>NW_018397264.1:946084-1052258 GCF_002168275.2 Theobroma umbraticum
CGCAATACAATTCGCCCCCTCCCTCTTGTATTGCATCACTAAGCAAGCAAACAACACCCCCCAATTAAAAGGCTAAGACAAAATTAGACAAGAATACATTCATGAGGTCCTTTACTTACACAGTTTTTAAATAGACTAGTCCAGATTTTCAACCTCTTAAGAAATAAATCAGCCCTTGAACACCTTCGGAAGAGAAACAAACTAAACCTTGAAAAGCAAACAGGTCCAAGGGCCCAAAAATCTTCTCTAATAAATATTTTGGCAACCGCTTGCCATTATATTTGTATTACACTGGAAACAAGCTAGCTACTACTACATATCTAATGGCATTAAAAAATGAACAAGAAATAGTATCATATGCAAACACAAATCTCAGTAAGAATATTTACCTCAAGAGTGATTGTGTGGCCAGAAACATCAACAGCCTTGGCCCTAAAAATGTTGGCGATGTCGAGGACATCTCGTCGAGCAGCACCATTCACAGCAATCTTTATCAACATCAATTCTCGTTCAGCAAATGGCAAGTAGGTAAGGTCCCGTACCTGAGAAGTAAACAACTGTCAGCCAATGGTTCACTTGAGATATCATAGCAAAGAAACCATAATCATAAGACTGGCAAAGCGATATCTGCCTACAACCCAACGGATAATGTTGTCTCTATCAGATATCTAAAGCAAAAGATCAAGAATCTAGAGCACTGCATCATTCACAAGCAGCTAAAGGAAATGATCCAAAACCTATATGAATTTACCCTTCCTATCATAATTATATCAAAAAGAAAAAGAAAACCTTAAAGTGGCAACACGTGCACAGAAATCATCAGGAATGGGTGGAACAGCTTACTTCATGCCTCATCTACCATAAATATATTTTAATATGACCAGAAGCAAGCCACTCCATTTAAAAATGCTACCAGAAGTAAGTCACTCCATTTTTTTCTTTTGAAAGGCAATTGTAATGGTTTTATTACTCAAACTAAATATACAAAAAACTACCCTTGCGTGGTAGTGAATTTTAATTTAATTTTAAAATTTAATATATTAATTTTTTTATTATTTATAATTAAAATTTTAATATAATTTTTAATTGAATTTTTAAAATTAAAATGTTAATTTTTTATAATTTATAACTAGAATTTTAATTTAATTTTTAAAATTAAAAAGTTAATATTTTATAATTTAAAACTAGAATTTTAATTTAATTTTTAAATTTAAAATATTAATTTTCATTACTTATATTAAAATTTTAATTTAAGTTTTTAAATTCAAAATGTTTTTATAATTTATATTTCAAAATTTAAAATTTTTTATTTTAAATTCATTTTAGTTTTTTTCTTATCGATGCACCCTTGAAGATATTGACAATGTTAAAAGAGTGCCAACCTGGCACTTTCAACATCTGACTGTGGGGTGCCAAATCCGATTGCAGAGATCTGATCAAGGAGTGCCAAATACAATGTTTCTATAACCAAATACGACATAAGACGTCAAATCTGATGCATCTACAATCAAATTTGGCCAAAGAGCATCAGATCGACACTTTCAATGACCAAATCCAACCGTAGAGGCACTGATATCGCCGATGCCAGAGGAAATTTACTAAGAGAAGGAAAGAGGCAGATGGGTAGAAAGAGAAAGAAAATGGGATGGTAATTTTTCAAATTGATGAAAGGCAATTTTGTCCAATAATTTTTTTTTGTCTAATTCCTCCCCACATTAAATAGCTATTACCAAAATCCCTGATGATAATGGCTATTCAAGTTTATCATGAAATGATCATTCCATAAAGCAAACAGCTTCTTAAAGGAAGCTTAGTCATAGAGGGGGAATGGTTATTCTATTCCTACAACCATACGGGTACGTTTGGTCGATGAAATAGACAAAAATGAAATAAAATAATTATTACATAGGAATAGAATAAAATAGTTATTATGAATAACTATTATGACTTATTACAGTGTTTGGTTAGTAACAATAACTTTGAAATAAAAAATAAAAATATCCTTTATTATATATACAATTATTTATTTTATATATTAATATTTAATTTAATTTAAATATTATTATGATCAATTATTTTATTTTATTTTTAAATATTAATAATTGATCATTTATTTATAATATTAATAATTTATCATTTAAATATTAATATTTTATTTATAATTAAATGTTATTATGATTATTTATTTTTATTTTATTTATTGTTTAAATGTGAATAATTTATTTAAAACATTAATAATAGATAATTTAAATATTAATATTTTATTAATAATTTAATCATTTTATAAAATGCTAATATTTTATTTATAATTTAAATGTTAATCTGATTATTTATTTATATTTTATTTTTTAAATAGCAATAATTTATAATTTATTTTAAATATTAATAAGTAATAATTTAAATGTTAATATTTTATTTATAATTTAAATATTATTACTATTGTTTATTTTTATATTATTTTTTCCAAAGATTTATAATTTATTGAAAATAATAATAATTTAGTACTTAAATATTAATATTTTATTTACAAATATTAATATAAGTATGATCGTAAATTTCTAAATTTATGAGAGGTAATTTAATCTTAACATGTTTTGAAGCTATTCCATCAAACATGGAATAGCTAATATAAAGGTTTAAGGTGGGTTTAGTTAAACTGAATTTTTAATTTATTCTAAACCTTAAACGTTAAAGCTTAAACCTTAAAGAATAGCTATTCCTTGATCCAATTGTCAACCAAATATAAGAGAAAATATCACCTGGGAATAGAGGAGCTATTCCCCATACCAAACATGCAGTACATACCTTTCTAAGGTTATTCATTCATTACCCAACAAAACAATTTGCCAAAACCCATACAACAATTTACAAGTAATTCCACTAGCAAATTATAGTCAATGATCTTTCCAAATAATATTCTCACCTCATGCAGATCTACGAGCTTATAGAGTTGCTGCACCAACTTGCTAATTGATTCATCTGTACCTGGGACAACAGTTGTAATGCGGGAGAGCCCCTCAGCTTCTGCATGCCCAACAGCCAAACTCTGATGATAGGAAAGACATATCAGAAGATAAGAAACCCTGAAAAGAGAAGAGGAAGAGAGAGAGAAATAATAACAGCAAATTCACCTGAATATTATACCCTCTTCGAGCAAAAACCCCTGTAACAATGTTTAGAACTCCGGGAGAGTCATTTACCAGCATGGATAAAGTATGAGATTGGAATCCACTTGTCTGAAAAATATTTGCACAAATATTAATTTTTATACTAAAATACACTACCCTATCACAATGATATTTTTTAGTTAAGGAGAAGAAATTGTGACTCAAGTATAAAAGCGGACTCAGCAACAATAAGCTCAGACTTTGGAACTTGTAAAGTTTACTAAAGTTCAATTTCACATAAACTTATATCTGGTCATATTTTTTACTGAATCCAGAAACCTTTAAAGCTCTTATAAATTATTTTCTTGTTTTACCGGATCAGTGTTGTCCATTAAGATATCAAGCGAAACTGTTGAGTTTCCTACTGGAATAAATTAACTCAACTAAGCTCAGAGTAGAACAACTAAGAGTGATAACCACGTCGGAGACTTGTATTTCTTTAAAAGTAAGGTTCCTCGCAAGCACAAAGCATATTAAAATTAAGCAGCAGTAAGACTACGTATGCTTTTATTTAAAACATTGCCAACAAGCATTATTATTATCACTCAGGAGACATCAGAATTTCCAGGAGATGACTCATCTTCTGCATGAAGGATGAGGTAGCGTACAAACTTCATACTTAACAAGCATGAACTATATTTTCTTAGTGCCTGCTATCAAGTCTCAAGAATTAACTTACCAAATGGAACATGATTATGCATTTAGAGGAAGCTCAAAAGCCACAAAGAAGCTGCATACCAGGTCATTTACAAGGATAGGACTTCCATAACTCCTAGATAGGTCACTTCCTACTACACTAGCTCCTTTTCCACTATAATGCCCCTCGGAACAAGGACCCAATCATGCTCTAGAACAAGAAATATAATTTTGAAAGCCAAACAGTCAAAACTGACACTCAACAAAACTCCAATACACACTGCAACACTGTCAGAAGTAATGAATCTGGTGGCTTGCTCATGTATAATTAACAGCAAGCAAAAACTAAGGACCATGACTCTGTGTGTGTGTGTGTGATAGAGAGAGACGGAGAGACATTCAACCACAAATAAGCATTCTTACATCTTCATCATTGA
The DNA here is from genome assembly GCF_002168275.2 of Theobroma umbraticum. Lineage (NCBI taxonomy): Eukaryota > Viridiplantae > Streptophyta > Magnoliopsida > Malvales > Malvaceae > Theobroma > Theobroma umbraticum. The sequence goes on from NW_018397264.1 coordinate 950,325, forward strand.
GAACACCCCAATGAGCATCAAGAACTTGATTGATCATGAAACCATCAGACGGCTCCACCGGATAAACATCACCCTGCATGAGCAGACAAACGCATAAACTATAGATATTAGAGCAGAAATTGTACACAATTGAAGTGGTATATAAGGATAGAGAACACAAGGACAAAGTTGGAAGCATCAATAAACAAGTGAAGAAGATGTTAAAAAAGAAAGATACAGTGTTAAACAAGGGTGTAAGACAAGGCAAACAAGACAAGAAGTACACACACACATTACTAGAGACTCTGCTGCTGTAGCCTGTAACAAGCAACAATTACTATAAACATTTGAGTAGCCATGTGAATCCAACACCACGCAATGATAAAATAGTTCATAATGGCAAATGAACAACAGTCAAGAAAAACCCAAAACACAAAAATACAAGGTACAAAAATATGAGCATAGCAATGTCTGATCAAGACATAAAAGTGTCAATAGGTGATAACTGGTAACACATCCTTAGAAGTCCAAGTACCAAAATGAATTCAGTAAAACAAGTGTATGATAAACGCACGTACCTGTATAGCATTCCTTCTGAACCGGCAAGCAAGTAAGCTAATTAAATTCATACCTTTCCACCACAATTTATTTTTATGTGCTTATTTTTTCAATCAATATTTTCCCAAGCACTTTGCAGGTTCAAGAGCAAACTTTAATAACATATTAAAAATTTTTTGGAACATGACTAGGTGCACCAAGTCTCAACATGCTAGTCAGCTAGGCTTAATAGAAAAACAGCAAGGTAGTATTTAGCAAAAACTACTGTATAAAGGCCATCCTGTAAGATCCTCACAACATAATAGAGCATGTCACAAGATATACATCATTTTAACATGAGTTTTTAACCAAAGGTGAAATCCAATGACCTCAGCTTCAAATGTTTCAATCAGGAAAAAGAATCCCAAAAGCAAAAGCAAAAGAGTTACTTCTGAGTTTTGTGTACATGCATATCATGCGCATGTTGTATGCATGTGTGAAAAAGTAAGTAAATGCTTTAAAGTTTCTTTATACTCCATTTTTGGGTGCATTGACTCTTTTGGTTATTCATCAACCCTATTTTGCAGGACAGAAACTTGGATGTACATAAGCTGCAAGTAAAATTGTCTAGCAGATAAGACATATCATATAGAGCAAAGAAACATCAATCATTAATTTATTGTAACCCATGAGTAAAAAAAAAAAAAAATCAAGGATTTCATAATGTACATAACCAACTGAATGATTATAATGGCATTATCAATAAATAAGGATGTCCATTTCTACTATAATCCTATATGGTGCAATCTACAAGCCCTAGTTTGATTTTATACCTGTCTTTAAAACTTAAAGTCACAAAAGGATGATGGATAAACACTATTACTAATACACTAACCACAGATACAGCATCTTCCACATACAAAGAAATTAAAATATATACTTTGCAAGGAAAAATTGAACTGAAAGCTGAGAGAAATGCTTACCCCTCCAGAAACATCAGCCTCACTGAATACTGGTCTATCTCTGGCCCCAGCAAGAGCATTAACAGCCGCAGTTTCTTGAAGATCTGGATATGAAGCAGCTGAAAATCTCCAGAATGGAGCAGACGCACCCATCTTTTCCCTTCTCAGGGCAATCTACTAGGAAAAAGAGGACAAAACGTTTACACATAAATAGCCTTCAACTAACAAATGAAGTTGATTGGTGGAAAGTTAAAGGAGCTATCCAAACCACACACCAATTACATACTGATTAAGATTGGTAACAAGACAAGCATGCTTAAAAGCTTTTAAAGACTAGTGAAAAATAGTAACAATTAGAAAATTGTCATCAAGTAATTTAAAGGAAAGATCATTACCTTTCCTGTTCTAGCAATTTCTTTGATCCCAAACTTGCTTAAATTTCTTCGCACAGCAACCATTTTCCCCGGATCTCCTGTTACCTGGTCCACATAATAAGTTACTTATGTTATAACATTCAAGAAGACATCAGTATCCCTTAAGCCCTGCCCCAGAAAAAACAAAAACTAAAAACAAAAAAGAACAATGCTCAATCATAAGGTTCCATAAGTAGGGTCTAGGAATCCTCACTTCAAATGAATAACAAGGACAGCTTAGCTCAACAGGTTGAAGAATGAAAGACATTTCTTTTACTCTCTGATGTAATACGTTTATTATAACTTTTCAGTTTTCAGTATTTAAACTTGTTAGAAAATTAGCACTTTAATTCATTCACCATCTTATAATTTTCTGTTTGATATAATTTAGTTCAGCTCAATGACCTCAGCACTTTCAACAAGTTCAACAATCTCCATTTGACTGTATCTCTTGATAGAAATGTTCAGACATAAATCCAAGAGGAATGGCAACAAAGTTTCAAGGACTCAAGTGCTGATACAGATGACTCACCTTTTGCTGAAAAATCTGGAGTTGCAAAGCAGGCTAAAAAGAGTTCAGAAGTAGAATAATGATACATGGATATGTCTAGTAAATATGTCAGGAAAAGTTTATAAGTACAATACCTTGTATAAATAAGGCTTCTTTACTTTTTCCTTTGGTTAAAGAAATGAAAATCTTCTTCTTTTACGGTCTTTTATTTATCAAAAAAAATTTTAACTAGTTTATTAATTCTAGGTTTCATCCAAAAATGATTAAAAACCTTTTTCTTGACAACCTCAAACCCATAATTGAAGTTGGAATGTGCATAATCACCAACTCCGCAGGTGCCAAATATATAAATAAGCCCAAGACACAATCCTTTTCCATTTTTGGCCAGACTAAGTAATAATCATTTGTTAAACCCAATTTGAAAATATAAAACTCATGTGAAAAGGATTCTGGACCTGAAGATCAACTCCCTTTTCAAGCCTAAGTTGGAATAGAAAGGAAAACCATAATCCATTTGGCATATAAAACTAGGTCATAAAAAAGAAAACCATAATTCATTTGGCATATAAAACTAAGTCACAACTTAGTCCATGTTGCTCAGACTGGCTGGAAATTCAGGAGTACCCTCATCAGCACAACACTATCGGTTTTATATCTGACACAGGAAAATACCAACAGACACATCTTTGCTTATTTTGTTGGCCCAATATACATTTCTCATTTCCAACCATCTTCCTTCCCTCTTGTCCTACCAAACAAAGGACAAAGTAGAAGAAAAAGCCATTTTCCTTCCAACCCCTTTCTTTCCTAGCTCTTTCCCTCAAACCAAACACAAGCTTGACTTCTATGCAATAACTGCCCCACCAACAATAAAAAAAGCAAGCTGCCTTCTCTTGTTGCATGCATCAATCCTTGGCACCATCACCTCAAACTTTTCTTGCATAGCACATTAGAAAAACCAAAAATTTGAAAGTTGTTTGCAAATGTGAATGATATTTCTTTCCTTGACAGAAAATCAAACTAATGGCAAGCAACAATAGTTTCAGTTTCTCAAACACCACCTTGAAATGCTCCAGGGCAAAATAGCTGAATTTACATAGCAGTATGCCTTAACATTGCCTCAATCCTCAAGCTAGCCAAATAAGTAGCCAGTTGACTACCTCCCAATAAATTCTGTAAATACTTTCTAGTTTCCAAAGGTATCACATTCCCAATAATGTTGTATACCCTGTTCCAAAAAGTTTTTTTGTATTCTTATTTCTAAATATATCTTTTTGTCAAAATCAGTAAAAACTCAAAGAAATGTCTCAAATGTTTAATGTCTTGCTTTTTAACTCTAACACAACATTTCCAATATTGATAATTGTTTAAAAAAAATATTATGTAATGGACTTAAAATCAACCTCAGAACAAAAAGTTTTACTCAGTAGAAACAATTATTTACTCCATAAAAAATGCTTCTACATTGCCTGAAAGATAAGCTTAAAACTCCAAATAGAAATAGGATGGGGAGGTTTCTTTAACTAGATTCAAAAACCATTGACCATTATCTGCTATAATTTAGATACTATTACTTCCAACACAGGAGCTACTAAAAATTGTTCATTCTCAGTCAAGATGCATTTGCACAGAAACTCATCTTTAAGCAAGTATCAAAAACTGAAGCAACAATAGTATAATCTAGTCACTCTCACAATCATATAATCCCTACCGGACTTCATAATAACAAATTAGACTTTTCAAATTCATCTTCTCCTAGACAATGCATATTTGAGTTTCATAGCAACAAGAGGAGAAGCAAGGGAAAAGAAGGGGCGTGTACAAGTTTATGTCTGCCATTCATTACCTCAATTGTGAGTGACTGCTCTGAGATATCCACAATCTTTGCCCTGAAGATGTCCACTAACCACTTGATCTGGTAAGCAAGAAAAGATTAGCAAACCAAAAGAAGAAAAGGACAAAAACAGAATTCAGAGGGTTTCTTAACATTCTAAAAATCGCAGCAAGATCTACCTCAGCTCCAAACTTAGGATCTGCATTCACTTTTATAAGCATTAGCTCACGTTCAACCTGGGGCTCATTTGAGAGATCTTCAACCTGTTCATCAGATTAAAAGAAGCAATTTGAGGCAGACAGAAAGGGGAAAAGGAGGCAGACAGAACTAATTGGAAATAGAAAGGTACAGCCATCTAATAATAAATGGAAAAAAAATGAAACTATGGGGTACTACTTAAATTTGTCATCTACTCTTTTAAGAGATCTAATGCACAATCTTGAAATTGGATATTTAAAATTTTAAATCATTTTACCAGCAATATTAAGAGCTACCAGACATAAATACTGGAAAATTATTGAATAAAGAGGTTCACAGTCGAACAAAAAACTATCACCTCTCTCTCTCTAGAGATATATCATGCCTAATAAAGCCAAAAATTCATATCAAATGAAGAGTTCAGGTTGCTATTGTACCTTCCAAACATTCACAAGCTTTTGTAACTGCTCTACAACTTGTTGGAGCACTCTTTCAGTACCAGAGACAACTATGGTGAAGAGTGCCTTATCTTTGTTCAAACCAACTGCAAGGGACTCAATGTTGTATCCTCTCCTTGCAAAAACTCCAGCAATCCTATTAATCATTCCACTTTCATCACCAACAAACACTGAAATTGTGTGTCGTCTCACCCTTGATTCATCACAGAAAGCAATAGGAAGACATAAGTTATAAGCATATTGAAACAAAGCATACTAACGCAATGTTGATCCCAAAAGAATAACCAGTAAATCCAAATACTAACAAACAGTGGTCAAGTCGTTGAAAAGAACCTTCAACTAGTAACAGATAGAATACCATGAGAAATACATTGAAGTACATCCAGAATTCTACCCAGCAGCAGTTTAGTGCAGAAATGGACTTTCCGTGTTAAAGTCTTCATAATCATCCATAGAAGAAAAAAACAACAATACTCCTTTTAAATCATAAAATCAAAACTATAATCCAATACACAGAACATTACCACATGACTGGCAAAGCTTTGTGACCTACCCGCATCATCTACATAAATAAGGTACACAATCTAATACAAGAACAAGGACAACCTGTCCCTAAGAAAGAGTATACCCAAACACTTTTGAACACCTCACTGCCTTGACCGCCAACTTATAGCAAAATGTAAAATCTAAATGAACACTAAGGCTTCATCTGGTTGTTACTTTCTGCTTCCTCAAAGTTTGCAAAATAAAACAAAACCACAGCAAATGATAAAAATTAAATCATATTTGATTCACAATAAGCAAATAATTAAAATGTGACAAGTACTTTAGCATAGTTGTTCCATATGATAAGAAGTAAAATTATGCATTTTGATTAGCAAAATTTCAGTAGTTTTAAACTTTTAATAATTTCAAATATTGGTATTCCTTACTTATCCAAACCATACTTTTTGCTTGTTGCTTTTTGAAACAAAACGCATGTAGCAAAAGTAACAATCAGAACGAAAGAGGTGAAACCAAAGCCAGCAACTAATATAAATAGTAACTAGGAAAAAACAATAAATTGAAGACTGGTGGAGGAAACCAAGATTAACAATGAAATCAAAAGCCAATATAAAAAACAGTGGATTAGATAACAAACTTTGATCGAGTTGGAGTAGGAGGAACAGGGCCGTTGGCAGAGAAAGTACTGTTAGAGATCTTTTCGTCGACACTCCTCGGAGAGAGCACCAGTTTCCTTGGGGCATGGCTGATGGATATTCCTATCCTTGCTGGGAGAGAAATGGGTTTCCAAGCAGAGTCTAACTCAGGCTTTGAGCAGTGGATTGGAAAGTGGGGATTCGAGAGAGCCGCCATGAGAGAACAATGGAAACTATACAATATGAGGCTGTTGTCAGAGCAAAGCTCGTTAGGAAATACCAAAATGGAATGCTACCTACGGCTGCGTTTTGATTTTTTAGTTTTTTTCATATTTCCTTTTTTAGAACATGGACAAACCGTTACAAATGGGCAAAAAAGGAATGTACAATAAACAAAAAAAAATTTCGAAGAAACAATTATTTATTGGATCCTAAAATATTTATCTATATCTGTAATCAATAAAATATATAATAGTACGAATATTGAAAAATATTTTAATAGATAAAATAGTAATATTTATTCATTATATTTTTAAATTGTCACTTTTAAACATTTTTATTATTAATATAAATAAAATTTATCTAATTTTTAAATAGTACATATAATAGCATGGTTGGCTTAATTTTTTTTAATTTAAAAGCTATTATAAAGTTTTTATAAAAATAATAGTTTTTATAATTAAACTAAAATTATTTAGTAAATTTACCTTTTATAAATTTTTTTTATGGAACAACTTATATAAACTCTAACTTTAGTTAAAATTACCATAACGCGTATTTAATAAATAATTTTTTATTAATCACGAATTTATTTATTCAAAATAAAAAAATTAATTTTATTTTTTTATCTATTTAAAATAAATTTTTGAAAATATAAAAAAGACTTTTATATAACATAAATTTTATAATTAATAATAAATTATTAAAAAAATTTCAACAAATAATTTATAAGTAACACGTGATTCATAAATAATTTTTTATTGAATAATAATAAATAAATAAAATCAATAGAAAATTTGAATCAAATAAAAAAAATAAGAGATAGAAGAAAGTAATGAGTTGATTATTAAAACCCTTAATCTTAAAGAAAACTCATAAAAGAAGACGAGAAGTTTAAGGTGATAGTAATAATTCTGGAAAATCAAGTTTAGCTATTGATGTTATTACTAACAAAGTTTACTTCTATGAACAATATTATCTAAACAATCATAATCAATAAATATTATTTCAATTTTCATCTAATTTATCTCAATAATTATTGACTTATTTAATTAATTATTTCAATTATAAAGAAGTTAAGAATAAATAAATATCAAATAATTGTGATAAAGAATTAAGAATAAATAAATATCACATAATTGTGATATCAAATAATAAATTGAGAAATATCAATTAATAAAAAGAGTTTTTAAAATTTAAAAAAAAATTAAAAATAAAATAGAAAAGAAAATAATACCTGAATAAGTTTCAACTTTTGAATTTTTTTTTTCTTAATTTTTGTAAGAACAAAAAAAAAATCTTAGAATGATGATTTGTAAAAAAGAAGATAGCATAGGGATATTAATAGGAAGAGAGGAAAGACTATTTTTTGAGAGAAATGATCTGTTTAGGAAAAAATAGCTCTCTCAATAAGTTGGAGCTCTTTTTATATTTTATTTTTTAAAATTAATTATTTTTTAAAAGTTTTTTACAAAATCTTGTTTGATTCAGTTTCTGCTTTTAAGCAGTATATAAGCTAAATATAAACCAGATCAAATGGACACTAAAAATTTTAATTTATCAAATTATTTTCATTTATAAATTCTTTTTATAAACATCAACAACAAGTAACCCATTTTAAATAAAAATTTTAATTGTGTATTGAAAATTTTGGAGAAGTGGCTCCGTTCCGTCCATGCTCATATTTATATTTAGTCACGTGACCTAAGAAAATGTTTTAATTTTAAAATGTTGCAACATGTCTTGTTTCTGACTAAGCTAGTAGATTCCATTGCTTGTCCTAATTGTTTTCGTGTTTTACGAACAAGCTTTCTCGTGAACTTGGTAGGTCGGACATTTTCGTCTTAAATAAAAAAAAATATCTCTTTTTATAATAAGTTTTGTTTTGGTATAATAGTCAAATAAAATTTTAAATTATTTTAAAAAATTTAAATAAATTTTTACTTTTTTGTTATATTTAATTAAATTCTTATATTTTTTATTTTAAATCAAATAAACTCTTATGATTAATAATTGATTAATTATCATTCATCAAAATATCACTTATTATTATATATATATATAGTACTAATATGATGTTGATGTGAAAAGTAAAAAATATCATATGATAATATTATTATATTAAATTAGTATATTACGTCATCATTAATTATGATAAATTAACATATTATAATATTATAAATTATAATACGTTAATGTGTCACGTCAGTGTTATGTGATATAAAATAATAAATGTCATTTTGATTAAGTTACTTATTAATTATAAAATTTTATTTGATTCAAAATAAAAATCAAAATAAAAGTATAAAAGTTTATAATAGTTTTTATTTTTTATTCTGTATATAAATAAATTTTATTTGAAAAAAATGAATTTGTAATTATTTAATTGAAAATTTAAATTTAATTACATGTGTATCTACATTTTACGTATTTCAACCTGACCAAATTTGCACATAAATAAAACCTAAATCTTTAATTTTTTTAATTTCAGAAACAAAAAATTTTTAAAACTTGAACGAAGTATGGCACTAATTATAAACTTTCTTCACCGTCGGCTGGAGCTGGGCGAACCCCTTTTTCGTCCATCCCTTTGGCTTGAAAGTGCAATTTCCATTAAAGTCTTGGATATTTATCAGTTATAATTATGCCTCCCATTTAGGTAGATTGAGTCATTATTTTATATTTTAAATAATTATTTAAGATGTGTAAACAACTACTTTTGTAAAAGTTAATTTTAAAGATATACATTAAAAATTTAAAACGGATTCAAATTAGAAATTAAATAGTTAAATTCTCACTATATTATTTTTTAAAAAAAAATGCTATAAAATTTCATTTTAAATGCAAAACATTTACATAATTAAAGAAACAATTTTGTAATTCAAAAAAAATATGTAAATGAATATTTTGATAATTTGATACTCAGAAGTGTTTTTGGTAATATTAAAAATATGTTGGAACCAAAAATCACTTATTAACACTGCAAACGCAATCACATGAGCCCTAAATAGAACAGCCATCTCTATGCCAGTTTGCTATTAATGTTATTAGAATAGTTTAATCAAATTATAAAACATAATTAAATTTAGCTAATAACATTATAAAATGTTATTAGCTAATTAAAATTTGTGTAGATTCTGGTTTTGGATTGCTGTTCCGCTCAATCTTTGGACCCAAAAGGGTGATCCAAAATTAGAACCTAATTCCTAAAGCACTTTTGCTTTATGGCCTTATCCTTGTGCAGTCTCTTCTTGCCTTTCTATATTCAACAGTCACAAAAATTAAAAAATTAAAAAAATTAAAAAAACAAAAAAACAAAACAAAACAAAACATTTCGTTGGATGAGTTCAATTCGGCAGACAAAAAGCAGCTGAGCTGAGCTGAGCTGGATTTCACTCAAACTTCGCTTCAATTTGCCAACCAAAACTTTAGACCACTGCACGTGATTGTTTCTCCTTTTGCTCATTTGTCTACATTTCAATTTCTGCTGGGTTCAAGAAAATGAAAATAGAACCCTTGGATTTCACTGAATTTAATCCTATTTGATATTTGATATTCGTCCAGTCAATCAAGATAGTTTTTGTCTTTCAACTTAATTTAATCGTATCTGTTTATAATAATTCATATAAAATTTTTTATTAAACATTATTATCCTTAAATATTTTATTTTATAATAAACACATATTTTTTATTCAAATTATTAAGTCTCAAATGTTTTTCTTTAAAAAAAAAACTAACATTAAACAGATGATATAATGTATAATGAGTTTGACCACATTTATATGTATTTTACTCTCAAATTTTACATTCCCATTAATGACATTCAATAGGATTGAGCATTTGGGCGGTTGAAACTATCCAACTAATGATTTTTAGTGATTTCGATTGAAAACTGTTTGATTGATTGACTCCAATTGAAAAGTCCATTGATCGTGGTAATTTGGAAGGTTAATCGATCTGATCATTAATGGGAAATCCTTATTCCAAATACCAATAAAAATATTGACCCTTATAAAGTGAAAGGCTAAACTCTATCCTCTTTTTAAGATTCTCTTTTTTATCATCATGTTACTCTTTGCTTTGAGAACTATTCACGATGCTCGTAAGGGTTTCAGCTAAGCTTCTTTCATGAAACCCATTGCAAGGATATGAAATTGAAAGTGAATTGTAAATGTTCTCTGCTATTAAAAGGTTTTTTTCTTTTTTTCTGTTGAAAGTGTTAACAAATAATGAGCGTCATTAAAAGTGATGCTATGACAACAATTAAGAAGGGGATTAAGGTTGTTGTTTTTGAAGTTATTTAGTGATGTTTATTATTTAGTAATGAAATCAAAAGTTTAGAAAGGAAAAGATCAAAGTTTACAAACACAACTGTAACATATCAAGATTCAAGTGAAAGTCCATTACCACTGTATTTGTTATGTCAAATTTATTTTTACAATTGTTAAAATCGACCGACCATGAGCGGTCATGGTTTAATCAGCTTCTTCTTTAGCTCAGCCAGTGGCAATAGATTCCATCACGTTGGTAAACTTGATCGGTTGTGCTCTCCTCCACAGCTGACGTAGACGGAATCGCCCCATGCTCCCCGATGCATTCAAGGCTAGAAGAGTAGCACTGCCAATGGTACTTTTACCATTATAGGAACCCTTCAAAGGAGTCAATATTTGGAGTTAGCTGTTGAAGTGATAGGTTCCCATATTTTCATCACAAGTTGTCATATTGACAATAAATATCACTTGCCCTAATCACACTCTACTCTAACTTAAACCCCAAATTAGTGCAACACCATATCCGTAACAACTTGGTTGACCTAGTCAAGTCAATCATACTTCACAAGAAGTTAATGATGGTAGTGTGGATAAAGAAGTTAATCTCCCTGAATCAAGCTATTTCTTTTTTAAGTATTAGCAGTGACATTTTCTTAATTAAACAAATCTGAGAGTAAACTGATTTAGATTATAAGTATACTTTTTTTATAATAAAAAAAAAATAAATTTTATTTTTTAAATAAAAAAATAATACATCAGTCAAATTTTCAAGTGCATATTATAAGCATAATTAAAGGATAAGATTCTCATTATTTTGTTGGGTATCAAATACAGGGATGGTCCCAAGGCTTGGAAGGCAAAAGGTAAAATCCACATGTTGGTTCCAATCTCCACGAATCTGACAGCAGCCAATGGATTTTTGCGCAAGTCAACTATCGGTGGTTCCCTTGCCTTGTCATATGGGGCCCACCATTCCCCTCAAGTTTCCACTTGGCAACAAAATGAAGCAGACAAAATGAAGCCCACTTTGTCAGCATGTAAAACAAAGTTAATTAACAAGCAAAAGGGTTTGAGGTCGGCAAAAAAGAAAAGCTAAACTTTTACGATTTTATTGCGTAAATGAGATGTTACGAATTTATATTTATAATTTAAAAAAATACTTATTAAATGAAGTAAATTTTTTATTAAAATACACATTTCACCTATAAAAGAGAATTAATCTGTATTTATTTCAATTCAATCCATTTTTAATGATAAGAGATTCATGATAAAGATACCTAGTAAATTCTTCAAACTTTACCATCTATCTAACAAAATTACAAAAGCTTGGTACCGATTTATTTAGGATCGAAAGTTAAAAGGACAAGATTAAATATGGGAAAAAGAGTAAAGCGGAATGGAAAATTGAAAAAGGAAAAGTATAATTAAATTGGTAATTAGTAAAGTAGGGTCTAGGGTGTAGGGTCGAGTCTAGGGTGTGGGCTGTGGCATGTTTTGTACGTCCAAATTGCAGTATAAATTTATTTCCTCATGAACGCCATTTTCGCTGCATTCGGTTGAAACAGAGCGAAGAGTTAAAAAAAGGGCTTCGCTGTCAAAAAGCCAAATTCTACCATTTTTCCTCATTTTTCTCCATTCCCATGCGCTTCGCTCGGATCTCAAATCCTTTCTCCTCCTTCGCCTTCACTTCATCATCATCATCATCTCTTTCCTCTTCCTTCCGCGGTTCGATATCGAGAGCCTGAGCTTAACCTTCTCCTCCCTTCCCATTTTGCTCTCGATCTTTCGAAGCCAAAACCTTACATTTCATAGTTCCTTGATGATTATGTAATCCTGCGATTCCAATTTGTTTCACCTGATTTGCCGGATTTCCCTTTTGCTTGTACTACAAGGAACCACCATGGAAAACTTAGCAGCGCAGCTAAAACGGGGAATATCCCGCCAATTCTCAACTGGGTCGTTAAAACGGACTTTCAGCCGCCAATTCACGCGGCAATCGTCGCTGGACCCGCGGAAGAACAATCTGCGGTTCGGCTTCGGTCGGCAGTCGTCGCTTGACCCCATTAGGAGGAGTCCCGTCAGGGATGAGCTGACGGTGCCGGAGAATCTGGACTCGACCATGCAGCTGCTGTTCATGGCGTGTAGAGGGGATGTGAAAGGGGTGGAGGATTTGTTGAATGAACGCATTGATGTTAATAGCATTGATTTGGATGGCCGTACTGCTTTGCATATTGCTGCTTGTGAAGGTCATGTTGAGGTTGTTAAGCTTCTTCTTACCAGGAAGGCTAACATTGATGCCCGTGACCGTTGGGGTAGCACGGTACATTTCTTTTTTCTTTTTTCTTTTTCAAATCTTTTTACTTCTTTGTTTTGTTAATTTTTAATCCTTCAATTGTTTGAATTCTTGGGAAAGGTGGGATGTGATTGCAGATGTCATATTAAACTAATTGTTATGATTTTGATTAATGGTCTTTATTAGTTGGTTTGTTGAATTGGGATAATTCTATTGTATTGATTTTGAACAATGAGATTTAAAAATGTGTAATTAGATTTCGTTTTGATATTTTAACTATTTAGCTTTAAATGATTTGTGGTATTCTGGTATATGAAATTGGGATCTTGTGGAGGTTGGTACATTATCTGGTGCTTGGATTTGGCAAATTAAGACAAAAAATTGAGGAGAAAAGGAGGTAGATAAATGTGCATTGTTATAAGCGTTGCTAATGGCCCCAAATTGAATTTTAATCTGCTCCGTAACACTTCATATGGCAGAATACTTATCAAAAGTAGTTTAATTCATGATGATATGGATGCATGTTTAGCAATGCTAATGAAGTTCTTTTTGTATGGGCAGGCAGCTGCTGATGCAAAGTATTATGGAAATGTAGATGTGTATAATATTTTAAAGGCTCGTGGAGCCAAAGTTCCTGTAAGATATTAACTTTTCTTCTTTTTTCTTCTTCCATCTATGCATCATCTCTGTTTGTGAATGATGATTTATACCTGAATGAAGATTGATATTTACATGTGTGCCATGATATTAGAAAACCAGGAAAACGCCAATGACAGTTGCTAACCCTCGAGAGGTTCCAGAGTATGAGCTTAATCCATTGGAGCTTCAAGTTCGGAAGTCCGATGGTATAACAAAGGTTTGGTTCTCTTCACTTCCTTTTATTGGATTGATGTTTTTGGAAGCTCATGTATCGTCCAGTCTGAAAGGTGATTAGGTTGATTTGCAGATAGTATTCTGCATTTCATTTATTCCGCTGTGAAATGATTAGTCTAGGCTTCTTTTACTAGATCTGGTTCCATTTTCAGTCCAGTTCCGCTTTCAAGAGTCATGATGCTTCTTGTGGGCAATTGTTACAATTGATGAAAGATTACTGGGCATGTTACAATTTTTATAAAAGCATTAAAGTGTTGACAGATTAGTAGGCATTTTTAATGGCTTTTTAGGTGTTAATACTGGCTTATTTGGCATTAGTTTGGATGCCATATGCATCCAACCTTTTCTTTTGGTCTTTGCATGGTCACTTATTTGTTAAAACAATCTGTTGTCTTATATTTGTGGTGGTAACACTTTTTAGATTTCTGAGAAAGAAATGTTTCTTAAACTTGTTTAAGAATGTCCTCCCAAATATCAATGATGACATGTTGTTTTAAAGGTTAAAGGTTTTCTATGCTTTTGCTGCACAAGGTGGAACTTTGTCAATGATATTATGAAATGGTGAATCTCCTTCATATTTTTCCAAGAAGAAATAAATTAACTCTGCATAATCTTCCTCAAGTATTGACAAAACTGTTGCTTCTTTGAGCAAACTTTTGGTATACCCTTGACAGTGTTTTAGGCAATCACAGTCATTGCCTTTGTGGTTGATGCACAGATGTGCATCTTTATGAATTTATATTTATTGTCTTATGTTTGAAAGAGTAGAAGGCCTACATGATTCTCTTTCTTCTTTTCTCTTCTTTCTTGTTTTGTGCTTTTTATGGATGGATTCTTAACATTTCATAAATCACTTGCCAGGGATCATATCAAGTGGCAAAATGGAATGGCACAAAGGTTGCTGTAAAGATACTAGATAAGGACAGCTATTCAGACCCTGAGACCATGTATGCACTTACCTTGTTTTCTTTTAGATATGTGCTTGACTCATGTCAATGAAAACAGACATATTTACTTTCCTGTCTGACATCATTCATTTACACTTATGATCTTACTTTGCACATTGCTTGACTTCTTACGGTTGCTTGGAATTCAAAGTTTCTCTCATGCCATATGCTGATTCTCATCTAGATGTTCATACAGCAATACAATTTGTTTGTTTCATATCATTTTGATGTCTATTACTACTCATATCCATTTTTCGCCACTGCTATATCTGCTTTTGTGGCCTATGCTAATAAGTTTGTACATAAATTTTTTAAAAATGTTGACCCTCTCCGCGCCAGCTGTTCTTCTTCTTTTTCTGTTGTACTTCCTTTTCTGATTTGCTTTTGACACACACGAATGGCTGGTGACTGCATTTAACAAGAGTGTTCATTCTTGTGCATACTCTAAGAACAGGGAAAGAAACAGAGTATAGTTTGCTAATTTCTTATTATCAGCAGATATGAGTTCTGCAGTCTAAGTTTCAAACAAGAAGAAACCAAGGGATATATATGAGAGCAAAAATGGCAAGGGTATAACTCTAGTCTTGATAATTAGTACTGCACAAAGCTGGTACAAAGCAACTTTCTAAGAGGCCTTGTACTGCACTGGACACTAGAATGATTGATATGTAAAATTTTGGTTTAGTTTTTAACGAGTTTGCACTTACATCATTCATATCAGCATGTTCTGTTAGTTTGATTAGGGAATGCCTCTGAGTTCCTTAAATCATTTGTTATCTGGTGTAATGGCACCAAATGATGTATTGAATTGCATTTGATACAAATTTTGAGGTTACATGGCTAAGTAAGTGATTTTATCGTCTCAACTTTTACAGAGTGTAGCTCACATGGTTACCATATATTTCTTGTTTCATAATAGCTGTATGGTTTATTGCAATTCTTGTTAAAGGGATGATGGGATGTTATTGTTTGCTAACTTTGTTGCAGAGCTCTAACACAAAACTATATTCATATCTCTTCCCTTAACAGAAATGCTTTCAAGCATGAGCTAACTTTACTAGAAAAAGTCCGACATCCTAATGTGGTTCAATTTGTTGGAGCTGTTACACAAAATATTCCCATGATGATTGTTTCAGAGTATCATCCAAAAGTAAGCATATCTCTCTCCCTGTGTCTCCCTGCCTGCCCCTTGACTATCCTGTCTGTGTTTCGTTCTTTCAATTTGTCTATTTTATAAGTATAGGCATGCTTCTATATTTAATTATGATAGAAGATAAACAAATTTTTTGTTCATTTTGAGAGAAAAGTAGAAAAGTGGGATGACTAGAGAATGAAGATTTCCCCATAGGGCCTAATAATTTTTTTCCTATATGCATGAGCCGAACAATTGACACTAGGTAGGAGAATTAGCATGCCTGAAGTGGTGTTTCCTAATTAATGGACTTAACCCCACAACCATCTTCAGTCATTTATGAATACAACTTCGATTTCTTTCTCCTGCATATCAATATTAGAGCTTCTGATCTTTCAAATTTATTGCACGTGGTTTTCATTCAGTTTAGTTTTAGATGTTCTTGAGATGGGATGTACTCATAAGTTTTTCTGGCATGGTTCCTGTATTTGGTGTTTTACACCAAGGAACTGTTCTAGCAGCGTAATTTGCTTTGTCTAGAGAAAGTCTTTAGTGTTTTACTCACCACTTTAACATTACTATTGTGATGATCCTTATTTCAGGGTGACTTGGGAAGCTACCTTCAAAAGAAAGGGCGTCTATCTCCATCCAAAGTTTTAAGATTTGCTCTTGACATTGCCAGGCATGTGTTTTTTTCCTTTTGCATCACACTTAAAGAATATTTGTCTGTATTATCACTTTAATTATCATAAGTCCTATTTTCACCTATGCAAAATTCAAATGTTAATGTGCTGAATATGCTTCTTGTTCTTCTGTTCTACATTATTCTCTATTTAGTAATGCATGGAACTGCTTCAAGTCATTTATTTCTCCTGGTTCTTCACTTAATGACTATCATTTTCTTGATATCAGGGGAATGAATTACCTTCATGAATGTAAACCAGATCCAATCATTCACTGCGATTTAAAGCCAAAGTAAGGCAACCACTGTAGAAGTTGATATAATGGTTGCAGAAATTACTAGTTGGATTTTTTATTTACTCATTGTCATGTACTGTTCTTTAATGTTTGAAATTTTGGTAAGGTGCCAGAAATGTTTTGCTGGATAATGGAGGTCACTTGAAGGTAGCTGGATTTGGTTTGTTAAGATTGTCAAAAATATCACCAGACAAGGCAAAATTAGCACAGCCAAATGCTGATGTTGATCCATCAAGTGAGTTTGAGACCAAAAATCTTTTATTTGGATGTTTATTATAAGTATGATACTTGTATTCTTTCTGCTATGGTAAAACTGTGACTAATGATTTGGTTTTTCTGATTGTAGATATATATATGGCACCTGAGATTTATAAAAATGTGATTTTTGATCGAAGCGTTGATGCATATTCTTTCGGTATCATGCTATACGAGGTACATCGTCCTCTCAAAAACTTGTTATCGACTGACACAAATGTTACAAGGCTAAAGGCAATTTAATTGCTTTTGTAACTCCTTGTTTTTTCTTGCTGACATCTTTCAGATAGTGAATATGTTGTGTTTTTTAGAAAAACAGATGCTCACCTGTGTCCTACACTGTGCTCATTCCTCTTTTAGTTTGCTGTGTGTGTATGAGAGTATGTGAGTGAGAATGAGAAGTCAGTGTGAGGATTTTTTTAGGATGGGGTTGAGGCAAGTAATTGTTCAGGCAAATCAAAGCTGCATTTTAGTCTGAAACTAGGTATTAACCACTTTTTTCTTTGTTCTTGTATTGGTTCAGATGATTGAAGGAGTAGTGCCTTTTCATCCCAAGCCTGCTGAAGAGGCTGTAAAATTGATGTGTTTAGAAGGAAAGAGACCACCATTCAAGACCAAATCAAGAAGTTATCCTCCAGACTTAAGAGAGTAAGTTTGGGATTTGAGATAAAAAGTAGACTTACCTTGGTTTATAGCTTTAAGGTTATTGAATTAATAACAGGGTCAGATTTGTGTGTGTGGGTTTGTTTGGTGTTTTGTGTTCCTTTGAAATTTATTTATTTATTTTTTTTTTGCAAAAGGAAAAACCCAGGTCTGTTTTTTTTTTTTGTCTTTCTTCTCAGGAGAAAAAAGTGCAGTACATTTTAAAAGTTATCTTGATTAACTATCACCCGTACAAGTATTCTAATCTTTACTGCCATTGTAATATATAAACAGGCTGATTGAAAACTGCTGGGATCAAGAACCTGTTGTCAGGCCGATTTTTGCAGAGATTATTGTACGATTAGACAAAATAATTGCCAACTGCTCAAAACAAGGGTGGTGGAAAGACACTTTCAAGCTTCCTTGGTATGCTTCTATCATCAATCTTTTTTGTTAACAGGTAGTTTGCATATGCTACAGATGAACAAAATGTCATTGGAGGTCCTTGTATATCATGATTATACCCAAAGGTTTTCGATAAGTCTTTTAATTTGAGCTTGAGTTTTATCTTTTGCCCCTTAAAAAGTTCTAGGCTGTTCTACATTGAATTTCTGATTAGATGCCTTGTGATTTAATAAATAATTTAGAAATATAATACTAGAAATGTTATGCTGTCCATTCCTTGTTAGTAAGGTGTCATCGATTATTTACTCAGGCAGCAAGTTTTATGTTAAAGGATAAAAAATCTTGTGCTGAGAAAAACGGATTCAGTCAAGTGAAGGAGTGACGGTTTAATGTGATCAATTTCTGAGAGCATTTAAATAAAAATAGTGAAACAAAGTACCATGAGTAATTGGTGCCTTGCTATAGGTAACATGTTGTGCTGAAATATAATGGAATCTTGTTTTAAAGCATTGTATCCATAGTTAAATAGGGATTTTACATGGATAGAACGTACTACTGTATAAGTTAGAGATTCCTTGGTGGAGTTATCCCTGCAAATCTCGGGACTCCAAACTGTTGAAGTTTGTGAGGAAATCTAAAGCCTTACATGTGATTCTTTGCAGGAAATAAGGAAGGGGCTCAGTTCCTGCAAAAAAAGGGAAATAAGATGAAGATTTTGAAGGAGAGGTTTCAATCTCAAGTTTTTTGGAGCTTCATCTTAAATGTTGTATGTTATAATAATTGAGTTAACAGAGTGCAAAAATCATGTCGAAATTAAAAAGTGATGTTCCCTCAAGTCTTTCTTCTTTCATGGAGCTGTAACAGTTTCCTTGTTATGTACGGTGTGTGAAAGAGCTTACGTTACGGACCGAGCACACTAATGGAAAAAAAAAATACAAATATATATATATATATATATATAATGAAAAGAATTAATGTAATTGTTAATGCATTTGGGAGTGAATTGAAATTGAAGGACGGACCACACTCTGGATAATGCTAATTGGATGGCCTTGGAGTTGATCTTGGCCTTGATTAAAACACTTGATGCTTGAGTATTTATGGAGTGGGTCATGACTCATTTGCAACGCTTGCTCAGTAAAATGGGAATAATATGTATCTTGGACTATAAATTTTTGGCATCTTAAGTATGCTAATGAAACCACATGTCGTACGTACAGCATTTCTTTCGTGGTTCTCTTTCGTTCATTGGATTTGATTTTGGATCACCTAGTTATTCCTCTCATCGCCTCTGTGGCTCTGTTACAAGATGGATTACTGCTTAAGTGCTACTGCTACTGATAACCCAAAAAAGCACAACCCTTTTCATGAGGTTAAATTTGGTGCAAATAAGCTAATTTTTAAGCATAAAAAAAATTATAGTGTCTTCGATAAATATTCAATTTTATGTCAATTCATAATATCGATAAATATTCCACAATTCATAATACAGTCAACGAGGCCAAATTGGAAACGTTTCATAATTGTCTTGCGGGATCAAGTGATATTCACAGGATCCACATAAGACTGACCACCAGAATCAACGATCACCACGTGTCAAAAACTTAGCACGCTAGTCAAAATCAAAATTCCGAAAATACACTCGCGCACCACAGTCACTTTCCCTAACCCCGTCCCCCTCTTAAACCCTCTCCCATTTCTCGCGTTCACCAACGACCCCCTATTTGCTGTTCCTTCTTTTATTTTTTACTGCAAATTTTTAATTTTTTGATCGATTCATAACATTCTATCTCAGCTCTCGCATAAACACTGTAAGTAATATGCGCTTTTCGTTATCAATTTATTTATGTTTTTTTGTTATCGTCGATTTTTGCTTCTTCTAATTTCATTGTAAAGTTCGTTTCAGTTATTCTTTTTTGTTAATCAAATCCGAATATGAGTTATGATTGCCGAATATATGTTTTTAATTTTTTTTCGCTTAGGAGTTTCGCAGTTTTTGGTTGCTAAGAATTTTTTTTTTGCTTGATACGAAATGAAAGTTGATATTTAGTATTGCTTGAAATGAAAAAGAAATTCCTTCCGTGAGGCGAATAGAGAATTGATATAAGAAAAAACGAGAATCGAAAAAATGCTCAACTACTGGCTATGATAATGTTTTTAGTATTTTTCTTTATCATTTATGCTTTTTTTTTCAAATATTAAACGTATCATAAAAATGCTTTTTTTTAGCTCTTCTGTTTTTTTGAGTAAATATTTATGAATAGGTTGTCATTTTTTTTTATAATCCTTTTAGCTGTGTTTTCGATTTTTTTATTATTTTATTTTTTATGAGTAATAGATGCTTTGGATTTTTACCCCTCTATTCTTTCTTTTGCTTCGTCTTTTTTAATTTTTAAAAATTTTTTAGTTTTTTTTCCTATTTTTTCATTTCACGTTATATGTTTATTGTCTCTGCCTTGAACTAAATAAAAAATTTAATTTCACATGACCAGCTCCTACGCTTGACTGATTTTCTGGTTCCTTGATTGATGTGACACAAATCAAGGGTTAAGTATAAAAAAAAGGAATTTGGGATATTGACAAGATTTGAATTATTATTTTTTATGAATTTGTTAGGTTTTGTATTTGATCACAACAAAATAATATTGTATAAGAATAATCAAAATTGCATTTAGTAATGTTCATTTTCTGAGTAGTTATTTTTGTTCTTTTTTTTTTTTTCTGAGATGTTATATCTACCAGGTTAATTGAGTGGTTGTTTGAGAAATGTGAATGTATTCCTCCCTTTGACAAGAAAAACGATTGATAATGGCTTCTAGAGCAATTTTAAGAAGGCAGAGATTTATTTCTGATTACCTGAATGCCTCATCACGATCAGTCCAGACCTTCCAGTGTCTTGGCCATCCTGCACAGAAGTTGGAATCACGTGGTTATGGATCTACTGTGGACCATCCATCTGAAGATTTTAATCGTGTAAAGAAACTGGATGTAAATTCAGTTGCGAAACAGGGTTTACTGGGTTTTTCAGGATTGGGATACTTTAGTTATAGATTTCAAGGAATATCAGTTTTAGGTCTTGGAAGTGCAAGATTCCAATTCAATTCTCCATTGAGTGTCAGATTGATGCCATATTCTGTTCGTCGTGCTTCAACAGCTACCGCTAAGCAAAGTGAACTGGGTAGTGATGATGAGGGCAATGAAGAATTGGTTGCTCAAAAGAGAAAGGAAGCATCTCCAGAAGAATGTGATCAAGCTGTTGAAGGTTTGAGTACTGCTAAAGCCAAAGTGAAGGCTAAACGGTTGCAAGATTCTCAGAAGGTTGCCAAATCCGTTTTGCAAAGAGTATGGGCCACAATTCTTGGGATTGGTCCTGCTTTAAGAGCTGTAGCTTCTATGAGCAGGTTGAATTTTATCCTTTAAGTCTTTAAGGGTTTTTAATAAATCAATTAACATGATTCTAATAGATTTTTAATGTACTGCATATTTGATATTCTATTGCTTCGTACAGGGAGGATTGGGCAAAGAAACTTGTTCATTGGAAACATGAAATTCGGTCAACTTTGCAACATTATTGGTTGGGTTTTAAGCTACTTTGGGCCGATGTTAGGATCAGCTCAAGATTGCTGCTAAAGCTGGCTGGTGGTAGAAGTCTATCTAGAAGGGAGAGGCAACAGTTGACTCGAACTACTGCCGATATTTTTAGGCTAGTTCCATTTGCAGTTTTTATCATAGTCCCATTCATGGAATTTCTTCTGCCTGTTTTCTTGAAACTGTTCCCTAATATGTTGCCATCGACCTTTCAAGACAAGATGAAAGAGCAGGTATGGTGGCATTCTTTCAAATTATTATTGCTGGCTAATTTGTTATATTCCAATGGTGTTCTAGCTTTATCCTTTATGTTTTTGTACCTCTTTTTAGAATCTCTCCTGTTAAAGCAGGAAGCATTCAAGTTAGGTTTGTCCTTTTGTACATGCATGAAGTTATAAAGTGGGTGAGAATGCGCCAGCATTTCGTTTAATGAATGGATTTTCTTTGTAACAGTTAAACTGACATCTTTTTTTATTTATTTTCTTTTCTTTCCAATTTCATTCTCCATAATTTTTACTGAGATTGCATATGTTAATAAAATACGCATTGAGAATTCCAAATTTTTTTAAAATAAAGAAGGGCTGGTAGACTCATTATTTGGTTGAGATCAGATATGTGAATAAAAGTTTTACTAAAATTTGTGTTCACCTTGATTTAAGCTTCTTATATGGATCAGGATATGAGTGATGAAAAAGTGGGATGTTAAAATACCTTGCTTAGGAGAAAATAAAGAAAAGAGAAAAGCATAGAGAAAAGAATCAATAACATAAACCATGGGTGGCTGCATGTGCCTGCTGTGGAATTTGCACCTGTTTGGAACATTCTTACTTACCTATTTGTCTGTTATGAGGAGGCAGGCTTGAGGTGCTAATTGTGCAAGTGTGTGTGTGGCTGTGGCATTTCCCTGGTTCCCCACTCTTTTCTTCTTGTTTTTTTCCAATGCATTTCTTCTCACTTTCTGAACATGTAGGAAGCACTGAAAAGGAGGCTCCATGCAAGAATAGAATATGCCAAGTTTCTTCAAGATACAGTCAAAGAAATGGCAAAGGAGGTTCAAAATTCAAGGAGTGGAGAAATTAAGAAGACTGCTGAAGATCTTGATGAATTTTTGAATAGGGTAAGATCCTATCTTACCTTTGATTTTTCTTGTTTTTTCCCCCTAGTTTCCGTTTTTTAACTTTGCAATTGCAATCTTGATATTTTGCAGGTCAGAAGGGGTGCTGGTGTATTAAATGAGGAGATTCTTGCCTTTGCCAAGCTGTTTAATGATGAACTCACTCTGGATAACATCAGCAGGTTGGTCTCCATTGCAAGTATTTTTGTATATAAAAGCTTTTGACTATTTAATTTAAATTGAATGGTTAATTAAGCAAAGTTGTTTTATTTTTGTTTCATGTTTGTTCTTCCGTTTTGTTTGCCAGGCCCCGATTGGTAAATATGTGCAAATATATGGGAATCAGCCCCTTTGGAACAGATGCATATTTGCGTTATATGCTTCGGAAGAGACTCCAGTGGTAAAACTTGTTTATTCAATCTGAATTAAAATAAACAGTTCTGTACCCTGTTTTGGCAGAACGTGTTAATGGGTTTAAATGTATTTGAGAGGAGTGAATGGAATCTTCCAGATTTACTGCATTGAACTTGCATTTTGCTGTGGTTGCTTGGGCTGGTTAAATTTACCTGATCTTATTTTACTTGCTCATTTATGAACTCATGATAACATCTTGGCTTTTGGAGGGGTATCTGCTTATTTGCATGATTTATGGTTCCCCTTTGCCACTTGTAAAGTTTAAATCTAATTAAATTTATTGCTTAAACCATTACTTCTCCTATTGCATTTTACAACCATGAGGTTTCATGGTATGGATATTCATTTATTATTTAGTTTTCTGGGTGGGAGGTCTTCATGTTGAGAACTTATTGATGCAGCTTTGCAATACAAAATGTAGAATCTCTATAAAAGTAGAACTTTAAATCCATAGGCATGTCTCCTTGAATTCTTTTGGTACATGGGAGTTATTGTACTGGAACCTGCCAGCTCATACTCAAACTTTAAATCTATAGGCATGTCTCCTTGAATGCCTTTATTGATATCTGGAATGTGCTGCAAAGTTTTTAGCACATATAGAGGACTGAGCTGGTATATTTGTATATTGTGGTATTGCTTAAACTGTTGTTCTGTCCTCAAGCATAATTTTATTTTCATATATCTGCTTGATCACAGAAACTATTTATTTCTATTGCCATACAGTTGTTTATTTCTATGGAAGAATAGGCTGCACGCTCTAAGCTCTCTTTTTTGCAAGATTTCTGCAAAGATGCATACTTGACTCTTTTTTTTTTGTTTAGATGATACAGTTCTTTTATGCTACTCTGGTTTTTCTGCGTTTGGTGGAATTATCTTAGGTTGGAAGTGTTAGAATAAGCAAAGGGAAGAAGCACATATGAAAATATAATGAGCGGAGTTACTGAGTCTTGTTGACATTTAGGGTTGATTCTCTTACTAAAAAATTGTTTAGAGATTGATCCATCATTTTGGGGATTTTAGTATTATAATGCACATATAAGATTCAGCAAACAGTATGTTATCCTTGGTATATGGTTTTGTTTTCTAATGGGTTTTGGTTGAAGTAAGTTTGTTTCTTTAGCTTCTACTTCACTTTCAGTTTAGGATCCAACTAAACTCTCTGTTTTAAATTCTTTTTCTATCTCTCTCCTTTTCCAGTACTTTGAGGTCATTGTGAATGGTCTTATTGTTACTATTTTCTTATAGTTATTATGTATGTTCTAGGATCAAGAATGATGACAAGCTGATTCAAGCTGAGGGTGTGGAGTCCCTATCAGAAGCTGAACTTCGTGAAGATTGTAGGGAGCGAGGCATGCTTGGAGTGTTCTCAGTAGATGAAATGCGTCAACAGGTGTTTTTTATTTTTTAATGTGCTTATTTCTTTTCTCTTTGCCAATTAAGTGCTTGAGACTCTACAATCTCTTTCTGAACCATGTTTGCAATGATAAGTGGTTTATGAGATATGCTAATGTCTCATTTATTGATACAATTTTGGATTTGCATAGTTTCACTTTGTTAAGACCATTATGTCTTGTTTTATGCTGTATATATGGTTCTGTTATGAAGATTGTACAAACATGCACCCCTCCAGAACCCTAGCATGGCAAAACCAGCCGCATGAAAGAAGATAAAAAATGAAAGTAGCTTCATATTCTTGTAACCATTTTGCTTTGTTGATTTAATTCTATTGGAACAATCTTTTTTTTTTTTTTCTAATTTGGCGTGCTCGGATGATTGGATGTACAGTACTATGTTTCCATTTTAGGTTTATCTTACTTTGAATTGGCTTGTGTTTATATGAAAGGCATTATTTTTGTAAGAATTGTTTTATCTTTATCTTTTAAACTATTATAGAGGAAGTTGTTAGGCCTTCTTTCTTCTATTTAGTGGTTATACAATTAATTGCGATAGCAAGTAGATTTTTATGTGACTCTTTAACATGGTTAACATCTGCCTGCAGCTTCGAGATTGGCTGGATTTGTCTCTAAATCACTCAGTCCCTTCTTCCCTTTTGATTCTTTCTAGGTGATTAAAAGTTTAGTCTTACGTTTTCTTTCTTCCCTTGCTTCATTGCGTTCTGTAGTTCATCAATTGATTACAATCTGCAGGGCCTTCACTGTATCAGGAAAGCTGAACCCAGAAGATGCTGTTCGAGCTACCCTTTCTTCTTTACCTGATGAAGTTGTGGATACTGTTGGTGTTACAGCTTTACCATCTGAAGATTCTGTTTCAGAAAGGAGAAGGAAGCTGGAGTACCTTGAGATGCAGGAAGAACTGATCAAGGTTAAAAAGGAAGATGTTTTCTTTATATTATTATCATACAAAAAGTCTCCTCTATTGTTTTAAGAATTTGACAAAATAGGCTGTGTACTATTGGAAGCATGCTATGGGGCTCAGTTCATTCTGTGTTTTGTGAAGTAGTTTGATAGAATCTTACTGCCAGTAAATAGAGGCCTCCAGTCTTGAAGTGTTCAGCGTAGGCTTTAGAAATGTGCCTAAAAGCAGCTTTTCAGGTTTTGAGCACTTCTTTTGAATTGCCTTGCCTGTTCTAAATTGGTATCTTTGTAGGAGGAGGAAGAGAACGAAGAAGAAGAGCTGGCTAGGATGAAAGAATCTAAAGCTAGTGAAGAGGATGTGGCACTTAAAGAGATGACTATCCCAACTGCTAGAGAAGCACAAGAACAGGCTGTAGCTAGAACATTGGAAAAACGAGAGCAGCTCTGTGAACTCAGTCGTGCATTGGCTGTTTTAGCTTCAGCATCTGTAAGGACTCTATTTTAAGATTTTCTTCAGTGACTGTCATTCTATTGATTCTGTTCTTCTATTGTATTATTCCTAGTATTGCCACTAGCAATCTAGATGTAACTTCATTTTCTTCGTAACATGCAGTCTGTAAGCAGAGAGCGTGAAGAGTTCCTGGGTCTTGTCAACAAGGAGGTGTGTTATAAACGTGGATATTTTGATTTGGTTGTGGTGAAGAACTGCATCTGCATGATGTCTACGTATTATTTTTAACTAGTTATGTCAGAAGCAAATTAAGCAAGTTTAATAAATAAAGCATATTATAAAGTCCTAATGGAATTCTTTTGGACTAGATGTCTTTAAGTTCTCCCTTTTCAGTAGTGACTTGCGAGGTTAGGGGAAACATAATTTGGTCTTTAGTTGCAACTTTTTAACTTGGAACAATGTTTAAGCAAATGATAAATTTTCTAATTCTGTTTCTGCCCTTTTTTTCTTTTCTGCTAATTTTGGGTCTTGCCAATGTTGCCAGATAGAACTTTATAATAGCATGGTAGAGAAAGAGGGCACAGATGGTGAAAAGGATGCCATTAAGGCATATAAAGCTGCACGGGAGGAAAGTGACCATTCTAGTGAAGTGTCTGAAAGTGATGAGATTTCTTCAGCGCTTATTGAAAAAGTAAGTCATTGGAACTCAGTTGTTATGGTTTCTCTTTTTCTTATCATGTGATAGAAAGTAAAGTATTTACCTTTCTTGTCCCTCACTAGGTTGATGCTATGCTCCAAAATCTTGAGAAGGAAATTGATGATGTAGATGCAAAAATAGGTGATCGCTGGCGATTACTTGACAGGTTTGAATATGTTTCTGGATTGTTTCCTTTTCTCCTATCTTGCCTTCATTCTATGTTGTTGTGCAAACAGAGTGATGTTTGTTATCCTGATTTTACATTCTGTTATTGAAAAGTATTTATAGAGTTTGGTGTTGTTATTCATATCAACTTTTATGGGCACAGTTACCAACATATTAATGATCGCAAGGGCATGGTTACCTTGAAATAAAGTTAGTGAAGTTGGTAATGTTTGTGTTATTAGGCTAACAGTAATTGTAAGGGTTAAAGTATTCAACATCAAAAAGTTGATGATTTATGTTTTCTCCACAACAAGGCCCATAGATAACTTAAATATCTTAGTGCTATTTCATAAGCCCTGAAAGTTACAGTGAATTATAAATTTTGATTTTGTCCAAACAAAGTTATTTGCACCCTCTAGATTCTGTATACGAAGGCACAAGTTGTGCAGCTGAAAGAGCTATTTACCTTTATAGACCTTTGCCCCTTGTATTAATAATCCTTATATTCCAGTTGATCTTGGTGCCAAAAACTAGTAGAAGATACTTTCAGTTTGATTACAACTTTTGAATCTGGGCTTCTTAATAAGTTCATTTTGTGAACTACATAAAATTGTTGTTATCCTTTAAATTTTGATGGGCAAAGAAGATGTTCATACTGGATCATTATTATTATTGTTTTATTTTTTGGTCCATGTGATCTTGGGCTACACAATAGGAGGTAGTCATCTCCCATCCCATAAATCCCACCCCACCCATCCTAGGATTGGAACCCGAGACCTCCAAGTTGGAGTCTCAAGTTCTAACTGCTAGGGTGTTCCTATTGGGGACCCCAGAGTTGATTAAATAATATTCTTTGAAGCCATCTTGCAATGCTCATGGACATAAATCATATGGAACAGTATCAGGCCCATTTTGCTGAACTTGGCATTTGGTCTATGTAGTCAAATATGTGAAATATGTTCTGTCTGCAGAGATCATGACGGTAAAGTCACGCCTGAGGAGGTGGCTGCTGCTGCTATATACTTGAAGGATACATTGGGCAAGGAGGGGGTACAAGAACTCATCAGCAGTCTTTCCAAAGATAGAGGTCAGCTAATTTTTTTTTTTTCCGCTGATATGTTTTTACTTTGTTTGTCCAAATAAATAAAAAAGCAGGAATATACTTTTAGGTACATGTTTTGATGTATGTGAGCATTTCTTTTTTGTTTGGCTTGTTAAAATGCGTATTGCTTTTCCTTCTATAATCGGAGAATTTATCTGACTTCTTGGAAACTATTGGTGTGAGAGCTTACTTATTCTGCTTTAAGGCTATAAAATCGTTGGAAGATGCATTTGTTCCATTTCTCCTTGGGGCATTATGAATAACCAGAAAATTACAATTTATGCTTCTGATATATAAGTTAATTATCATTTGATGAGACCGCATGTTTTGTCTTTAGACATTTATAAGAGAATAGTCTCTTAATGGTGGACAAGGTAAATTCATATTTTGAGATGATAAGGATGATTGAGAAAAGTGATAATTAGCTGAATCTGGTGGGGTTATTTGTCATCTGGTGTTATGTGTTTTCGTATAGTATGAATTTACTTTTTCCTTTTTCTTTTATTTTATAATTTTCTCCCCTAAATGGGCATGGGAAAAGGGTAATTTTATCAAACTGCAGTGTTCTTGTTGCATCATTGTTACTTTTAAGTTGTTGGGCAATCAATTGATTTATTTGTTCACAAGAGTGACTGCTATTCTCATCTTTTCAATGCAATAGATGGCAAAATTCTTGTGGAAGACATTGTCAAATTGGGCAGTCAGACAGAAGATGAAAATAGCGTTGAGGAGGGGAGAATGTAGAAATTATAGTCGAGATTACATTAGTCCTTTTTGGACTCCTTAAAACATTTTGTACTTAGCATTAGTTGGTCAAATTCATATCTTGGCACGGTTCTTTTTGGAAATGATGCTGGACCAAATCTTGATGGTTTGAGTTCCAATGGTCAGTTTTTGTAGACCTTGGCTTTATGCATAATAGTTCTTTAAGGTCAGTTATAAAGAAGCTGATTTTACTCTTCCCACATACCGATGAAACAGATGTATTTCTAATGCTGTAAAAATTATAAGTAATAGGAAGCAAATATATTCAAACAGTAGATTGCATAGAAGCCTTGTTGTTGGTGTAATAATCAAAATAGTTGTTATAGTTGATGTGGAAAAGAAGTGCTATATATGGCAGATTAAGAATGGTTTAATTTGCTTGATTATTTCATTTGGGTTAAGTACTTTTGTACTCTGTTTTTCAGAAATAAATAGGATGGAAAAACAGAGAGTGGGAAGTGGGGGTTTTGCTTGCACTTTCTTTTTCTTATTGTAGTGCTAAAGGGGAATGTGCATGGTGCACTTACTAACTTAAAAGTAATTGGCTGCTAATTGCATGTAAGTTTTGCGACGAATTCTTTTATGTTCTTGTCTGAGCTTCCACCGACATTAACTGCCTCCACGGCTAGTTTCTTCCATTTCTCTGCATTCCTTTTTATATCCTTGCTTTTATCTCCTTCCATGATTTCCCTTATACACCGTTGTATCTCTTCCTTGGTGATGATCCCTTTGTCATCCTTCCTAGCTCTGATTCCGGCCTGCCACACATCCGTAACATATTTTGCATTAGTTGTTTGGTCTGTCCATTGCGGCACGGCTACCATAGGCACCCCCAAGCTCAACGCCTCCAGTGTTGAATTCCAACCGCAGTGAGTCATGAAGCAGCCAACTGCCTCGTGAGCCAAAACTTCTAATTGAGGACTCCATGAAACTACCAGCCCCTTCTCTGAAGTCTCGGCTATGAAGCTGGCAGGAAGCTTTTTCTGTTCTGGTTCTCTAACTACCCACAGGAAGTAGCTGTTGCTGCTCTGTAGGCCTGATGCGAGCTCCTGCATTTGCTCTTCTCCTAAGGCCGCCAGGCTTCCAAATGATATGTAAACAACTGAGCCAGTTTCTTTTGAGTTTAACCAATTAATGCAAATGTCGATCTCCGGCTTGAAGAGGTGTAAGCCATACTCTTCGTCATCCTCCACTCGTTTATCTAGGTACTTTGATGGAATTGCAGGTCCAACAGCCTTGATCGGTCTCTGGCTGGCCATCCAGTTTAGTACCTAATCGAAATTATTAACAAATTTAGAATTAAAGAAGTACGACATTCTAACCAGAAAATTTCACTCATTCTTAAGTATTTGCATTTCAGAAAAATAAATAAATATTTTGGTAAGAATTGCCGGACATGTTCAAAGATATAGCATATCTTTCAAGTGGAAGGAAAATAATATTTCTTTCCTTCTCAATTTTTGATAAGCAGGAATAGGAAAGAGGAATGAAAATGGATGAATTTGTAGTTTTTCTTTTCCTCTAAATCTAATCCTTTCAAATTGAAAGGATTATACTCCTTTTACCTAAATTAATCATTCTATTTATAATTTGATCCCTAATCTCCTTTTTTCCCTCAATTTTTTATCCTTTGTACCAAACATAATTAGAAAAACATTTTTCCTACTTCTTCATTTTTAATTTCCTTCCCCACCTTTTCCCATTAATTCACTCTATTTATCTTAATTTCTACCAAACATACATAGTGCAAAGTTACGAAATTACCTTGTATAGTTAGTATTGAAAGCATTATTCCAAAATCAGGATGCACGTACCTCCTCTTCTATGCTGGTGAAAGTATTAATAAAGACCCAGTCAGCTTCCAGGAAATTTGAGAACTGATTAACAAGAATGTGTAAGAAGGCTGGATAGGATCCTATATCATAAACAAATGATGGCAGGTCGCATTCTTGAAGCAGTGGCAAGCCATCAATGGACAAAGAGGACTCGGCAAGTGGAAGCTTCACCAATCCTTCATGGACGTTGTAGTAGATGGTATCAACAGCACACGATTGAGTGAAGAATGCAGCTGCAGGGACGCCTAGCTTTTTGGCTATGTCGAGTGCCCAGGGGAAGTGTGCGTCGTAAACTAGGCAACTTATGCCTAGCTTCGCGATGATCTGTGGTAGTCTTAGGGTCACAACTGCCTTGAATTGTTCCAGATCGACTGTTTTTAGATCATTGTCTACTTGAAGGTCATCAGCAACTGGCTCAAGTTTTACAGGACCAACTTGGACAGGCATAGACTTATTAACAGAGGCGGTGCATACTGTGACTTCCAGCCCTTCATAACCCAGGCGTTTCGAGAACTGTAGTACGGGATTGATGTGGCCTTGGGCAGGCAATGGCAAAACCAGTACGTGTGTCTGAGAAACACTTTCTTGTTTCTTCATGTTTCCCTATCCGATCTGACAAGCCGCTGTTCCAATCTCTCTTAGTCTCTACACACATTAAAACATGTACAAATTTACGCGTTGAGGAAGCTAGCAGGCCTCAAAAAATTGGTGGGAAGAAATCCCAGGTATAAACCATCGTCATCTCCAGTATTAATTTCTAAGGTCGGTCACTGAATATGGTGCAGGCACGACCAGTTATTCGTCATTACCTTGGGTCCTTGAGAGTACATTTACATCACGCATAACCAGTGATTGGCCATTATCTTTGGGTCCTTTAGAGTTCATTTGCATAAAGCATTACCAATTATTGGCTATGTAGCTTTAATGTATCTGCAAATTCTGTGGCCATTATTTTTCCACAATTTTGTTCCACTGGCTCTGAATGCATTGACAATGACAATAGTGAAAGCATGCTTATGGCGGGGAAGATGTAAAATGACAATAACAAGTAGGGCGGACCCTAAACATTTTTTCAAGTAGTGTTATAAGATGATGTTCAAATTTTTTTTTTTAGATTCAATATTTGCTGGCTTAGAAAAATATTGTTAAGTACCATCATTAGTAAAATCTTGTTATTATTGCTCTAGATTTGTATCTTGTAAGATAATTTTTTTTCTTTTAAAATATATTTTTATGGTTTATTTATCTAAATTTATAAAACTTAATTAAAAATTATATTCATTAGTATTAATTAAAATACTAAAATTAAATAAAATTTGATCTTACATAACAAATTATCAAGTTCAATAAATAATTTTTTATTTATTAATAAAAATTAAATATAAACATCCACAAATTATATAAAATTAAATATAAAAATTAAATAATCAAATAATATATTTACAAAATAAAAAAAAAAACTTATCATTTCAAGATATTATTTGACCTATAATACTATTTTCTATTAATTAGATTATAATTATGAACACAAATTATCAAGCTAATACAAAATATATTTTGACATGAAGTATTTAAAAATTTAATTTGAATTAAAAATTACTTACAATTAAAGCCTAAGTGAGTTATTTTAAGAATGAAAAATATAGTCAAGAACCAATAAAAAAAGGATTTCAATTTTTAGACAGGATGATCATAGGTTGAGTTTTAACTTTTTTAATAAAATCTTAAATTATAGGAAAAATTTTTTTATATGTCCTTACAATATTTAAATATAATATATAAATTACGATTTGATAAATCATTTTTACTTAGTATATTAACTACCTATAACATTGCAAAAAAAGAGTTTATTAGTATATTAACTAGCTTACATCCTAGATAAATAGAATAAACACTAAAACATTTTAAGAAGTGAGTGATGTCATGTGACACTACTCCTCCTTTTATAACATACGGATTTGAAAACTCGACCACATGAAATGGTTGAAAGTTGTCACCAATCTTTTTATATTTAAAAATAATTGATCAATTATTAAATTTGTTCTATTTGATAAAATTTTAAATTAATTTTAAATTTATTTAAAAAACAATAATTAGATCTGCGAGTTTTGAATTAGGTTCAAGAGTACAATAATACACAAGAAAAGTACTATTTGATTATTTGTTATCTTATTTTGACATTAACTTTTGATTTTATTCTTATATTTCCTTAATCATTATTTATTATTTTGTTTTTGATTTTACCTGGTTTAATTTTTTTAATCTTTCTTTTTAATTTTTTATTATTTTATTTATTTTATTTTTCATTATTTCTTAAACCAATGTTTGATTATTCAACTTTATGAATGCACATAATGCAATTACGAAAAAATACCATAATTTATCAATTTTAAGTAATGGAAAACAAGAACCACATATTGAAAAAACCATTCATGGACCATCTCTACGTTTTGATAAAATTTAAAAGTTTTTTTCACTTAAAGATATCCCCGAAGAAACTCATCTCTATAAATCCTTAAAGACAAACCCAACGTCGAGATTCTTGTTTCATTAACAAAATAAATATAGCGTATACCATATCAAGATAAAATCGTGAATGGTACATGTTTATAAAATAATTTCATTGATCTTAATTTCTATGGTAATATATTTAATATTTTAATATAATTAACCAATTCATTTAGTCTTACTATATATATATATTTTTTAACGTTTTGTTTAAGTTGATGATGATGATGATTATTATTATTATTAACATTACTTTTTTTGAACAATTTGATTCGCTTAAATTTTCTAATTGTTTGAGTTAATTAATAAAATATTTTATAAATTTATTTTTTTAATATTTAAGATGATTAATTGAATTAACAAGATATTGAGATATAAGATTAAAGTTTATCTTGACGCTTGGATAAAGACCTTAATCGAATTTTGTACCTAAAAAAGTCATTTCAAAAATGTGACTTTTCGCATCCCCGAATGACATTTCATCATTGGGTTAACTCCACATAACTATTTTATTTTTTTATATTATCTTACGAACCTCTAATAACGATCATAAGAGAAAAAAAAAAGCTTGAATATCTCATCATTTTAATTTCTGTAGGAATATGAATATTCTATTTTTTGGGAATTATTTTTTGATTCTTCTCTTATAATATTAGCTAATCTAAAACATTTCTTATTATATTCTACACACTTGACTAGAGACTCATTTTATTTCATTTATAACTATATATATATATTTATATATTTACCATTTGTTACTCCATATAACTAAGTATTGCATATGATATATATACATAAATACGTATATATTTTATTCCCTTTTTTTTAAAAGTAAACTATACCATAATATAATTGGAACTAACAATAAAGCACACCAAACAAAATGGATGAGAAAAACATCCCAAACAAACCAACACAAAGCTCATCAACCAAAAAGTCCAAGACACATACCTAAGCTTGGGCAGAAATTGCCTAAGAATCTTGGGTTTGATGGAAGGCTCACGGCCTGAGCTCAAAGTCCCAAAACCAAGGGGTCTGCTTCAAGGCCTGTTCTCTAGGTCCAGCTGAGGTCAATGGGCTTGTCTCAAGACTTCAACAAATCAAGCTTCGGAAGAGTGTAATGGGATTTCACAAGCTTGGCTCACTTTCAAACTCCAAATGCACCATTTAGTGCAGCAAAACAAAGTCCCCCAACGCAACGCCCTTTGACTCTCCTATTCCCCCTTAAACGGCGTCGTTTCTACATGGCCTAACCTAAAACCCTTTCTTCTTTCTTTCTCCCTTCTCCTCTCCACACCAAAACCTCTACCCTTAAGCTACCGCTGCTCCACCACTCAAACACTGATCTTCTCTCCTTTTCTCACCCTTCTGAACTCCTCTTTTCTTCCAAAATCACAGAAGCCCTAAATAAAACCCTTCTCTCCAGAATTTTTTTGATTTTCTTTCTCTCTTTTTTGGATTTTTTTTTTGAAGATCCTTGGTATAATACCGCCTGCTAGAAACTAGGGACTTTTTTTTTTCTTGGTTTTTTTTATTTTTGGATTTCTAGAACTAAAAGAAATGTTTTTTTCTTCCCCACTTTCACCGTGCTTCTCTCCCGGGTTTTATAGCCGTGGGAAGAGAAGCGTCTTTTCCAGGCATCTCTATTGGCAGACAAAAGCCTCGCCTGCCGCCTTTGGCAGTGTGTGATTTGGACTTTTCAGCTTCCTCAGCTTTGAGATTACGTGTTTCTGTTAAATTTCTATTTCCAATTTGCCCACCGCCACTTTCTTTTCTTTCTTTTTATTATTATTTATTTATTTATTTGGAATTCCTGCCTCTTAAAAAAATAGGTGTCTACACTCCAACATGGGTCCACCTATGCTGACAGTGGCCATGGTTCCCGATCCCTTTAGCATTTGAGGAGTCTTTACAGATCCTGTTTTGGCGCCTCCGAAGATTTTTAATGATGCTGCCGCTATGAGATTTGTAATTCATATTTAATATGAAGATTTTTTTTATTTTGTAAAAAGTAAATATTATTATGCACGACCTTTTAATTCCTTAAAATTGTATTTTTAAGATGCAGGACAGGGCACTTGTCCGTACAATAGAGATGGGGCACCAACGGAGTCACCAAATGGAGCAAGAGATTTTCATTCAAAAATAATATAGTAGAATAGTAAAGCATGTATATATTAAATCCACCTTGTCCGAATGCATATTGTTCATCATCAAATTGTCTTCTTGGCAAAATCCTGAACATTATTCATACGTAATTAAGAATCACTAAATTAAGATCTTCGTTAAACTTTAATTTATTAAGCTTTTAGTTGCTTGTGTTTTATTTGAAGAAGTTAAGTTTGCATAGAGGTAGAGGTAGTGTAGCTTTTTCCAGGAAAAACAATGTCTAGTAGCGCAGTAGAGTTGCAGATAAGAGTTCATTCCAAGTATCTGGTACCCCAGGGAGACACCAATGGGTGCAGTCAACGGCGCCTTTGCTGCTACCGTAGGATGAAGGATGTCCATCTTTTCTTAGTTGTGACAGTGCAGTTACGTTAAGCAAACGAACTGATTTGGATATTGTGCCCAATACTTTGTCCAGAATAGCTTCTCCTCGATGTCGACCTCCTGGATAGTTATGCCCCGCCACGGGTCTTGTTTGTCTTTTGCAGTTCTTTGCGTTGGTATCTGCCCAGTCTCTTGAACTACAGTAGTATTTGAAACAAAACGAAAATTGTAAGGTATATACATAATGGAGAGAGCATGACGGCATTTGTTTTAAGGAAAATCATGGTTAGGTAATGCTTTAGACGTCATCAACAGCTATGCTTACTTTGTATGATCTGGGGAAACACCCTGGAACTGGAACAAAATATTGGTTTTCTTGGGATCCACGTTGGAGTTCACCCACTTGGCCCATGTAGTCAGGGCTTTTTCAAAAGCCGCCAATCGGTCAATGTCTTTGTGCCTGGCGTTGCCTTCTTCGATGACATCCCATCTGACGCAGTGCAGTTGCAGCACCAAAAATTGCCAAACCATCAAGTAATTAATCAAATTAATGTTAGGAAATCTAATTAATTTTCAAATATTTATATGCATGTATGGAAGGCTTACGATTGCTTCTTTCCAGTTTGAAGCCCCTCGTTCCAAGTGTTGAAGACCAACACATCAACATCCTTCCAAAGTTGTCCTCCATTCCCAATTGAATCAAGCTTTAGGATTCTTTCATTTTTGTCGTCTACAATGTCAACAAGAAAATCATTGCGCGAAAACATCACCGAGACATTGTGTGCCTACAAATTAATTGCGAACAAGAGAAGCAAATTAAGAACATAAATACAAAGTTATCAACTAATTAAGCTAAGCAATTGAAGTACAATTCCTTTACCTGGAAGGTAAGTGTAGAAAGGCCTCCTTTGGTCTCGAGAAGATATCTTGCTTTTGGAACCGCCGAATGGAGCATGCATACGAGCGAAAGCCATTGATTGTATCCAACTGAGTCTCCAACAAACATAATTCGTTTCCCTTCGAATCTTTGTAATAACCTTTTACCATTGAACCTGTAATACAAATTTAACAGTCTCTATTATGGTTCATCATGCATCAAAAGAAAAAAAAATCGAAGTACTCGAAGTACGTACGGTGGTAAGGTGCATGAATATGGCTTCCATCTATATTTGATATAGTCTTGATCAGGACGACCATTGCTTTGGCAGTCGAATTGGTTGGGTATGAATGGACAAGTACGGGGAGAGTAAAGAGGGTGGGGATCAGCATGATCATATTCCCATCTGCCATGGAAAATATCACACTCAACCTCCAGTTTTTTGTGTCCGCCCATATGATTGAGATAATGACCCAATCGTAACAAACCAGCGGTAGTGGCAGTTCCTACCAGAAACATAATCACCGTGAACGCCATACTTGCGTCTTCTTAATTTGGAATACAAATTGATAAAATCAATATTAGTATATATATAACTTTTGTTTTTGCAGTTTTTATTCCATTTTAAATATTCAGTTTCTTCTTTTATGAGTTACTTAAATAACAGTTATTTTTTTAATTAATCGATCAAATAAATACATTGATATTTTGTACAATTGTATCGGTAAATTTCCTTTTTTTTCTTTCTTTATTTCTTGTTAGAACCCTTTTTAATATTTTTAAGCTCACGCGATGCCTTTATTTTTAGTTATTATTTAGACTTGGATTTCTTTTATTGAAGATCATTTAGCTTTGATGCTTACAATTTCTATATATACAAAGCTTATTGTAACAGTTGAAAATTGAACATTCTTTTACACATGAAAAGGAAATTGTTTTTTATTACTGTGTTTGAATTTAGCAGTTTTAATACTAATTAGGAGATAAGAGTTGAATTGACTTGTTGGAGGAGGTTTATAGTATTGAATTGCATCCCAAAATTGGTTTTAAGGTTTAGCATAGTTTCAGACGAGGCTTGCTTGTTTCTTTCCATCTCTTTTATTTTACCGTCTTCAATATTCCTCAACACTACTACTGCCAGAAGGGATGTCAATGAGCTAAGGTTAATGAATCTCTTCTGGTTGGGTCCAATTTCCTGCGTAAGCCCAAGTTTTAAGGACATGGATCCACAGTCCACTCTCGAGATGACTAGGCCCGAAAAGATACACCGAAGCCATTGAATGAAGAGAAATATGGGCCGAGGCTCACTACTTTCCTCCACAAAAAGTAGAAAAGCTAACCAGTTGAACCTTCTTCCAAACTAATTAGTTCATCCATTTTATCACTTTTATAGAATATTTTTGCATAATATATGATAAAAGGTTAAAATGATTTGTATGCCGAAGTCCATATGAACATGTACCAAGTTGAAGAGATCGAACCTTAATTGTGGTCGACCACAAATTTGTATTAACATTTTCTTTTGACTTTTTGAGGTTAGATTATCATCAAGCACACTATATATTTTTTCTTTAACCAACGTGACATATTAAACTTGGCGCAGTGGATCAGGGGTGTGTCGGCTGAGTACTTGATGGCTCCCCGCGAGAGTTCGAATCTCTGAGGCATTTTCCTTTCCGATCCAATCTGAGGCATTTTCCTTTCCGATCCAATCTCTCTAATTTTAATTATACCGTCCATGGTCGGGTAAACGGTAATCAATCACTCAGACTCTGTCAAGTTTAGTGAGTCTGAAACCGAAAGAATGCCTTTTGGGTAAATTTCATTCAAAGAAGAGAGTGGTATTTCTTAGGGTTTTATGATTTTGTTTTTTTTTTTCTCTTAATGTCAGATATATATTTACCGGGCGATCAGAATTAAGGTTCGATCTCTTTTCGCTCTATATTTTTGTATTATTTTTCTATTTTTTTATTTGGGATTTAGTGCGTTGCGTATTTCAGCTTTTGCTCTTCGTTGCTCTGTTTGTTGAAGTTGAGAGTTGAAATTTCTCTATCAATCTGCCAAAAGAAAAATTAAAAATAGTTGTTTGTTTGAAGGAGAAGAAAGAGTGGGAAAATTCCCGCATTGATTGTTTGAAAGTTGAAAGGAAAAGAATTGGGTGTTTTTAGAATTGAAGTCTGAATTTAAAATTTTGGTTCCAGTATTATGACTTTGATTATATCCTTTTGCTTCACCATGCCAGGCTTTCTCGTTCTCATACTTGAACCTTTCTTCATTCCAAGTAATTTATTGATTCTCACCATCCCTCATCAACTGGAGCTTTACCTTTCGGCTTTCGAAAGTAGCAACAAATGGATAACTTTGACCAGAAGCTTGGTCCAGGTACCCTCTC
Organism: Theobroma umbraticum; assembly: GCF_002168275.2. Classification (NCBI taxonomy): domain Eukaryota; kingdom Viridiplantae; phylum Streptophyta; class Magnoliopsida; order Malvales; family Malvaceae; genus Theobroma; species Theobroma umbraticum. Next base: position 989,084 of record NW_018397264.1, read on the forward strand.
TCTTTTTGCAACCAAATCACTCCTTCGCCTTTCTTCCCTTTATGTTGTTCATAATTCTGATTCTCTTCCCACTTGTTTTCGCAGAGTATTCTTTTCATTGCCTCCATTTATTTTCCCGTGTTTTTTTGAAAAACGTTTCTCATCTTCCTTTTTCTCAACTGCAGATTTTTTGAAGAATCTCTCTGGGGAAACCATTTCCCCGTTAAGCGTCGTCATTCATGAAGACATATATGAAAGCTCCTCAAAGAGACCAAAAACAACATCTAAGGTCTGGGATGTTTTTGAGAAGCTTCCAGCACAGCAAGGGGATTCCAAGGCTATATGTAAGTTGTGCAGGAGAATATATACTGCTAAAACCACTAGTGGTACCTCTCACCTGAGACGTCATATAGAGGCGTGCCTTAAACGTGGTAATCATGACCTTGATCAGCGTTCAACGGAAGCATGCTTTAAACCTGTTAACCGCGATGCAAATCGCCACACTGTTTCGCATGGCACCTTGATTGATGCTGCTACACCCTTAAAGAGCTATAAATTAGATGTGGATGAGATTCGTCATGCGATTGCAATGATGATCATTGTTGATGCACAACCACTTAGAGTGGTTGAAGATACAGGTTTTAGACATGTATTGAATGTTGCATGTCCTGAATTTCCACTTCTGAGTAGGAAGGCTATTAAAAGGGACATAATTTCCATTTATTTGAAGGAGAGAGAGAATATTCGTGAGTTGCTAGGAGCGTGTCCTGGTCGGATTTGTTTGACATCCAGTACTTGGGAATCGAATTATGATGATCGTTATAATTGTGTCACTGCACACTTCATTGACCATGAATGGAGGTTGCAGAAGAGGATTTTAAGGTTCAAACTTATACCCCCTCCATATGATAGGTTGTCCATTGCAGATGAGATAGCTTCGTGTATGGTTCAGTGGAACATTGAACACAAGGTGTTCAGTGTCACGCTGGAGAACTTGTCGAGTGATGATTGTGTGCCTGACATGCTTAAATCACGTCTTGATGCAAAAAAGTACCTCCCTTTTAAGGGTGCATTTTTTAATATGAGTTGTTCTACTCGCATTTTGAATTTGATTGTGCAAGCTGGTTTCAACCTAATTATTGATATCATTGGAAAACTGAGACTTGGTATTAAGTATGTGCAGCAATCCCCCCATAGGAAGAAGAACTTTTACATAATTGCTAAGACTTTGAATTTGGATACTCAAAAAAAGTTGTGTCTTGATTCTCCTAGTAGGTGGAATTCCACCTATAACATGATAGAAGTTGCTTTGTGTTATAAGAATGCATTTCTGTACTTGGCAGAACAGGACAAAAACTTTATACACAAATTATCTGAAGATGAGTGGGAAAAAGTAAGTGTGTCATACAAATTTCTGAAAGTCATTTTTGAGGTGGCATGTATATTTTTTAGAAACATACAGCCAACGTCAAATTTGTATTTCAAAGCACTGTGGAAAGTTCATAGTCGCTTATCAGATATGGTTAGAGGCCCAGAAAATTTTATGACTTGCATGGTCAAGGAAATGCAGTCGAAATTTAACCAATACTGGTCAGAGTATAACTTGATCTTGTCATGTGCTGCTATTTTGGATCCAAGGTATAAGATTAAGTTTGTTGAATATTGTTACACCAAACTGTATGGTAGTGGTGCACAGCAATATGTTAGTGCAAGTGTTAACACTTTGTATGGCTTGTTTCACGAATACATGCAAAATTCTGCCTGTCCTTCTCCTACTGCTACCTTATCAGTTCTTACCACTAAAATCTCCAATGATAAAGAGGATAACGACGGGTTTGAAGATTATGAAACCTTTCAAAGTGCCAGATTTCAAACTCAAGTGGAGAAGTCTCAACTGGATCTTTATTTAGAAGAACCAAGCCATGATCTAAACAGTGAAATTGATGTCTTAGAGTATTGGACTTTATGCTCCCTGAGGTATCCAGAGCTTTCAAGAATGGCTCGTGATGTTTTAACCATTCCTGTGTCTACTATTGCTTCTGACAATGTATTTGACATTGGTCCTCAAGTGATTAGCACTGATTGTAGTTCTCTGAAATCAAAGATGATACAAGCATTGGTTTGTCTTCAAGATTGGATGTTGGCTTCTGATAAAACAAGTAAGTTGGCTTTTTTGAGTGCATATAGTACTTGCTATTATCCTATGCGTAACTGTTTTGTTCATAATCTCTTTAGGAGGTTCAGGCTCTATGGAAAGCAGAACTGAAGATGATAGCTCCAGTTCTAGTGATGGTGATGATGATTATTAGGTACATTTGTTTAAATCATATACCAATTGCCATTGTTTTCTTCTTTTTTTTAAGTACTGTTTTTACGTTTTATTGATTCTCTAAAAGTCATAACATATAAGCCTCCCTCAGGTTTAAAAATTCTTCACTATTCTTTTGCCTATTGAGGGGGAAAAGAAAGCTCATGAGTCTTTTGTTGGGTTAATACCTTGTGATAGTGGGTGCATTTTTGTTGTGGAATGATTAGGTTATATTGGTTCTGATGGCTAGATAAATCTTCTTTCCTTATAAGTTCTGCAGGGAGTATTAGGACATTCAGTTACCCTTTGAACTTTTTCAAAATGTAAAATGCTTTTCCTTTTTATTGTTCTGGTTGTTTTGGCCCAGCTCTGTTGTGGGATTTGGGGGTGGTGGGACTTGTCAATGAAATCTGACCTGAGGCAATACAGGTCAGTTAGGCATGGGGATATAAATGACTTGGAATGTATTATGTGGCTGCAAGCCTAGACTTATTTCCCTCTGGTTTTTGAGACATTTATGGGGTTTTATTGTGTTTTGTAGTTGTCACCTAGTAAGGACTAAGTTAAGCATCCCTTGATGAAATTGGTGGCCAATCAGGTTGTAGATTAGTGGTTCTTATGCTTTGATGATAAATTCGCTCAAGTTTAGAATGGTAAAACAACTGAAGAATCCTATTAAGGTGCATTATATGGAACATGAACTTTGCATGGCCTTGGCTAACCCTGAATTAATAGCATTAATAACATTTAGCAGGTGATGTTGCCACCTGCCTTCTAGTATTATTTGTTGTACAATTTTTTATTTTTTGTGTATAATTGGTTTTCCAATATTGTGACCTATTTGTTTTCACTATTTGCAACTTTGCATGCACAGAGCTGAGCTGTTTAAGTAGCATGAACCTACTAAGAGTAGTAGGATTTGATTAGTTGGCCCTTAGTGGTAGCCATCAAATGCTATATTATCTTAGCCAAACTACCAAAAATAAAAAATACCTTGTGGTTAGGCACAAAATGAAGTTTGCCTTTGTGGTTGAAAAACTAACAGTTAACCACCCCAAGCTTTATTCCATTAGAAACTTGTTTAACGCTGTTATGTTTTTGCACAATTTTTCTAGTCTTTTTTTAAACAGAAAATGGATTTTTATTGAAAAATAATATTTTAAACAGAAAATGGATTGTATTGAGAAAATAATAAAGTCAAACAACCTGGTGCTTGACCTAAATTGAGCTTGAAAGCTTAAACATTTAACCAAACCATGAAGTTCAAAAATGCCCAAAGCCATTATTACCAGATAACTAGATCAGATTTTGAAAGTGATTCATATTTGTAGGTTATGAATTTTGTGGGTTTGGGCTTTGGGGATAATGACTTGGAGAATCTTGGGTTCAAATAAGAAATGAAATATGTGTTAAACTTTGTTCAAACCAATCCTTTTTAGTTCCATTTATGCAAAATTAGTTGCGGAACAATATATGAAGTAAAAACCACAAAAGGAGGATCTGAAGGCAATTTTCACCAACCATGAAATTGGGTCTGAGTATCGGAAAGAAAAGACTAACTTTTCTTTTATGGATAAAAGAAAAGGAGGATATTAGTGATGGGAGAGTGTACTCATTTAACTTGGTCTTTTCTTCCCTCTTTGGATGGCCACTTTTATGCAACTTAAGGTTAACTTCCATAGCATGCTTGAATTTATATAGATCAGTACTGTATTTGACCTAGAATTCACATGTAGCGTGTTCAATTGCATACAAGTATGCAGAGTTTTTTAACTTACTTCTACCTCTTCCAGCTTATCAAAAACGTTGCAGAAGAGTTTCAGGAAATTTGAGAACTAATTAATGATGAGATTTAATAGATCTGGATAGGACTCTGAGTTACAAACAAATGATGGCAGATCAGTCATGTACAGCACAGGAATTGAAGGCAATGGAACAGTGGGCTCTTCCAAAGGGACCCTTACATTTCCAAAATTCAAATGAAAATATATGGCATTAACTGCCCAAGATTGAGTGAGGAATGCAGCTCCCGCCATGCCTGATTTTGTACCTACATCTAAAGCCCGTGACTAACTAATCATACGGGACGAGGGCAGAAGAATTCAGTATCAGTTTCTGAATGAGCTTGGCTAGCCTTGGAGAAACAAGTGTTGGTGACTGAGGTGAAGATATTGATCCACGCTAATATTTACCCTTTCATCTCCTTTAAATGATTTGGGCTTTGTGTTGAAGGAGCTTGCTGAGGCTTGCATGGAGTTGGTGGTTGTGATTAGGCTCCGCCCTGGGGCCTTTTTGAGGCTGAGTGCTTGTATCGGAAAAGGAAATATACCAGCGCACGAGTTTTCACCAACTCTTTGCATCATCCAATTTCCCACCAACACTCTCCCATTCTGCACATGACTTAATTTCTAGCATTTCAAATTCATGAATGAAGAAAAGGGAAAATGATGATGCCAAAGCCATTGAAGGTTTGTAATTTTTGTGCATGATTCCTATTACTTCACTCTGATTATTCAGATTCAAACAATGGAATTAAATTCCATGGATTTATGTATATATCCAATATTCATAGGTATGGATACACATTTTCAATTTTTTTTATTCACATCCCAAAATATTCATATATATATATATATATATATATGCATTTACAAATAAATCGATTTTTCATATTAAAAATCAAACGTTGCAAAATTTGAGGATATTTATGTGAAAATGTCACAGATATTTCCATAGATATCTGTGAAAGTTATATTTCCACAGACATAATATAAAATGCTAATTATTAGAGTTAAATTTCGACACTATGAAAATTGACCTTTATACATTACTCTGTAGTCCATAACATGTGATATTAATTATTATTATTATATGATTGAATATCTCCTACCAATATTTTTTACATCCATTCAGGATGGGAGAATGTAACACAGAGAAATAAAATAGTTTTGAATAAAATTTTATTTTGAAGTCAGAACATCATTGTTAAATTATATAAAAAAAAATATCACAACAATTAATTTCATTTCATAGTACAGTTCCTGCTTAGCTTCTTACCTCCCTAAAGCTAAATATGTCCCCTCTTTTTATTATATTGGGTTTATTTTTACTTCATCCAGCCCTATAATTCTTCTTGCAGGCTAGACAAATGTCTTTGCTAATGCTACGAATCACAAGCAGTGCTGCTATTAACACCATGAGATAATATAATGCTAGTTGCACAGAAGTTTTGCCACAAATTCCTCTATATTCTTGTCAGAGCTTCCACCTTCATCAACTGCTTCTTTGGCTAAATTCTTCCACTTCTCTGAATTCTTTCTGATTTCCAGGCTTCTCTCTCCTTCCATAATTTCCCTTATACACCGTTCTACCTCCTCCTTTGTGACGACCCCTTTTTCATCCTTGCTCACTCTGATTCCCCCTTGCCATACATCAGCAACAAATTTTGCATTAGTTGGTTGATCTGTCCACTGCGGCATTGCAATCATAGGCACCCCTAAGCTCAATGCCTCAAGCGTTGAGTTCCAGCCGCAGTGAGTCACAAAGCAACCCACTGCCCTGTGAGCTAGAACATCTAATTGAGGACACCACGAAACTACCAGCCCTCTCTCTGATGTTTCTTCTATGAAGTTGCTAGGAAGCTTATTCTGTTCGGCTTCTCTAACTACCCACAAGAAGTATCTGTCGCTCCTTTTCAGCCCCAAGGATAGTTCCAGCATTTGCTCCTCTGTCAAACCAGCTAAGCTTCCGAATGACACATAGACAACTGAGTCAGTTTCTTTTGAGTCCAACCACTTAATGCAAAGGTCACTGTCGGGTTTGAAGAGGTGCAGGCCATAATCATTGTCATCCTTTAATCGTTTATCTAGGTACATGGAGGGAATTGTGGGCCCCACAGTCTTGATTGGCCACTTGCTAGCCATCCAGTTGATTACCTGTAAGAAATCAGCAAAATTTTGCATCCAAGACTGAGAGAAACACTTTGGCATATATTGCAATGAATGCTCAAAGATATGGATAAACTAGTTTTAACACTCACGTACGTAGGTTCTTCCTAGTATGAATCCGGAAACTCAGGATGAACTTGTAAGATGCTCAAAGTATAAACAAGAAGCCAGTATAAATACGGGATGGATGTGTTTGCATATCATGAACAAGAGATGTTTGGTTGTATGCCCTGAACTGGCAGCAAACCGACTACCACCATTAAAATGAAATACCAAAAACGACAGATTCTTTGAAAGGTACCATGAAATTCCTTGATGCAAATGACACGAGGACCGTAGGAGGGTGTTTGAGTGCCTGACACCTTGGAACCCGTTAAAGATGTGTTCAGTTTTAACATTCTTGCCTAGGCGAGCAAGAAATTGTTTGTGGCAAGTGGCATTGACAAATATGACCTTAGACTTTTTGGAGGCTCAGGATTTGCAGAATTCTTGCATTGGATTTTTGGTTTCCATGCCCTTAACTAAATTCGTCCCTTCTCCAAAATATAAGTGGCAACATGGTGAGTGATATTATAACCTAAGAAACCAAACAAGATGATGTCCATAGCAACTCAGGGGTAAGATTCTGTGCGTGGACAAGGAGAATTAAAGTCAAGCATAAATATTTGCAGAATATTTCAACCTTAATCGGTACGCGAAATATACTTTTTAAGTGTTATCCACAGCTAGAGTTAAAGTTTGTAAATGGGTTTTCCGATGGAAAAGTCTCAATTCTAAGCATAATAAGAATCTACCAAATATTCTAATCATAGACCTTTCCTTAGGCTAAGAAGAGAAAATGATCGAAAAACATAACTGCCACGAAAAAAGGCAACAAAGCAGAGATCTGTAGATGAAAGAACACCTAACCAGCCGAGATCCTACGATAAAGTAAGTCGACCATCTACACTGCATACCAATAACAAGCCAGAAAAAACTCAACAAGTTAACCCAATTCTCGAAATTTACCTCGTGCTCGAGCTCTTTGAAAGTGTTGCAGAAAAGCCAATCGGCTTCCTGAAAATTGGAGAACCGATCAATAACCATCTTCAGCAAACCTGGGTAAGACCCAGTATCAGAAACAAACGATGGAAGATCATTGATCCCCAACACCGGCATCGAAGGCAATGAAACAACAGCATTCTCTTCCAAAGGAACCTTTAAAGTTCCTTGATTTAAATGATAATAAATGGAACTATTGGACCAAGATTGGGTGAAAAACGATGCTCCATGAAGACCAAATTGTTTAGCCACATCTAAAGCCCATGGCAAAAACGAATCGTATACTAGGGCTTTAGGAGGATCAGAAGAGGAGGAATTTAGGTGGTCAATCAGATTGGCTAGTCTTTCTGAAACAAGGGTCTTGTAAAGATGAGCGAATTCCTCTGCTCCATTTGCTTTTTCACCTTCGGGAAATTCAATGGTCTGGATGCTGATGGAGGTTGATGGGGATTGCATGGGCTTGGTGGTGATGAAGGTCACTTTGAGACCTTTCGAAGCTAAGCGTTTGGCGAATTGGAGCATTGGGTTTATGTGACCTTGCACTGGAAATGGAAATACCAGCACATCAGTTTCATCTTCACTGCTTCCCTCTTTCCTTTCCATTTTTCTTTTGTTTGTTCTTTGTTGTTTCTACAATTCTCTGTTTCTCTCCAAACTGTCTGAGAAGTGTCAACAATCATCGTTCATAAAGGCCAGTGGCTTGTCTCCTTGAAAAGTCATCTACAGTTTGGATAAGAGGAGAGGAAGCCAATTTTTATTTCATTTGTTATGCCCCCTGTTCTCATTACTGTTCCGATCTATTTGTTTTCAAAAACACCTTTTTGTGGTCACTTTTTTTTTTAAAAAAGAAATTGATATTGTTTATTTTAAATAGATATAATAGTTAAAATCAGTCTTAAATTATTGAAAAAAATTTAAATAAATTTTTATCTTTTATTAGATTTAATTTATTTTAAATTAAATAAAATTTTATAATTAATAATTTAATTAAAATATTATTTATCATTTTATGTTACGTATAATTAACGTGACATATTAATATGTTATAATAAATAATAATATAACATATTGATGTAATATAATCATAAAGTATTTTTGTTTTGCATATTAGCTCTGAGTAAATATAAAATAACGAGAAGTATTTTAATTAATTACAATTAGTTCATTATTAGTTAAAAATATTTATTTAATTTAAAAATATAAAAATTTAATTAAATATAATAAAAATAAAGATTTATTTAAATATTTTTGAAAAATTCATAAATTTTTTCAAGCATCATATTTTTTAAATATTTAATTAAATTGTAACAAATATATATTAAAAATTAATTTATTCAAAAGTTGTAAAAAAGTTTATTTTTTTAAGTTTTAATTAATAATGATTCATAAAAAAAATCAAACTTTGAAAATTTGATTGAAAAAAATTCAAATTAAACAAATAATTATTGAACAGAAGGAACACATAATAAAATAAAAAGGATATGGATAATAAATAAATGTATCAAAATTAATCATAATCGGTACTTTAAACACCAAAATCACTAGTTAGTCCGAAGTTGTCTAATCTAAAAAATAACCCGAATAAAGTCAAATGAAAAATATGTTTTGTGTTCCATTTCTTTTTTTTCCCTTTTTTTGTTTGTTTACACTTTTATCATCCAAAGCTACAGTGTTTGGTGGCTCAAGCACATGGTCACATCCACATGGAATATATACACTATCTAAGTTGCATTGTGGGTGGACTTCAATTCACCTGTCATTATGTGATGTATGTGTGATGCAGCCAAATGGAAAAGGGGAAGATAAAATTTCTGGGGAAGGGAAGGGTCATGGGGTTTAGTCCAGTGCCTCATCACGTCCTCCCCATTAGTCAGGGTTCAATCCACGTCTGCTACGTTTCTCCTTAAAAAGACAAAATACATACAACAACAAATGGAAAACAGAGAAGAAAAAGAACTATCATGTGATGCCAACCGACCAAACTTTCAAGTTTCGAAAACGCATCTTCAATCTATGGTTCTAATTTCTATGCAAAAGTTAAGTTATATATTAACAAACAAAGGCCATTCTAGTAATTTTAATTCCCAATGGTAAAAAACAAGGGAAAAGGAAGTGTAGGAGCTAACCAACCTCATCTTCCAGCTTATCGTAAGTGTTGCAGAAGACCCAATTTGCTTCCTCAAAATTTGAGAACTGCTTTTTGACGAGCTTGCATAGACCCGGATATGACCCTGAATCATCACAAACAAACGATGGCAAATCACTGAGCCTTAGTTCTGGCATTGATGGCAATGAAACTACAGGCTCCTCCGGAGGCGCCCTGAATGTTCCCTGCTTCCATTGATAAAAGATGGCATTCACTGCCCAAGATTGAGTAAAGAATGAAGCTCCCTGCAGGCCAAATTTTTTGGCCACATCCAACGCCCACGGCATGCAAGAGTCGTACACTAGGACTTTAGCAGGATGTTGAGAGCAAGTTTGATTCTCAATGAACTTGGCTAGCCTTTTTGAGATCAGTCTTTCATAAAGTTCAAGATAATCATCCACGTTAGTTGTTCTTTCACCTTCTTCAAATTCAATAGACTCGAAGTTGACGGAGGAGGCTGAGGGTTGCATGGACTTGGAGGTGGTGATTAGGGTGACCCTCAAGCTTTTTGAGGCTAAGCGTTTAGAGAATTGAAGCATTGGGTTTATGTGACCCTGAACAGGGAAAGGTAATACCAGGACATGAGTTTCTCCAAGTCTCGACTGCCTCGCCATTATCATCCAACTTTCTTACCTAGGCAACTCTTGCGCTCTCTTGCTTTAAATGGAAGAAAAGCTGTCGTGACATTTTCAACAACACAATATCTATAAGAAAAAATCAAAAGAAAAGAGTTTATAAATAAGAAACTTTTGTCTTATTAAATTGGCCTAATGTGGGTGTGATGCCAAATTGGTTTATGGCTACAACTTTTCATGTTAGTTTGGCCTTGTAAGTAATTAATTTTTAATTAAATAATGTATGATTAATATATTATTTAATAATGGCAATAATAATTTATTATTTTAATTTTAAGTTTAATTTTTGAATTAAATGGTAAGTTAACTACTCTAAAAGTTCCAACCATGTGTATGTAGAAATTGAAACATTCAAATAGTTATGTGTGTATATATATATATATATATAGTGATTTTTAAATGGAACTCTTCTAATTTCTGATAAAGGATAATAACAATTCTTACACAATCTCCGCTATTGTTTTCAAATTTTTCTCAAATTTCTTGTATAATATTACTGAAACAAAAATTTTATAAGAGTTTAATAATGTTATCATACATTAGGGAAATACTAAGTGAATTGATTTTATAATGTAAGCCATAATTATAGTCATTGAGTTTTATTACATTTTTTAGATTTATCATTTTACACATTAATTAAATAATTGGTAGAAACGAAGGAAACTCAGAAAAAAAAACATAAATTGATTCACGGCTTGAAACAATTTCTTAATACACTTTGATTTTTTAATCTTCTGTTCTACCAAAAGCAAAACCAAGTGGATATACATAATGCCATAAAGGAAAAAAAAACATTACTGCATAATTAAAAGGCATAAAAAACTTAAAAAGACCCTAAGCTATTTAAAAAATAAAAAAATTATTAATTATTTTATTACATTTTGTCAAACTCTTATATTTTTATTTTAGATCAAATATACTCTTATTTATCAATCAAAACATCACTTGTTATTTTATATCACATTGTACTAATGTGGTATGTTAACATGTTATAGTAGCTAACGACGTGACATACTAATATGATATGATAACTTGATTATATGACATTTTTCATTCTCCACATTAACACCACATTAGCACCACATGAGTATTAAATGATGACTATTATTTTGACTAATGGTTATTAATCAACTATTAATCCTAAGGTTTTATTTAACTTAAAATAAAAGTATCAAGGTTTGATTAGATATAATTGAAGAATAAGGGTTTATTTGAATTTTTTTAAATAGTTAAAGAGCTTTTTAGAGCATTATGCCCAATTAAAAGTTAAAGTTCCTAATTTATACAGTGAACTATACTCTTTTATTTTATCAAGAAGAAATTATGAAGAATAACCCTTCTAATAAGACGATTTCAAAAATAACCATCAAAATAAATTTAACTGTTTTGAGCTAAAGTTAATCATGAGGAAACAAAAATGCTCTTAAAACTATTTCAAACAAATTAAATACTCTCAATTTTTCTCTCTCACCATTCATCTGCTGCACTCTCCGTTCTGTTGTGCTCTATATTTTCCTTTCTCTTCATCCAGCGCTCAAAAATTTTACCACCATCACCATTTCTCTCTATTTTTCGTCATCTTGCCAAATTGTCGTTGATCTACAGAGCAAAGAATATAACATGAAAAATAATAACATATTCTTAGATTTATTAATTTATATTCACAAAACCCTTTGTCGTCGATCTACAAACTAAAAAACATGGTATAGTGAGTAACAACAGGTTCTTAGATTTATTGGTGTTGAGTTTTTTAGTGATTTAAGTCTGGTAGAACATATCTTAGCATGTAACAAAGTGATTTATGTATTGACGTGTAACATTAGTAGGAAAAAGGAAGCTTTAGCGTGTAACATTTAGTTTTAATGCTCTGATCTTAGCATGTAACATCTGGTATTGAAGCTTTGACCTTGGCATGCAACATTTTTTGCTTTGGTTTTGGTGCTTTGGGTGAAACATCTGGTGCTAAAACTTTAGCCTTGGCATGTAACATCTGGTACTAAAGCCTTAACCTTGGCATGGCATGTAACATCTGATGCTAGAACTTTGACCTTGGCATGTAACAACTACTATTGAAGTTTTAGTGTATAACATCTTTTAATTTGACTTTGGCGTGTAACATTTAATGATGAAGCTTTAGCTTTAACATGTAATATCTAGTGTTGAAGCTTTAACCTTGACGTGTAACACTTGCTGCTGAAGTTTTGATGTGCAACATTTTTTGCTTAAGTGTGTAATATATGCTTAGGCTTGCAATGTCGTTTGGTTTTTCTTTTCTGTTATTAAATATGGCATATAACTAGCTCTTTTGTTTTTCACTACAACATAAACTCTTAGAATTAAAACATGTAACAACTTTTTTTCAACTGTAATATATTTTTTTAAACATAACATGTTAAGCATAGCGTGTAACTTATTCTCTTTGTATTTCACCGGGACATAAACTCTTAAAGTTAAACATTTTCACGATGAAGATAAAAGTTTAAAATGAAAAAAAGAATTTGATATGAAAAATGAATATCTACTGAAAAATTATTTAACATCACTGGAATGAAATGGATTTCGACAAAAGGATATTATCTAAAATTCTCTAATTTAGATAATTAGGTTTTTAGTTATTTTATATTTTTTTTAGTAAAGAAAATTAAAATATACTAGTATTATAAAGAAAAGAGAGATAAATTGAATCCATAAAAGCAAAATTGAAAATCAATTGATTGGAACTTAATTTTGTTAATGTTAATACACTTTTCAAGCGTTCTTACAAACAAAGTACAACTTGCCCATGACATGGAGAATGGTAACAAAAGCAATGAAACCAATGATCATGACAAGCATGACATTTGGGGAGATCTTAAACCCTGGTCCATCATCTGTGTAAAACTGAAGCGTAGTTCTAACAATCCCTCTGGAGGTCGCATCTCTTGTCGTTTTTCTCTTCCTCATGCTTGCAGTTGCAGCTGCAGTTCCTCTTGGTGGAGTTATTCTAGTTGCCATTTTTGAATCAACTCAAATTTCAAGTTGTATAATTTGAATATAGGGAGATTTTATTAAAGGTAATTTTATTAAAAAATCTTTTCTCTTAACAACAATAGTTAAAATTAAAAAGATAGTCATTTTTTAAAATAGCTTATTTTTAGGGGGAAAAAATCGTCCCTTTTGTTATTCTATAAATGAAAATTAAATGCAAAAATTTTTCTTAACAACACCTGGTCTGGGACATGAATGAGTTTTAGAAATTTTGGGAGATATTCAATATTTCTTGAGCAACTTTGAAAGTAACGATGGGAAAGAGAGAAAAGGTTTTAGGGAAAGAGAAATAATGCTCAAGCTTGAGAGGAGGAAGAGGTTGAGTAAACAATGAGAGAAAAGGGAAAATAAGAGGGAAAAGAGGAATGGTGGAAGGTAAGGGATAGGAAGAATAGAAAAAAGAGAGGGACTATATGAGGTGGGGAGAGAAAGATGAAGAAAGAAAGGAAAAAGAGTAAGGGAAAAATGAAAAAGATGTTACGGATCTCATATCAGTAAGAAATGAGGTAGATCTTAGACATACAAACATGAGTAATCTTCCATCAATAGATAAGTCTTTTGAATTGGAAACATGGACTAGTGACAAGTGGTATTAAAACGACTCAAATTTTCACTGATGTGAAAGTCTCTCATGAGTGTTACAAGGGTCGAGGTAGACTTGAACCAATGTAAGGGTCCTTCTCCTCGATAGGTGTAGAGTCTCTTCTCTATTGATAAAGAGCCAGTGCAATTAAGGTGTTGCGCAATTAGATAAGGTGGAATGTCAGTAAGAGATGGAGTAATAGACATGTCTTTTGGATTGAAAATTTGAGTTCCTTAATTTTAAAGTATTGTATTTGAATCTAATTATGAAATTTAATACTCATATTGTATCCAAATCTTAAATATTAACAATGTCTTATTAAAATTTGATTAAAGTCCAAACTCATTTATTTAGTTAAAAATAATGTAGCTACCCACTACAAAATCCATCCCATCTCAAATTCAATAATAAAAAATAAAATTTAACCATTTTTATATATTTTATCAATAAAAATTAAATTAATGAATTCAAAGTAACTTTATATTTAAATAATTTATAAATGAAAATAAATCATTTTCCAATTATAAATAAAACATACACAAAAAATAATATAAGAATTAAAATAAATATTGAAAAATTAATTATATATCCTTTCAAAAAAAAATCATTATGTATAATTGGGTTTGGTTAATAGATACTCTAAGATTACTATCCATACTTTATCCAAATTCGTTTTTAGAGCCCTAATCCTACTTAAACGAGTCAATGTTGGGTATCCATTCACATACTATCCATTACTATCCGCATACATAATGTATGAAAAATAATTAATTTACTCATAAGTCATATTTAAAATTTTATGGATCTATATATCAGTAAACATTATATATATATATATGGAACTGTTAAAATTGAATAAAAATGATATTTACTGAATAATTTCATAGATCAATCCTTTGTCTTGGAAAGTTTACTTGTCAAAGTCAATTTTCTTTTCTTACATTGAAGACAAAATTTTGGGTGGGAGATTTTGCACTTAACGTCAATTAACTTTTAAAAGAATAGAGTGACATTAAGCTGTCACCAATGATTTAACTTTGAATTTTTTTTTGTATGCCATCAGTACAAAAACATAATATATACATATATATATCTTTTACTTTTAAAATTAAATATAAAATAATAAGAAAAAATTGGAATGAAATGTATGAAGCAGTTACAAAATTTGAATATTAGACTTTAGTTTTAAAAAAATAAAAAAGAGTGAAAAAAGTTAAGATGAAATGTAAAATATACTACAAAAAAGTTTGAAATTTTTGTTGAAAGGTAACATTAATGAGTTGGTGATTAAGATGTCACCAATGGAACGCAAACCAAATAATACTACGAAAAAGATAAAAATAATAAGACAGGAATTTGGTCAGATACACCCAATCTAGAGCCAGCGAACTGACTTTTTGGACCCACAATTCGGGAATTGAGGAGTGGAGCGTTGATATTCTCGACAGCCAGATTCTTTATTGGCATTCTTGTCGTGGCAGATAATAATACGTACAAATTCCAAACGTCAGCAGTGACGCCATGCTACTTCTCTTTCTTTAAGGAATTATCCATTATTTTCCTAAGGAAATTTATCTTATGGGTGGCTAGGGGATTTTTAAATCATTATATGGGAGTTCTTAAACACTGTAGTAATTGAAAAATTGGTACATAATTTTTTTACTTAAATAATAAATACATTTTCTCATCATATAGACTTAGAATTATGGTTATATATATATAGAATAATTAATTTTTTATTTTTTATAAATATATTTTAAAGGAACATTTGTTAAACGTTTACAACCCTTGGAGTGTTTAAAAGCTTTCCCGATGTAGGAGATAAATTTTCATGTTTAAAATTATTAAAAGAGTTTGAAGCTTACGGAATGTCTGTCCCTCATGATATAATTATTAAAATTAATAAACTAATATAATTAAAAAATTAGACACATGTCAATCTATCTATGAAATTTAAAAATTCAACTGTTTTCGTATAAAATAAAAATATGAGTTTTTAATAAATAAATGTTACTTGTTCGATATTTGATTATTTAACAAATAAATTTTATGTAGATATATTTTTCTTATGACTAATTGAACATTCAAACTAGAGGCACCTTTAACATTTCTCTTTTCTAATACACTACTAACAATGGTAAATTGTCAGTTACTGGAAAGTTCATTGACCCTAACGTGGAATGAAAATTTTAAAATAGCAAGTTGCAATTATAGAAGCAAGAAAACCCCATGCCAAGGTGAAGATTAATTCATCCAAATAAAACGTTGAGTTGATGTAAGGATAAACTTAAACAAGAGACTTAGAAAGGACAAAAATAATTAAATACTATAAAGATCAACGACATTAATATGTATCACAGTTTCTTTTAATAAGAAAATAGAATCAGCTCTACGTTCTTGTCAATTTAGAAACAAATTCATTGATGTTCTTGTCTGAACTTCCTCCTTCACTGACTGCCTCAATAGCTAATTGTTTCCATTTTTTAGCGTTTTCTTTCATTACTTTCCCTGTTTCCCCTTCCATTACTTGTCTTATGCAAGACTCAATTTCATCTCTGTTCACGATCCCATTCTCATCAACCTCAACTCTGACCCCAACCTTCCAAACATCCTCAACAAACTTGGCATCCGTGGTTTGGTCAGTCCATTGCGGCATTGCCACCATTGGGACTCCCAAGCACAAAGCCTCGATGGTTGAGTTCCACCCGCAATGCGTGAAAAAGCAACCCACGGACTTACTCGCTAGCACTTGCATTTGAGGGATCCAGTTGGCGATTACGCCCTTATCCCCCATCTCTTGTACGAACTTGTTTGGGATTTTCGCTTCCTCGGATGATCTCACCACCCAAAGAAAATAGAAATTGCTTTGCTTTATGCCCCAGGCAAGTTCCTCCATTTGTTTGACGCTTAGGTTAGCCATGCTGCCAAATGACACATAAACAACAGATCCTGGTGGCTTGGTGCTTAGCCACTCGGTGCTGCTGGAGGAGTCTAATTTGAATAGATTAAGATCATAATCCTCGTCATTCTCCACTCTTTTGTCCAAGTACATGGATGGAATCGTTGGGCCGATTGTCAACAATGGACTCACTTTCGACATGGAATCCACGGCCTGTTAATTAATCAGATGAGATGAAACAGTCAATTTTTAATACTAATCCACGGTCCAAAGGTTTTGCCGTTTGGAGCTTACCGATTCTCTTAAGATAACAAACCTGAATAATGCCAGTCGAAGAAAATCGACTGATTGCTACGTCCCTTTTTTGTTGGATAAATATCTCTTTCACTTTCGAATATTGGATTATTTATGTTCTAAATTATCAATATAGTATCACACGTGATACATATCTACGATATTTTATAATATTAATAAAAAATAATATCATGAAATATTACATCAGGATTAGACTTCTATTAAAAAAAAAACTTATATTTACCCATTTGATTCAACATGTTATATATTCATTAACTTTTAGTTAATAAATTGACATGAGAATATTTATTTTTTAAAAATTTATACTATTAAAAAACATGTTGAGGATTTAAATTAAAACAATGATATTTTTCAATTTATGCCATATAATTCTAAATACTATTAATGAATATAACATTTCAATTTTTTTTATTTTACACGTACACATATTATTTATAATTAATTTTTAAAATTTTTTACCATACTTACAATACTCGATACTCAAAATAAAATTTTAATATGCAATACATATTTAATAATTATCTATATGATATTTATAAATATAACTAAAGTTGTGTTACTTTTTTTTCTTCTAGATTTTTGGGTTGATTTCATAGACTTTATGAGAGGCTTTGTTACCACAACTATGTTGTGCAATAGAAAGTTGTGCATTTGCAGTTAAGTAATTATTTTTGCAAGGTAATTAAATCAACAAAAACGATTACACATACATTTATGCATTCGCACTTTTCAAAAGTAAAAGACATAGTACCTCATGCTCCAAGTTGTAGAAGGTATTAACAAGAACGAAATCGGCTTTGTAGGAATTAGAAAACTGACTCAACACCATCTGGAAGTAAAATGGATATGAGCCCGCCACGTAAATGAAGGACGGCATATCTCGAAGCTGAAGCAATGGCAATCCAGGGATGGAGACAGGCTCTGAAGAAACCGGCAGACTCAATAATCCATGATGAGCATAATAGTATATGTAATTGACAGCGCATGCCTGGGTAAAAAACGCTGCTCCCACTAAACCGAATTGCTTGGCTACATCCAGAGCCCACGGAAGGAAAGAATCATACATTACGCAATCAAAAGGGTGTGGTGAGTTCTTGTATTTGATGATGAGCTCAGCTAGGGTTTTTGATCCAGCAGCTTCTAGCCGTTTGAGGTAGTCATGGATGCTCTCCGCTTCCGAGAAGCCTCCTTGGTCACAGCCGTCGGATATTGTGTCGAATTCCACGGAGCCTAATGATTCAGGCTTCATGGTGTGGGAGAGGAAGACGGTGGTGGCATAGGTTGCCTTGATTCCTTTAGAGGTCAAGCGCTTTGAGAATTGGAGCATCGGG
Organism: Theobroma umbraticum; assembly: GCF_002168275.2. NCBI lineage: Eukaryota > Viridiplantae > Streptophyta > Magnoliopsida > Malvales > Malvaceae > Theobroma > Theobroma umbraticum. The sequence continues at coordinate 1,007,295 of NW_018397264.1, forward strand.
TTGACATGACCTTGGCTTGGATAAGGAAGTGCCAAAACATGGGCCCTATAAGCCTTCTTCTCCATTTCTTTCCCTTAGCTTTCTCTCCAATTTGTGATCTCCAACCACGTTGGGGTAAGCTCTAATTTATAATTAGAGAAAGGGAGAATAGGGGACCATTGCATCACTCCATTAGAATAAAGCAAGGGCAGAGCCTCCTATGCCCCCCCAAAATTTTAAAAAAATTTTATATACTATATAAATTATTTTAAAATTTTTTACAAATTTTCATAATAGCCCTTCAAAATAATTTTTTAATTAATAATTAATACAAATAAAGAATAATAAAATGATTTCATATACTTGACTCAATTTAAAAGTTTTTTTAATTTATATAATTATTATTTATTTTTATTCTATTTACTCATATGTTTTAAATCTCTATCGATTTTCTTTCACAAATTTCAACGAACTATCCATCATATTCTTTTCTTTCTTTTTTATTATGTTATATGTGGATTCTATTTTCTACTTGTCATATTTTTTTTGTTATGTAGATTTTATTTTTATAATTTTAATCTTTAAAAATAAATAAATTATTATATAATTTTCAAATATAAGTTGCATTATTGTACTATTGCTTATAATTTCATTAATATGTCATTTTTTATTCAAAATAATCAATGCATTTTAGCATGTGTGTTACAAACTTTAAATGACCTAGATATACACACAAATTGATAGAATGAAATAATTGTATTTCTTTCAATACAATTATATTTATTATATATATTTTTAATTGCCTTCAAAATAATTTTTTAATAATTAGTTTTATCATTCAAACTATTTGATAAAATTAGATTCATTATGATTAGCATATTACTAGTTAAGCTCAACAAATAAATTCTAAATTAATATGTTACGCTTATCAAACTAAAAAAAAAAATAAAAGTGAGTCTACTATTCTAAACCCATAAAGTTTTAATATAAATCTAAGCTCATAATAATATATTATATCTTAACAATCTAACTTAAGAACTTATCATAATATATTATATCTCAATAGTTCAATCTAATAATCTAATATGTTAATTAGCAATTTAACAGACAAATAGAGACAAAAAAAATTTTGTTATCCATTGTATAAAATTATATATAATACTCACCTTCTTTTTAGGATTATTGTTATTGGATGGCATTGTGTATATATATATATACCTTATACTTATATTTTTATGTGAATATTGTAATTCTACAAGAGGGGGATGTTGAGTTTTTATTTCTCCTTTATTTGTTTGTCATTTATTAGAGTTTTTTAATGCGTTTACTTGTGATTCTCCATAATTCTCAAACCATTCGAAGAATTCAATTAATATTTTACGTTTTTTCATGAAATCATAATATCCTTTTAAGATTTCATGATCATATTTTTTGAAATAAATTTTTTTGTTTGTTTTTATCTGAATACAAATGTTTTCTACACCATTCTTTATTGATCTCAAAATCTTTTTCTAACACAAAAATTTTTGGGTCATTTTCTTGATTTGCAGGTAATTAAACCTGTTTTCAATAAACACTATCGTTAGGTGGGCTGTGCACAATTGAGCCTTGTTTTACTAACAAGAAGTTTTAGAGATATTACAATCACACAAAACATGATAATTTCATAAAATAAAATATAGTTATCAATATTATATGATACATAATATATATTATATGATATGATACAATGTTAGTAAAAAAGATTTATATTTATAATTGTATTACATTTAATTAAATATAAAAAATGTACCAAATAATACATGATACATATTTTACGATACGAGACGTATTGTATAATATAGTCGATATATTTTTTATAAATTTAATTTTAATTAATTATTAAAAATTTAGTTTTTATTATTTTTTTGAGTTAATATATGAAAAACTGTTTTTATGAATTTAAATGTTTAGATTTTAAACAAAAAAGTAATAAAAAAATTTAATTCCCTTTTGATTTCAACATGATAAATGCTTTTTAATTTTTAATTAATATGAAATATATATATTTATTTAAAAATTATATTATTAAACAATATTTTAAGAGTTTAAAGTAAAAAAAATCATCTTTTTAATTTTTGCACTATAATTTTAAATTCTATTAAAAAATATAATTTTTTAAAATTTTTATTTTATATATATATTATTTATAATTAATTTTAAAATTTTTTATCATTTGTTATGATACGATATGATTCTCAATATTAAAAAAATAAAAATTTAATATATAATACTGATTTAATACCTATAACATAAAATAATAGTATCATTTAACATGTCAACTGTATCCGCACAGAGTCGTTGTGAGATTTTATATTATCAACAGCGATGTTTCATAATCAAATTTCCAACCATTACGATCAACCATCATTTTCAAGAAAGTGAGATTACCTTGCACTGCAGGACATGTATTTTTTTTACTTTATGATTAATGAAGAAAATATATTTAAATTTTAAAATGAATACTTAATTTGTATAACCCAAGAACCACAATAAAATATTGAATACTTATTTTAAATTTTCTTTTTGTAATTATAAAATTTTGATATTGACAGATTTCATAAATTTTTTTTACGACATGTGGGATAAAGTCATACGAATTGTCCGCAGGTGGCAGAGTTACTTTCAGTAAGTAAAAATAATGTATAATGATTCTTATCAATTTATTAAAAAAAATAAAGAAAGAAAAAAAATAATGGTTAGCGACAATAGTTGTTGTTTGCACGACTATCCAGCATTGAAGCCTTTAAACGTCGTCGGTGACGTCATCAGTCCTTCGTCGGCTCCTACTTCTTTCGTTTCCAATTTTTCAATTTCTGGGTAAAGTGAATGAATCTACTCATCACAATAATTATCACATATTTTTTTTAAAATAAGTATCATGTGCATCGATCCTAGCATTTAGTGTTTATTTTAAAATAAAAAACAGCTGACCAGTGACATAATTTAATTACTTTCTTTTTTTTTAATTGATTTTTGCAGATTACCACACTGCACTGCTTAATTCTACGGCCAAACAAATTAAGGCTCAAGGATGTGCTGCGACTTTGGAACCCTCCATTTGTATTTTGAAGCATAAGAGAGGGTGTGAAGCCACAAGTCTAGACTTAATTTCTTCCTCCTTTCCTTTTCTTTTTTTAAAAACCATATGATCAAAGTTTGAAATTTCGTAGGATTAGTACATTCCAAAATCAAATTGATATTGTTGACTTTTTTGAATTTGTTGGTTGTTTAGTATGCGTTGCCACAATCCAAAATGGATTTCATAGCTTTCTTACTTTCTTTTTCCTTACAATTCCGTAGGAGCTTAGATTTATATGCAAAAAGACAAGAGCAAGATGAAAAACGAAAACACAGGTTTACACCAATTTAAGACAAGAAAATACTACAAAATAATAGATTTATTGCGACAGAGTTATTTTTGTTGCAAAGATTTTGTTGAAATATTCTCACAAATTCTCAACAAAAAATGATTTCAACACCATTTCAATAGAAAATTCAATGAATTTTTGACGAAGGTTTTCAAAAATAAGGACAAAATTAAAAGATTTAGACACTAATATTTCGTCCAAGATATTTTCGCAGACCATGTGAGAAAAAATATATATTTAATTCAAATCTCTACACCTACCCCGCCGTTCCTCTCCCTCCTTGTCATTTCTTGTTCATGAAAAAGGATGATTTTGCATGCCAATGATGGCTTTTTGTAATATACATGCATACTATATTTCACATATATAATATGATGTATACTATGCTTCACATGCCACATTCAGTCCTACGTGTTATTTCTTGATGTCTCTAATCCATATATATTTGATTGTGGGCAAATTTCTCTTTGCTGTTTGTTAAAGACAGGTGGATTAGGCAGAAAAATTAAATACTAATCCTTCATTTACAAAATAAATGTATAATATGCTTTATACTATCAAGATGGGCAGGCGGCCTCTGCTTTTTGGTAGGGTTCCTTCCACGTGCTGCCTCCTATCTCCTGTCTCGTGATGTTGTCCGGCTGCGTGTGTAATGACTTTGAGTGGCTGATCAAAATAAATGTATAATATGTTTTTTTTTTTTTGAACGGCCACCTTCCTCTTCATGTGGCAGTTAATTTGCTAATTGTGCAGAGGAGAGACTTCCGGTATTATGGTTCAATAAATTCATCTTTCTTAAATATAATACGCTTTATATATATTGTAAATGAATGCGAACAACTATGCAGGCAATCAAGCTAGAATTTGGGGAGTTTTGAGAAACGATAAAGGTGAGTTCAAGGTGAAGTACGTTTCGAAATCGATAGGTGCGGGGATGCCAACTATGCAGAGTTAATGTGAGCTATATTTGAGCCACTCTCCATCTTTGTTTCTTCTCAATGGTTGGATTCACACTGCCCAAGAATCGAAAGCGATTCCACCAATTCTATTAAGTGGATTAGGGATCCGAGCTTGGCACCTTGGAAGCACATACTGTGCTTAAAATTGATTGTCTCAAAAATAGGTGAAGGGGGTGGTATATTGTTCATACCTCGACACGTGTTAATAGTGTTGCTGATCAGCTGACAAAGGAGGGGATGCTTAGGGAGGTTGCACTGCTGAATGAGTTCCCTTAGATGCTTTGGTTGCCCTGTTTTCAGAGCTGTTGGCAGTGTGTATCTTGTGTGTCTGGGATTGTGGATGGACTATAGGGTGCTCTGACTCTGGGTTCCTTTTTTCTGCTGCTTGTGTTGCTCTGTTACTTGGGGTTATTTCCACATTCCGTTTGGCATGGGACCTGTCTGTATACTTGCTGATGTTTGTGTTTGTGCTATTCGAATGTTTGCTAGAGGAGGACATAGTCCAGTTTTGTTTATGCTTTGTTTGAGTTTGTCTCTAATGTTTGAGATCTGTAGCGTTGGGGCCGGGAGTTTTGGGTTCATTGGCTTTGAGAATTTGCGAAGTGAAAATTACGAGAAATGCTCATCTTCATAATTCAGATTTTAAAAATAGTTCACAAAATAAAATAGAATGTTTTTATTTATATATAACTATGAGTTGATAAAAATATCTTTGAAATCATTTTAAATAAATTAAATCATTCGTTACAATTTCTCTTCATCTCCATTTGTGTTTTTTATTTTTCTCTCTTACCATCTAACTTTTTTTAATTTTATCGCTTTTACTCTTTAGTATCCGCCTACTGTACTCTTGATTTCTCTCTTTCATACTTTTAAGATATTGAGAGATGATTTTGATGTGATTACGGTGGGTGACTATTTAAAAAATTTAATTTTTTAGTATTTTGAATGAAATTAAAATGGTAGAAATGATTTAGATGTTTGAAATAGTTTTTAATTAGATTAATTCAGGATCTAGACACCAATAAACTCAAGAATTTAAAATTTATAAACTTAGGATTCTAAAGGAAATTTTATCGATTTTTAGTCAAAATAAGTGTTTTAGATATGAAAAATTGTATTTTGATTTATGAAAACATATTAGAAACACTTTACTCAATGCCAAATCATAAAAAAAAAATGAAAAGAGATGAAAGAATTTGAAGTTTTAGTTCGCAAGTAACAATAATATTTTAAACACTAAAGTATAATAATTTTTTTTTAAATATAGTGTGTAACAATAATATTTTTTCAATATAATGTGTAACAATGATTTTTTTTTCAACGTGGCATATAACATGTTTTTGTACAATAATATTTTTTTTCAACATGGCATATAACAACTTTTTTTAATCATGATATATAACATATTTTTGTACATGATATGTAACAATAATATTTTTTAACATGAATGTAACATATGTGCACTTGAATATGAAAAAATTTCATTAAGGTAATTTTGTCCGATTTAACTAAAAAGAGTTAAAATGATAAAAAGAGTTATTTTAAAAAATGTTATTTTTAAAAGTTATTTTTTAAAATGCCTTTTTGAGAGTATAGAATATGAGGTTTTGAGGTCGATATGCCATTCCAGTAAGGCATATAGGCTCCAAATTTTTGTTTTAAATGGAGGGATTCTCTCCCTCTTTCTCAATGCATACCAAACTCATAAAAAAAACTTTTATTTCAGTGCTAGACAATACAACACACAACTGGAACGCTAGCGCAAAGCAGGAAGGAAAAAACAGAATGAAAGTTTAGCAACATCAGAGCACTTTGACAAATTCCTTAATTATAAATATCATTATTATCTTATTTAATTATATCAGTCCTTTTTTCCCCAGTGATTTCAGATTGATCAACACCACTGACTTGCTAGGTAGTGCGTCTGAGCTTTGACATAAATTCATCAATGTTCCTGTCCGAAGTTCCTCCTTCACCAACTGCCTCTAAGGCCAACTCCCTCCATTTCTTAGCATTTTCTTTTATTTCTTTTCCTCTCTCTCCCTCCATTACTTGCCTTATGCAGGACTCAATTTCTTCTCTATTCACAATTCCGCTGTCATCATCAATCTTAACTCTGACCCCCACCTTCCAAACATCCTCAATATACTTACCAACCGTCGTCTGGTCCGTCCATTGCGGCATTGCAACCATTGGCACTCCCAAGCTCAAAGCTTCGGTCGTTGAATTCCATCCACAATGACTAAAAAAGCACCCCACGGCTTCATTCGATAGCACGTCCAACTGAGGACTCCAGTTCACTATCAAGCCCTTCTCGCCGCTCTCTTCCTTGAACCCCTTTGGGAGCTTTGCTTCCTCCGAGGCTCTAACCACCCACAAGAAGTAGAAATTGCTGTTGTTCAGGCCCCTAGCAATTTCCTCCATCTGCTTGCTGCTTAGACTGGTCACGCTCCCAAAGGATACATAAATCACGGACCCTGGGTATTTGGTGCTTAGCCAATCGCTGCTTGTGGAGGAGTTAAAGTCGATGAGATCAAGACCATAAGCTTTGTCATTTTCTACTCGTTTGTCCAAGTAGACAGATGGAACTGTTGGTCCAATTGTCAGTAATGGATAAACCTTTGACATGGAATCCACTGCCTGTCCATTAGGTAAAACATAGACAAAGAGAAAATGAGTAATTTACGATGCTGCTAGACCGTGGGCTTTGGATGTCAACCGAATGACATCAGGGCAGTTGAGAAGCGCATGATAGCCTACCCACAAAAACAAATTGGACACGCAGCCTTGCATAATTCATGGTCTGCTATTTATTTATTTAATATTTGCTTGGACAGATCTTTGCTTTGACAGATCTCGTTACTTTCTAATTTCTAGGAAAGAAACCATGCACATGGACATCAGAATTTATAATATAATAATAAATAACATATAAGCAAGAAAATTGAGAGTAAACTAACCTCATTTTCTAACTTGTAGAAAGTATTGACAAGAATGAAATCAGCTTTGTCAATGTTCTTAAACTGATTCAGTACCCTTCCAAGGTAAGCTATATATGACCCTTCTGAAGAGCAAATGAAGGATGGCAAGTCTCGAGGCTGAAGCAATGGCAATCCAGGGATGGAGATAGGCGTTGAACAAATTGGGAGGTTCAATAATTTATGATGAACATTATAGTAAATGTAATTAACAGCGCACATTTGAGTGAAAAAGGCTGCTCCCTGTAAGCCAAATTGTTTGGCTACATCCAAAGCCCATGGCATCGCAGCATCATAAATTATGCAATCAATAGGGTGGGAAGTTTTTTTATGTTTTATGATGAGCTCGCCTAAGGTCTTTGACCCAATGGCTTCTAGCCGTGGGAGGTAATATTGGATGCCCCCGGATGCCGCCAAGCCTCCGGCATCGTAGCCGTCAGAGATCGTGTCTATTTGGACGGAGCCTGAGGATTCAGGCTTCATGGTGTTGGAGATGAAGACTGTGATGGCTAGGGTGGCTTTGAGCCCTTTAGAAGCCAAGCGTTTGGAGAATTGGATCATTGGGTTTATGTGACCTTGAATTGGGTAAGGAAGCACTATCACATGTGGTTTGTCAACCTTGCTCTCCATCTTTTGTTTTTTTCTCTCTCCAAAGCTTGGTAGGCTACTAGGCTCGATGCCCACAATCCTTGCGGACATAAGCTATTTATAAGAAATGTCAAAGCTTGCGAGGCAAGAAATCCTTGGACAAGGCCAAGTGAGATGATTTCAGTTATGTGGTTGGTAGATTTTTAACGAAGTTAATGGATCCAAATAGTTGTGTGATGAAATTGCTAAGGAAGCTTCCTACCACCAACAGGTATAAATATTTCTAGTAGGCTTTTACTTAGAGACTTTTGCCTTTGAAAATATTTACTCACCTGTAAGAGGTAAAATATGAATTTCAATTAAGCATAACGAAGACTTTGATATATTATGATATTACATCTTCAATAACTCTTGTTGTATTAATTAATTGTGAGATTAGAGGACATGTTAAAGAGTTAGGAACACTTACCAATGTATCTATTATTTTTTTGATAAAAATACTTCTTCTGTCCTATTGATTAAGATTATCTTAATTTAATTCCTTTGTGTGTCAAAATTTTCAACTTTGATCTTAGATGGTGTTTGATGCTTTACAATGTAATGTGACTAATATGATTACAAGTAATGTGATTGTAAGGAAAATAACATTACAGTGTTTAGTATATAAGCAAAATAATGATTAAAATGTAAGGAAGATAACATTGCAACGTTTGATTTACATGTATTTTGCTGAAAATGTAATATTAATTTTCAAAATTACCTTTAGTTATTAAAATATAAATTTAATATATTTATATTTTTTATTATCAATTTTTATATAATATCATCTCTTAAATATAATTTGTAATGTCATATATTTTATTTTCATTTATTATTACAATCTTATATATTTTATTTTCATTTCTTTAATATAATTTTTTATATTATATATTTTATTTTAATTACTTTTATCTATATTATATAAATTTTAATTTTTTATATTATATTTTAATTTTTGATTCTTATATCATATATTTTATTTTAATTATAACATTATAAAATATTTTTAATAAAGTAATAAAATTGAAGAGTAAAAATATTTTTAAGAACATTGTAAAGTGCAATGTAATATGATTGCATTAGTTTTGGACTGTAATCACATTACATCCCTTGACTATAATGTGATTACATTACAATCTTATATTACAGTATTCTGTTATAAAACAAACACTACAATATAATTTAATTAAGCACATTGCAGGGAATGTGCTCCCAATTCCTTCATACCAAACACTATCTTAATTATTTTTTAAAAAAAATTATTAAAATAAATATTAACAAATATATGTTCAAAAGTTACATTATTCAAACTTTTATTACTAACAATTTGAAAATAAAATAGCAACTTGAAAGAAAAAATTATTAAAAAATCAACTCAGACACTAATTAGAACATGAGGATAAAGGTCCCCTTTCAAACCAGGAGCTCTAAACTCACTTAATACAGAGGGACAATCGTACCACTAGTCTTTTGGGCTGAAGCCAGACCAGTCTGGTCCAGCCCAAAGGCCCAAATATTTTTCCGTGCTCTCTCCATCTAAATTCGAATTTGTCTTCCTAGTTTTTTGCCTCATCAAAATTCGTCTGTTTAAATTTCTCTCTTCGACTCCTGATTTATAATCGAACGCGTGGCGGTAATTTCTCTGTCCTAGTTTTCATTTAGGGTTTTGCGAGTGAAATCGTTACGTTTTTTAGATCAAAATTTGTTATTGATTCTAGGGTTAACTGCAAATTTGTTCAACCTTAGATTGCTTAGGGTTAATTACGTATTTGTTTACAATCCTATAGTTAACTCCAAACCTTTTAATCTGATTTAGAAGAGGTTAATATAGGCGTATTCGAGGTGAGGGTAATTGGTTTTAGCCGATTGGGCATCGAAATCTGAATAATGGCATTGAAGTTTCTGAACAAGAAAGGATGGCACACGGGAAGCTTGAGGAATATAGAAAACGTGTGGAAGGCGGAACAGAAGCATGAGGCTGAGCAGAAGAAATTGGAAGAGCTCCGCAAGCAGATCCATGAGGAGAGGGAGCGCTCTGAGTTTCGTCTTCTCCAGGAGCAGGCCGGCCTTGTTCCGTACGTGTTTCCTTCCTTTTTTCTTTTTATTTGGTATACAAACTAAGGGTTAGGGTCTTACTGCTGATTTCATCTTTTAATTCTGCAGGAAGCAGGAAAGATTGGACTTCTTGTACGATTCTGGACTTGCCGTTGGGAAGGGCTCCAGTAGCTCTGCTGGAGGCAGCGGAGGTGGAGGTGGAGGTGGAGGTTTCAAAGCTCTTGAAGAAGCCCTTCCAACGGCCAAGGCTGCTGATGCTTCTGCCAAGCCGTCTTCTTCTGCCCCAGGAGCCCTGTTTGAGGACAAACCCCACTCGGCAAATGATGCCTGGCGCAAGCTCCATTCTGATCCTTTACTTATGATTCGCCAGCGTGAGCAAGAAGCCCTCGCCCGCATTAAGAACAACCCTGTCCAGATGGCCCTCATTCGCAAATCTGTATGTTATTCATCTAGTCTATTGTCTTCTTGGTTTTTAGGGCATTGGCAAACAAATATATGCCATGTTTCCGATGGATTTATATATGAATCAAATATGTGTTGTTAATTAGGGTGGAGGGAACCCATCAATCTCTGCAAGCACTTTGTGCTTTGAATCAATTTCATGATAATAACTATTGCAACTCCTAATCAGATTGCCATTCCTATTAATGATGTAACAGGTTGGAGAAAAGAAACACAAGGAGAAGTCCCATGATCGCAAGGAAAACCATAAGAAGCACCACCAGACTAGTTCCAAGCATCGGAAACATTCTTCATCCAAGCAGCATTTATATGCTGAAGATGACACTTATAAGGAGGACAAAAAGATTAGAAGTCACCATCGTAAGAGCTCTGATTATGAGGGCCACTATCACAGAACAGAGTCACACTCAGAAGATGAATTAAAGGAAGCAGAAAGTCGAGAGAAGAATCGCCACAAGCAGAAATACAGATATGATGATCAAGATGCTGTCAAGAGGAACCATGACAAGTCTAAGCATGACAAATCTTCTTCTCAAGCTCCAAAATGTTTTGATGCAGATAAATATCAAGGAAAAAATAGGTCTTATGACTATAAAGCTACTGCACCTCGGGATGATAAACGTCGAAATGTTGCTCCTAAACTTTCTGAAGAGGATCGAGCTGCCAGGCTTCGTGAAATGCAAGAGGATGCTGAGTTGCATGAAGAGCAAAGATGGAAGCGGTTGAAAAAGGCAGATGAGAAAGATGCGCGGGAGGATACGATGGCCAGCAAATCTGTTGGAAGAAACTTCTTGGATGCTGCTCATAGAAGTGTCTACGGTGCTGAGAAGGGAGGAAGCTCAACAATAGAAGAGAGTGTTCGTCGCAGAACACATTATTCACAAGGCAGGTCTGGATCAGAAGGAAATGCTTTTAGACGCTAATGCTCATAATCATTCCGTCTCTTTGCATTGCCAATTCTCATAATCCAGGTATGCTCCTGCATTTCCATTCATGGGTGTGCTTGCTTCAGGGTATTGTAATTACATGATATTGAATATGAAGTCGAATTAGATTTATCTTTTCAATTTTCAATTCTCAGTGGGCTTCCATTTAAGCTGGGAGATTTCAATTTTACTTGTACTATTTTCAGCATTCTGCATGGAATGAGAAGACAGTTATGGTCTCACTTTAGTCGTTAGGACTAATCCACGGGAGAATTTCTTGTTTTGGAGAAAGTGTTCTGATAGTTTTTTATATTTCCAAAGTGTCACTCAAACATAATGTGAACAACAGGTCTCTGATTATCCTTAGGTGGTTTGAACCATATTTCCCTTTAACTCACTTAATTGGACATTTGACTTCTAAATAAATTGAAAATGATATGGTACTCTCTTTTGTTGATATAGACTATGGAACTGAGGGACATGTTTCCCAGTTGCAGGGATAAAGTGGGGAAAATCAGAGTCCGGTTTAAATCAATGGCTTTAACTGGGTGTAAACTGAAAAGTAAAACTAACCTTGTCTTTTAAGTTGTAGAAGGTGTTGACAAGAATGCAATCAGCTTTGTCCAAGTTATGGAACTGATTCACTGTACCCTTGAGATAAGCTGCATATGACCCCTCTGAAGAAAGGACAATGGGTGGCAAGTCTCCAGGAATCAAAACAGGCATCAGAGAAATTGGGAGACTAAGTACTTCATGATAAATACTATAGTATATATAGTTAACGGCACACATTTAAGTGAAAAGGGGGGCTACGAGTAACCCAAATTGCTTGGCTACATGGAGAGCCTAAGGCAATGCAGAGTCATGAACTATGCAATCAATAGGGTGAGATGGTTCTTTGCGTTTCATAATGAGCTCAGCTAGGGTCTCTGAACCAGCAGCTTCCATGCGTTTTATGTAGTTATGGCCATGCCGGCTTTTGCAGGATTGCCTTCATAACAGCCGTCAGATATTGTGTCGACTTGGACAGAGGATGAGAATTCAGGTTCATGGACTTGGAGATGAAGAGGGTAACGGCTAGGGTGGCCTTGAGCAGTTGAGAATTGGAGCCTGGGGTTTATGTGACCTTGGCCTGGGTATGGAATCACCAACACATGCCCTCTGTAAGCCTTCTTCTCCGTCGCTATCTTGACTTTCTTTCTCTGTTTGCCTCCCCTTGGGTGGTTTTAAACTTTTGGACACGAAAATGAAGCTCAAGAGGGTCGTTGTCGGGTGTTGCTAATGTTGTAGACCACAGACCTTTTCCCTTTTTGATTTTCCTCTTATTACTTGTAACCATTACCAACCAAGGAAGAGAAAGATTTTCTTTCCAATTTTTATCTTGATAACAACGTGAATCTCAAATGCTGTATACTTTGTGATAGCTTCCCATCACGCTGCACGTGCAGAAGTAGTACATGTATTGAATTGAGTTTTGGTAATAGGCCAACCCACTTGGATGCATGGTATAATATGGATTATACCAAACCAAAAAATTTATTAGGAGTAGCATCAAAGAATTAACGCAGGGTAAGAGCAAATGGCAAGTGGTTTGAGATGGGTTTGTTGCGATATTGTTGCCCGTAGGCAGGCCGGAATTGGTCTCTTTGAGTCCATAGTCCACTGATTGTGTCGTTGTATTTGGTTTAATCTATAACAAACGAATAAAATAAGAAGAAAGTAGCAGGAATGGGCTCAATTTAAATGGCACTGTTAACCACATAGAAAGAAAAAATGGATTGATTTTTCACAGAAGTAAAAGAAAAAAAAATCATGTTATGGAACACTTTATTAGTTAGAATTTAAAAACCTTCCTCTCGAGTTTAAATTTTTAATTAGAAAAATAAAAATGATTATCTTCGATTGTGTTGTCCCAAATGATAAAAAATAATTTCACATTTGAATTCTTTTGAATGAAAGATAACTTTTGTTTAGCTCTTACACCTTTTTCCCTTTTTATGTGTATAAAATACACAGGCATATATACATACACACATATATATATATATATATATATATATATTCTACACATTAATGATTTTAACTCCACTTACAAAGCTAAATGATTATCATATGTTAATATTTTATTAATTTTATGAATATGTCTTATTCAGACAAGTGTCAATTCTCTAACTTTACTCACATTAGGACTATCATTTTATCTATCGACGGTCCACTTGTTGAAGTTAATGATTATCATATGTTAAGTAAAAATTTTATTAATTTTATAAATATACCTTAATAGAACAAGTGTCAATCTTCTAACCTTACTTGTGGAGTTTAAAAGTTATAAAAGATGAATAGGCTGATTTTCATGGAATGATGAAATGAACGAGAGAAAATCTAAATTTTTTATCGTTCATTTTTTAATAGGTGTTATTTTTTTTTGTACATTTTAATTTGGTTCAAAATTGGTTAAAATATAGCCATAAAAATTAATTTGAAATTGGTCATATTTATTAACAAATTACAGCAAAACTTTTATAAATTAATAATCTTAAGTTATGAAAACTATTAATTTATCAAGGTATTTTTTATTTTTTTTAAAACATTGAATTTAATATACAAATATTATCTAATTACTGAATTACGAATTATTATTATTTATGATTAATAAATTAATGAGAACGTCATAAAAAATTATAAAAAAAGTGAGATAGAAGATGATAGTTTTGTATTAAAGTCTATGTCACATAAAGATTCACTCAAAATAACAATCACATTATATAATTTTTTTTAATAATACGAGAATATTACACTAAAACTTCTTAATGCACTAAGTTACAGTACAAAAACATTACGTCCAAACTTTGTAATGCACTAAGAAAAATTAAAGATAAAGTTCAAAGAGACATCAATTTTAAAAATAAATAAGTAATATCAAAATCAGATTTTACAAAAATCTTCTTATTAAGTTATATATATATAATTTTGATATATAAAGAGATTATTAATTTATAAAGTAAGCTTTTTATGTTTTTTTAATATATTATTTTATAAATTTATCAAATTATTAATTTATTAAATTAATCTCAAATCAAAATCAATTAAAAATATTATTTAATTAAAAGTATTAATTTATCAAATATTAATTTTGAAACATCATGAATATTTAAAACAAATCAAGGAAAAAAATAGAAAAAATTTAATAAAGTTGGCAACCCCACGAAGCAGAAAGAAGATCAACAAAGATGAAAAACAGGGAGAGGAAGTGGGATCCAGGTGATGCCGTGATGGACCCACCAGCGCTTGATCAGAGTTACATTTTTTGTATCACTGTCCTCAGCTTTGCTTCCTTTTCCACACGAACTCCACCGGCCTGTCCCTCTCCTTGTCTTTCTTCAGCCGCCCCATTTTCCCCGCCTCTTCTTTTCCCCACTCGATCATATTATCCACGTGTCCATATAATATTGGTCCGTCGGGTTTTGGTAACACGGTGGTCGTGTGGACCTACGAGGTGGGCCCCAGTTTTATAAAATCAATCACCACCACCAGTTACACAGTCAGACACATCTCTCATCTTTTACCTTTCTTATCGTCTCATGTCCTGATAAATTCAAAATCTCCTCGATTAGGAATTTGACATCATCATCAACGTCTGCATTTTTTGTCTTAAAAAAAAATAGGATTAATTCTCCAATTTTATATGTTATATTCAAAACGATCATTTATTTAATAAATAAACACGAAACCATCATTTTAAATTTGCACGCGAAATTTAAAAATCTCACTATTAGTATATAAAAAAAATCCAAATAGCATATAAAAATATTCATTGATTTTAACAAACAAAAGCTTTTAATAGTATGATCCCATAAGGGATATTTGAGTTTAATTTTTTTAATTAAATTGTTTTGAGTTTTAAATTTGACCATTTTGTTTATAAATTATTATTACTTAAACTTTTGAAATTCTTCCAAAACTTTGAAGGAAGTAATTCAAATATATGTTTGTAAAAATTAATGTTTAATCAAATATTTAAAACAATAAAAGTCAAAGTTCAAATATTTTTTACTGTAAAACTGTCAAACTAAGACAAAATGTATAAAACAGAAGAAGCAACATTTATTATTTTAGACACTTATAGTTAAGTTTTTAAATTTAATAATTAATTTATATATATTAATTTTCATAAATATACTTTAACAAGATAATTATATATACATATATAAGCAACTATACAAGGAGAACTGAGAATTCAGCCTTACATTATAAAATATAAAACAACCAAACAGAAATAGTTAGTAGCTCAAAATTTTTGGTAAATAGTTATTTACACTTTTGTTTCAATCTTAAGGGCAAAATTTAAACCAGTTGAAAAAAAAAACAGAAAAAGGTAATCAAAAGTTTCCATGGTTTTAAAAAGGTATAATATATAAAAAAATCTTTAAACTATTCAATAAAATTTAAATAAATTTTTATATTTTTTATTTTAGATCAAATAAACTCTTACAACTAATGATTGATTTAATCAAAATATCATTTATTATTTTATGTTGCATGATGCTAATGTGACATACTTAAATATCATAATTAATTACGATATGATATGCTGATATATTATAATTAATGATAATATAACATGTTAATTTGATATAATAATATAATCATGTGACATTTTTTACCTTATACATCAATATTATGTCAATATCATATGAATATAAAATAGTAAGTGATATTTTTACTAATAACAATTAATCAATCATTAATCAAAAAGACTTATTTAACTTAAAATAAAAATATTAAATATAATAATTAAATAAATATTTATTTAATTATTTTTAAATAATTTAAAAACTTATTTAAATATTATACTTTTTTTAAAAATACCGACATTGCCAACACAACTCGTGTGCGATTTTGATGTTAAGTAATACAGGACCCTTTTGAAATTATTAAGGTGTCAATTCATATCATGAAATAAAACGAAAATATAAATATGGGAAATCTCACGGCAAAACGATATCCCAATCTTCTAGACAAGAAACAAAATTGCATTGATAAAAGCGCAGAGACATTGAATGGGAGTGCTTCCATTCCACACCGACTAATTGAGATATCAAGTTGGAAAAAGGTTAAATTATTGGATTAGAGAGAGTATGGGGATTCTGCTAAAGGACAATAAATCATTAATATTAGAGACGTTATGCAGGCCTTTCAATGCGTCATTCCTTTAGTTTCTGGACGAAACTAAGGCATACGCATTTTTGTCACAACACACTTTAGTATGTATTAAAGTAATTGATTGAACAATAGGTGAGGTATGAGTAAGATGTCCTACGAGTAGGGGCGGTCCTTAGGTACTACTTGTAGTAATTTAAGTAAGGTTACACCCCAAACTTTTCTCTTTTTGCTATATAATGAGTTTCTAGGGATGAGCAATTTTTAGTTAAAACCTAATTAATTGAAAAAAAAAACAGTTAAAACAGTTTGATTATTGAGTTAATTCCATTAATTTCGTTGGTTTTTATTTTAAATTTTTTTTGACGAATTAACCGGTAATAAATGGGCAATAAATGAGTGTAGTCCGTGAGAATCGAATTTACAACCGCTTTATTAATAGTCAAGCACTTTAACAACTAAGTTATGACAACTTGTTTTTGTTTAAATTGTTATTGTTTAACCTTTAAAATTAATTAAGCAAAGTAAACTTTGCAAAAATAAAAAAAAAATCAAGACTTATATGAACACAACCTTTATAAAAGAGATTAACTTTTAAGTAATTACCTTTCAAAAAAAAACATTTAAGTAATTATTGTATGACAATTAAATTTTTTTAATTTACTTTAAAATTTCAAAATTAGGACTTAAAACATTTCATATATGGTTTAATTGTGAAATAAAAGAAGTTTATTTTTTATTATACATTCGAACACTTGATGTTATTAGGACTGTGCATTTGGTTAACAGCATCATGATTGCTTGTAGTTAAGGACTAATTATAGGAAGGTTATCTTAAAATTTTTGCATGTCATTTTAGATTTATATGAATTTGAAAAGGTATAATACTTAAAAAAAATCTAAATTATTCATAAAAATTTAAATAAATTATTATTCTTTTATTACATTCAATTTAGACTTAATATTTTTATTTTGAATTAAATAAGCTTTTATAAATAATGATTGACTAATTGTTATTAGTCAAAATACCATGCGATACTGACGTAATTTACTGACATGTCATAATGGATGATGAAATAATATGATGACATAGTAATGTGATATTTTTCACTCTTTATGTTAATATTATATTACCATCATGTGAATATAAAATGTCAAATGATATTTTAACTAATGATAATTTGATTAAAAATCAAAATACATGATCTCGATTGAATACAATAAAAACATAAATGTTTTTTCAAAAAATTTCATTCACGATCTCATGTTGTTTCAATTTATTTACAACAACAATTTAAATATGCATGCCGCCAAGTATGGGAATATTATTTTAATCCTTAATTAATCACATAATAGCTAGAATGGGTAATTGGGTGTTGGATGATCCAGGATGAAAATCTCAAAGATTTAAATATTAATTAATATGTATTCTATATATTTAGACCACCAATAGAAACTTTTACCCAAATTGAATTTTCACTTGTTAAATTCCACAAATAACTTACATACCTCCATATTAGTCCTTTTGGGGTGTAATTTCATAATTAAAGAGAGGTAAGCAAGTGTTCATTTACATTGCATATCTAATTGGATATCCATTCAAGTAAATAACAAACACTTGAATTTTGATGGAAGATTAAAGCGTGACATTGATTTTCGTTCATTTTTTTATAAGCTACTTGGCAAATTGATTTAATTATGCTTTTGAGAATTTAATTTGTTGTTTTCCATTAATTCATTTAGTTTTCGAATTAAAGAATTTTGTTACATATCCTTCTCTTCAAACAGCTGGATCTCTAGGTTCCTACTTTTAAATTTCTTGTCATAAATTAACAATTTACATTAGTTTATTTTCAATAAAATTAAATGTTTTTAATGTCAAAAAGTAAAAATTAATTAATGAAAAGTAATATGAAATTTGTTAAAAAAATGAGAAAAAGAAGAAAAATTTTCCGACATGTCAAAAGATTTGATAGACAAAGAAAGTAATAGCAACAAACTATTAAATATTGAAAAACTAGTTTTGAACCCTTGTGATGTACAAGATATCAACGTTTATGAATTTTAAATATAAATTAATTTAATTATTCAATAAAATAAAAAACTATTAAATACTGAAATATTACCAAATTTGTGATAAATATAATAAGGGACAAATATTAAATTTGTGAATGTAGTATGTGTCACTATATCGTAATATAGTTAAATTTATTAAATAATATAGTTCGTTATAGAATTTAATTATAAAAAGACATAAACTATTTTGAGAAAAAAAAAACAGAAAAAGATTTGACTTAAATAGAAAACAAAAGGGCGATATATTGAAGCGGGCGGTCAAATTGAATTTATCACGAGATAAGTAGACCACCGATCTCATCTCATGATACTCGTCCGTTCCGCTTTAAAGTCTAATGAGGTTACTGGTAATTATGTATTTCAACAGAAAAATATAAGTCATAAGAAGAAGTAGTTTGCTGCAATATATAACCAGTCAACATGTAGCCGGTGCCTCACCTCGTTTCTTCTCTCTCCCACCGCTTCACTCTGCGTTGAGACTACGTCGTTTACAAGCTCTAAATATGGTATTCATTCTTCAAGCTATCCCTTGCCGCTCCCTTCCGTTTTTCTTAGAGACATGATCCAAGGTCAATTTGAACTTTTTGCTCTGCTCTTTGTTTTAATTCCATTGTTATCAAAAGATTTTAGTGTTTTTATTGTTTTTTCTTCTTTTAAAGATTACAGTCCTTCTTCTTCATCATTTTCTTTGGTTGATATATCTTTTTTATTTCAATTTTGATTATATATATATATTGAAAACTGGACTTAGAATAAATTTGTTTCATTTTTAGTAGCAATCGAATCTTCTTATTATAATTATCATTATTTTTAGTTGATAATCTCATTGAATAATGGGAGCAATTAAAAATTAGTGTTACCTATCAGCAAAGCACATAAAATAAACAATTTATGATTTTTAAAATATGATTTTCCTTTTGGAGATGAAGCAGATAGATACGAATTTTCAACTGACAGTGAATTTGTTTATAAATGAAGAATTTAATTGTCTATTTCTTCTAATTGATTTATTATATAATTACTTTTCGTTCAGGTTCTTTAGCTTTGTAGTGTCGGATTATCAAAGACTCCGAAGAAGATCGAGCTAATCTCGACTCTCCTTTTTTTTTTGTTAAAGAAGATTTGCCGCTTTATTTATAAAGGTATGAATCGTTAATTTGCTGGCCGAGAAAATAAAATATCAACAATAAAATTGGAAAAGGACAAAAGTAAAGCTGAAGTTTTCATTCCTTTTCACCACATTTTCTTGACCGCCAAAAAGAAAGTTTTAATTATATATTATTTGGCATTGAATTTAGCTCAATTAGGAGGCGGGATTGTTTCTCTCTCCTTTAAGTGTCAGTTTTTTCTCTATTTTAAATCTTTAATATTTAAGCATACTGATTTTTTTTTTGCCGTTCATTATATGCATATATATATATATATATATGATTTTGATTGTATTATTTTAATTATAAGAGAAGACTAGGATTTTATTTGAATTATTTTTGTGGCTATAGAATGATGGGTTTTGCTTCTTGTGAATAACCTCGTCGATTGTTTTAAGGTTTCCTAGATGATGGGTAAGAGCAGGAAGCCGTTAAGAAACAATTTCTGTTGATACTTTTCCTGTTTGATTCTGTTAAGTTTTCTGCTTTGTTTATTAATTTATCTTAACATTCCTTCTGGGATGAGATTTTGACATTTTATGGTGCAACCTTAAGATTCTATTCAGGAAAATCTATATATTTGGATGAATTTGGTACATATTTGTTACCCACGTTCTCGTTGACTGCATTCATGTTATAAAGTTTTTTCTGCAGAGCTGTTAGCTTTATATCTTGCTAAATAGCTCATTTACAACTAATTTACATTTGATTTTGATTGTTCCCCTTGTCTATTCTGATTTCCTTCTCTTTGTATAATTTTTAGTGCAGATATCTGGGAAGAGGTATATTTGATGGCTTCACTAGCTGTTGATTCTGCCTGGCTACCCTTGCCTAGCGAGTCCTTATGTAGATCTTTTAATGTATGCCTAGAGGAAGCAAATCCAGCTGATATTTTACCTGCACTGGAAGCTCCTATGTCTTCTGTGTCTGATAACTGTAACATTCCAAAACCGCCACCTCTCCCTAGCAAAGTGCGTACAAGAACTAAGTATTCAAAAGGGCCTCTGGAGTGCAGCTTTGTCCCTAACGAAACAAAGAATACATGGGACATGCTTTTTAAGGAAGGATATGGTGTAGACGTTTGTATTATCACGAAGGATAAATCATGTGTTCTAGCTCATTCTAATATTTTGGTGAGTTAATTTTATTTTTCCTTTTTTATGAATAATGAGGTTGGCCTGATTTATGTCATACCGTTAAGGAACTTTTCCTCTAATTATTGGATAGAGGATTTGTTTAGTTGGTTCCTTTTAAATGTTTATCAAATGAAATGAATTTGATTAGAAATTGGGCTGAGGGTCATTACTACTATTCTTTAAAACAGAAATGCTTTAATGCTCAAGCTTGAATCAATTTCCTTATCAATGGCAGAATATTAAATTCATTTTATCATGCATGTGGGAAAATAGAAGCTATTAAGCTACTAATATTATCAATTCATCATATTGTAATTTCTGAAGTTATATGACTGAGGGAATTATGAGCTAAATTTTCTTCCTTCTTTTTTTCTCTTTCTTTCAATTTCTTTTTTGCAGAGTATTGCATCACCTGTGCTGAGTAATATTCTCAGCCAATCAAAAGTCAAGCATGGCATGAGATACATCAAAATTCCTGGAGTACCTCATGATGCTATCTTTTTGTTTATTCGATTTTTATATTCATCCTGGTATGTTTGAAATCTTTTTCTGCATTCTTCTTGCCTAAAGTTTTCAGCAGTAGGTTGTGGACCTGGTGAGAAATCATAATATAATGACAGTTTCCTATCTGTTTCTACCATTATTTTGAGTGGCAATCAGACACCGTGATTATGTTGATTTATCTAGGATTTGACACAATTATGGCATGATACTTCAAACTAAATTTGTAGTCTCTTCAAGTTACTATGTTTGTTTCCTTTCTTTTTTGTTTGACACTCCTTGTAAAATAGCCTAAGAAGATATTTAATGTTAGGCTGTATGGTAAACTAGGTGATGGACTGTGGCTGTACAAAAAGTGCACCATAGAACCAACCAAGTCCATGCATAGTTGTTTTAGTAGAGATTGTTTCATGATCTTTTAGAGGTGCACCTAGAGTCTGTGATTGTAAATAAGATATGAGTAATACAAAAGTATGGTTCTTAGAAGTTTCATGCAGGAAAGGGATACTGGTTCTGTGCAAGCTAGATTCTGCTAGAAAAACATTTGTACATCTGGAAAAGGGAAAGGAAAAGCAAGTTGTTTTTGCCATTGTGAAGACTTCTATCTTCCCTTTTGGCTAGTATGTTAGATTGTAGGTGTTTATACTTAATAGCAACTGCTGAATTGGCCTAATTCTCTATCTATGTCCTCAGTTATCCATGTTATAATTGGATATACTCAGTGTTATTTGATATTGAGATGCAGCTATGAAGAGGAAGAGCTGCGGAAGTTTGTTCTCCATCTATTAGTCTTGTCACATTCCTACTCAGTTCCACCACTGAAAAGAGTTTGTATTTGCTTACTGGAGCAAGGCTGGCTTACCAGAGAAAATGTGATAGATGTCCTTCAGTTAGCAAAGAATTGTGATGCACCTAGACTTGCCTTCATTTGTGTTCGTATGATCGTAAAGGATTTCCGATCTATATCTTCGACTGAAGGGTGGAAAGTGATGAAGCGTGCTAATCCTGCTCTTGAGCAAGAACTTGTAGAGTCTGTTGTTGACGCAGATTCTGTAAGTCAAATCCTTCATATTTGTTATTCTATTCAATGTGTTTTGTTTATCCTTTTCAGGCAGGTTATTCTTTTTATTATTATTTTTTCTTTCTGTTTTTTTGGTGAGGTGGGGAGATTGTCAACGGGTGAAGCAAAAAATTGGTTCAAAACAGGATATTCTTTGTGGCATAGTATCTTCTTATCCTGTTGTCCAAAAGATTCTCCATTGTAATCATTTTGTTGCTGTTGGTCTCTCGACTTTATCTTAACATGTTTCATCTCACTAATCCTCACTACCAAGCTTCATCTTTTGAAAGCATAATGTGTATTGACTTCTACTGGACTGACCTATTTGCAAAACTGTAGATTTAGGTAATTACAGCAAGGGCCATGATTCTGTCACAATAACACATTTAATTGGCTTGTCCATTATGAGAACAACTTATGATGATGTGATTTATGTGTGTGACTTCATGTATGGTGCCCTTTCCTTCCTTTCCCTCATACAATGACAATATATGGACCAACTAATTATTTATTTGCCTTATCTGTAAGACTGTAACTTGGAAATAGGATCTTAACTTTACTCATGTTTTATATGCTGACTCAAATTATGATGCCAGAGTTTAGTGATTGGTTTTGTTTTCAAAGAGGAGTTTAGTGATGGTTGACCTTAAATTGTCCTGTTTTTACTTATTGCTTTCGGTTCCCTCAGAGAAAGCAAGAGAGGCAAAGGAAAGTGGAAGAGAAAAAGGTATACTTGCAATTGTATGAAGCAATGGAGGCCCTCCTTCACATCTGCAAGGATGGGTGTAGGACAATTGGACCTCGTGACAAGGTGCTGAAAGGAAGCCAGGTTACCTGCAATTTTCCAGCTTGTAAAGGACTCGAAACTTTAGTGCGTCATTTCTCCAATTGTAAGACTCGGGTCCCTGGTGGATGTGTTCACTGCAAGCGCATGTGGCAGCTTCTTGAACTGCATTCCCGCATGTGCAATGAGCCTGATTCTTGCAAGGTTCCTCTTTGCAGGTAAGCATTAACCTTTTATTAAATCATTAATATCAACCACTTTATAGAGAATATTCAGAGTTAGAAAAGAGAAAACAAGTATGATATTACTTAATGGAAAAGAAAGGGATATTATATAAGGTTTCATGCTTGTGTCAGACGGTTTCATACTTGCTGACGAAAGCTTAAATATTTTATTTGGATATTTGAGGTATTTGACAGAAAATATTAATCGACAGAAATCGACTTTTTATCAAAATTATGGAAAGACATGGTCACTGATAGAAATGATTCCAAACTCACAGTGCCTGAATTGAGAGTGGTCTCTCTTTTATTTTTTTGTTGAGCATAAGGATGGTTTGGCTAACAATGGGCCATAAACTCCCATTACTAATTGCTCTTTTATTTATCCTTTAACTGCATTAGCATGTTTCTTTTGGCAGTAATTATATCCATCAGTTTGGCAAAAGCTGAGTATAGTTGATGACGTTTAGTTTTTGCATTATAGTGCTTGTCAATGATGAAAAATGTAGTGGATACACGATGGTGGTGATTAAATTGTCTGTGTTTCCTATTTCATAGGCATTTTAAGGAGAAAATGCAGCAGCAGAGCAAGAAAGACGAGACAAAGTGGAAGCTGTTGGTCAGCAAAGTAATTGCAGCAAAGAATGCAGTAGGGCCATTCTCATCTCGACGGTCAGGTTTATCCTGACATCTCAAATGTGAAAAGCAGCATTACCATGTATTTTTATTGGAATTGGTTAATGCTCCATGAGAACTTATAGAAGCTGTGAATAGGGAAAATAAATAGAAAAGAATATTAATATAAGTTAATGGCAAAATAAAATACTAGCAGTTGTTCCTTCGGTACAAGGAGTATTCTTATCTTCTGTATTTAATCCCTCCATCAAGAGCTGACACCATTTACAATTAGCTCATTGATTTTACATCCTGCACACGAAACTGCCTAATTAAATGAAGCTTTTAAATTTGGTTTCGAAATTTATTCTGACATTAATGGCCAGAGAAATATATTCAATGCAGACATTACATATATCCCGACTCTATAGAGGTGGGTTCATGAATTAGATGTGTAAGCAAAGTCCATGATAGAATCTACAGGCAAGGCCTAAATAAAAGTTCAAGGAAGCCCATTAACAAATTAGGTTGTGCACACCAACACCATGATTTCAATCTGCCAGTACTTTATTACTTAACTATTAAGTTGATTTTCGAAGCCGAAAGGTCGGTGTTTGCTCATTTAGAAGAGAAACTTGGCGATAAAGAAAGCATCACCGCGTAGCAGTTGAAGGCTTTGAGTATATTTGTTAAGCAAGCTCATGCCTGGGTTTCACATAGTTAATGATAGAACTATGGAATCAATTTCTGTGAAGCCAATTGGGTTTGGAGATAAAAGGGTTTATGTGAATCCGCTCCGTAATCCGATCTCCAGCCTTTCTCAATGGAATGCTTTGAAAGCCGAAGAGAATGGCGATGAAGACGATATTGAGTCGTATCAGCGACGCTTTCCTACCGCCGGTTGCCGTCGTCTTAACCCTCTGTCCAACCCAGTGGCTGATTTTCATGAATGGAGAGCTTTGATGGCCAAAGATACAAAGCCACCGACTGAGCCGCTGTTGCAGGGTTGTAGTCTCAACTCTAGCCCACGTTTCAAGGAGTTTCATCAAGAAGTAAGGGTAGACGCTAGCCTTTCATGCTGGCTGTCTTCTTCGCAAACTACACCCACCAAATAGTGCAAATTTCTGAAAGCTTAATCCACTCATTCTCGTGAGTGAATGCTATTTTTCATTGGTCAAATCAAAGATTACTTTCTTTTGGGTTTGTCATATTTTCGTTTTTTTATTCTTTTATTTGTGTCAAATATTTTCATATTTTAATTATTTTCTTAACACTAAAATTTATGCATACTAACAACCAACACCAAGAACGAACCTCCCTTGTTTGTTGGGAGAGCTCCACGGTGAAAGCAAGCATGCTTTCCTTGATCCCGTAAACCGATATCCATTCTTGACTGAGGTAGAGTTTCCCGAAGTCCAATTCCAGGTTAAGTCTTTGTCCTCAGGGCATGGCTGGTTGCTTTTACCATCTCGGGAAACCTCTTCTCTTTTCTTTTTCAACCCCTTTACCCGTCAAAAAATCAATCTTCCATATAGAATAATAGATCATCCGTTTTCACTGCTGCTGCTTTCTCTGCACCCCCAACATCTGCAGATTGTGTTGTTTATGCTATCCAACATCATCATGTACATGTTTTACATGTTACGCTTTCATGTTAGGCAAAAGTTTCAAACATGTTAGGCTTTCATGTCTTTTGAAATCAATGGTGAACTTTGTGATACCAACAGACAGGGGATCAATGTTGGAAATCGGATAAACTGTAGAATCATAGCCCGCAGAACTAAGCATAGTAGACCGAGGACCTATATCAAAAGCATTAAGCATGCTTTTGTAGACGAAAAGTGAGGGATATTCCTTACAATTAAAATGCAAAAAAATCATATTGCAGTATTTAGTTCTTGTTTTTAGATAAGAAAATAATCTCTTAATAATGTCATTGCAATGTCATTCCCTTCTCTCCTAAGGGAAAGTAACTTTCCCTTAATAAATGGAAAGCAAAAAAATTTGTGTTCCCCAATTTGACCTCATGATCCTTTCCCTCCTTCTAACCTTCTTCACCACTTTCTTCCTTCTTGCCTTTTGGCTTTTTCTCCTTCTTCTCACCTTGCCGCCTTCTCTTTCTTCTCAACCTATCATTAACACATTTGGGTCAAATTTCATCATCAAATTTAAAAATTGAAGAGATTGAGACTTTAAGTTTTATGAAATTTTAATTTAAATTTTTAAAGATTTATAAGTGTTTTGAGAAAAATTTATGCTTTTGATATCGAAAATTAAAAAAAAAACATTTAAACCGTTTAAAATGCAGTAAATATACTAAAAAATTAAGAGGATTTGAGAGAAAAATGTGTTTGGGTGCCACTATTTAAGAGAAAGAAAGTGTTAAGAACGTTTAAAATAATACATTTATTGATAGATGAGAACACCTATGGATAGATTATGTTCAAATTTTTAGTTGCAGGTATCTATCGATAGATAGTATAATCTATGGATAAATTATGAGATTTATCGATAGATTTTTTTTTGAATAATGTTTTTATTTTTAATTTTTATAAATTAAAGGTAAAAATTAATACTTAGTAATTTTATATATTTTAATATTTAAATAATTAATATACAAATATAATGTTATTTTTTAATGTTGTTATTTATTAATTTAATTACTTAAAGTTGAAAAGTCAAATTCTATATTAAAAATTAAAAATTTATTCAATTTATATATTTTTTTATATATAAGGATAATTTTGTTAATTTACATTATATTTTCAATAAAATGGTTACAAACCAAACACTACAATGTAATATTCTAAGTAATCATATTTCTTACAATCATCACTTTCCCTTATTATACCAAATGTTACAAAGTTATACTCTCAGCAATTATATACCTAGCATTCAGATTCTCAGCAATTACATTCTCAGTAATGTATCAAATGCAATCTAAGAGTAAGTCAAGGTATTCTAGTAGACAAATGATCCTCAAATGTCCTTTTGGTAACAGGTCTAGTTACGGCTTGACTTTCATGGATTATCTTGTACTAAAAGTAATAGCGATGTGAAATACATACTCATATAGAGTAACGAAGTATCAACTTTTGGTATTAATTCTTTATAGTGATATGCAGTAGTTAGTAATTAACTTTATGAGTTTTTAATGTAAAGGATGCATTGGAGTGGCAACTGTAAACCATATAACTTATGTCATTACTTATAAAGTGTAAGCAATAAATTCAAACTCAATTATGAATTAAGAGAGGAGAGTAACCAAAGAGAGAAACTTTAAAAACTCATATATGATATTTTACACAATAATTTTATCAAGTGAAAATGTAAAATTTAAACGTTCCAATTCAAAGTTAGAACGTTCCTTTTTATGAAGTAAGAGTTATTGTTTATAGACTTTCAAGAATATAAAAAATTAAAATAATCACTATTTAAAATATAAATAAAAAAAACAAATGAGTATCGAATTTCTTAAATGTTTCTTTTGAGGTAACATGTCTTTAGGTGCTACGACATTGACAACATATTGAACAATGTGACATTACACTAAAAGGACATAACTTGGAAACAATTTATGAGGTTAGGCTTGAGAGTGAGGTTGCCACAGCCTGTGTACAAGTCAATGATACGAGGGTTTTTGCTATGTTTCTTGGTCCTCACGGTTCTTGTGCCGCAGTTGGACTAGACAAAGAATTGCAGCAGAAAATTTTCTTGGCCAGGGGTAACCCCAAATCCAGTGTCTGATCTTTGGTTATGGAGACTACAAGAAGACTACATTAAAAGTCCATGCATACATCAGTTTGGATGGAAAGATCAGCAACTTAGTTTATCTTTTTAGTAAGTTTCTTCTTAGTTTTGAAACTTAAATGGGTTTGAATTAAGTATTTACATTGATTTTTTTCTTTTATTAATTTTGTAAAATTGTGTTTTATTAGATATTTAGGTAATTTATCAATTTAATTGTGTCAATTGATTTGTGTTATCAAATTCAGTCATTGACTTTATATAATAGTCAAGATGAATATTTTATATTTTATTTGATTTGTGCTTTTTACTATTTATCTTTTTTTTATTTTTTATTTAATATTTTAAATAAAAAAAATATAATAACAAAATTTTAATCTAATTAAATCTTAATTATTATTATAAAGTCTCAATTTTAATCTAATATATATATTTTTTATATTTATATGTACAAATAGACGCTTATCTAAATTTTAAAAATATAAACTTTTTCTAGTCAAAAGTCTTAAAATGCTTATGATAATTTGTTTTTCGATTTTAAACATGTACAATGTAATAAAAATTGTGTTTGTTATTTTTAAAAGTAATTTAAATATTTTATTTTAGTGAAAATGTAATGATATTAAAATAAAAAATTATGTCAAATCAAAAAATTAATTAATTAAATTTATTTTATATTATTTCATTATAAAATTTATTTATTATGTATAAAAAAGTAAAGGGAAAAAACTACCTACTCCCGTATGGATGATTTACGAAATATGAATTATAATTTTGTGTATATCCCAAAAAATAAAAGGACGAAGCAGAGTTATGAGGTCACGGGTCCCCATGGAAGTGCCTTGGCCTTTAAGCTAACCATAGCTACCTCGTAGTACTCAAAAAGTACCGATGCTTCGTTTCTCTGTTCGGGTTTAAAGTTCGTTCTTTTCTGTTTTCGGCAAAAACACTTTTCCTTTCAAACCCCAGTCCCGCAAAATACCACAGCAATGGAGGGAGACGTTGATTCTGAGATGATTTTCAGTGAAGGCAGAGAGGTTGAAGTAACCTCTGATGAAGAAGGGTTTGAAGGGGCTTGGTTCACTGCTACTATTCTCGAACCCCCGAAGAACACAACTAAAGACAAGGCCTTGGTTCAATACAAGAACTTACTCGATGACGATGATCAAACGCCATTGACTGAACATATCAAACTTTCCTTCATTAGGCCTTTGCCTCCACAACCCAAAATCCCTGATGATCAGTGTTTTGAAGTAAACGAGGTCGTGGATGCGTTTTACCTTGATGGGTGGTGGACTGGCTTTGTTTCTAAAGTTTTTGACTACCCAAAGAGGTATTCTGTGTCTTTTGAACACCCGCCTGAAGAGATTGAGTTTTTTTCTTCTAATTTGAGGCCTCACTGGAAATGGGTTGATGGTAAATGGGTTAAACCCTCCAACTTTCAGGTTTTTTTTTTTCCGTTTATGTTTTTATGCTCTCTTCTAAATGCATTTGCTTCGTAGGTATCACATATATTAACAAGTTTATAACTTGATGAGAATGGATAATTGTTTTCCAATGGCAGTAGTTTTTGCATTTGCTTGTTTATAGCATTATATGTGTGATGTTTGATCTAGTATTTATTGATTTCTTATACTAGTAATTTTGTATCTTTTTCTTGTTGCTAATATTTGCTTGCTTACCCACTGATTCCTTGTGTTTTATAGTAGAACATTTGAGCATCATGTATAGGCTATGGCCATTAGCAGTGAAAGAGTTATACTCCTTTTATCAGTGCCTAAGCCGCATGCCACTTATGGTTGGCTAGTAGTCTTTGGTTTCTATTTCCTTTAGGATGACTAATAATGGCAACGATTCTTTCTTGCTCTGATTTGATTTTTGCCTGCTAATTTGAACTCAATGCAGCTCAACTAACTAAGCAACAATCCTAAACTAGTTGGGGCCAGATAAATGAATTATTTTGCTCCCTTTTACCCAATATAGTGCTATACTCTCATTTTTACGTGCTGTTGCTTTCTTAGGTCTATATCATGCACGTACTAACAATTTAAGTGTTACCTTTTAACTCATCTTCTTCAGGTGTAATATCCTAAACTAGACTTTTGTTTCTCTCTTTCTGCCATCTGTCAACTAGAATTGGAAGTCTTTTCTGAGAAAAAAAGTTAGGACTAGGAAAACAATACACTGTCTTTGGCTCTCTCTGTTACATAGCATAAGACAGAAGACAAAAATTAGCCCCTTAGC
This sequence comes from Theobroma umbraticum, assembly GCF_002168275.2. Taxonomy (NCBI): domain Eukaryota; kingdom Viridiplantae; phylum Streptophyta; class Magnoliopsida; order Malvales; family Malvaceae; genus Theobroma; species Theobroma umbraticum. The sequence goes on from NW_018397264.1 coordinate 1,037,386, forward strand.
TTAGAGTTTTTTTTTTTTTATTTAAGCTTTGAGTCTACAAGTTCCTTTTGTAAGATCATGAGGTTTTTTTCATATTCTGATTTCAGTTGCTGTCCTGCTTCTGCTTATATCTATCTTGTAAGGGCTGCAAATATATTAGGGAGACTGTTACTATCTTTTAGCCTCCTCATCATTTGCTGCTTCCTAATCAGTGTGGCACTCAATTGTTGTCGGAACAAGCTCATTCACTTAACCACAAATATAACTACCATCTAGTGTCTTCTATCTAAAGTGATCATGTATTTACATAAGAAAGGGCCTAAAAATAAGTTATCTTAGTTGATGGGACATAGATTCTACTTGAACTTGGCTTCAGTATCATCTGAAAGTTTTATTTCTCCTCATTTATTTTTTCTTTTTGTAAGAAAAAATAAGACTGACCAAGGAGCTAAACAGAAACCTATATAGTTAAAAGTTATCAAAGTAGTCTATTTTACTATTATGAAGGCCACTGCCTTCTTCAAATCTTATGCCTGAGATCAACAGTGAATCATATGGATCCACTAACTGCGTGTGAAGAAAGTGTAGGCCAGTAAAGTTGAGACATAGACAACTTGAAAGGTGATGCTAAATTTCTAAAGTTGTTTCAAAAGACTAGAAGATGGAAACTTAGCAGACTTGATGTTTTTTTCCTGAACGTCTTCTGAAGGATTTATCAAGTAAAACGTAAAATAAGAAGTTACTCCTGCTTTCAGAATCTTCATTTATTTGTTTCTTTCTTTAGTTTCAAGAACAAATACATAGGGATACACAAATATCATAATTGATATGCTAACTAAAGGGGTGTTTGGTGGCATGAGCTTTTAGGGCATTAGACAGGGTAACTGTGTTGTAGATTTAAGTTGTGTCAACTGATTTTTATGTACGCAGCTATAAGTTCTAAATACTGCTTCGTGTTGACTTAAATATTGCTATGAAAAGTACTTGTTATAGCCATGAGAAATATAAAAAGACCCAAAACCTAGTGATGTGGGGAATTTAGTCAAAAGTCTGGCAGATTTTTTTCTTATGCTCAAGAATTTCCTGCATGCCTCACTTGATCATGACTTTGGAATGAGAACTTCAAGTGTTCCTTCCATCTTCTCTCTTCCTCATCCTTCTCATTGTCTGCTTTTGTACTCTATATTGTGTTTGCTTATTCTTTCCTGGGTAGCAGATAAGGATTTGTTATTGAGTTTCTCTCAATTATATAGCAAATGACGAGGGAGTTACTTTTCCAATTGACTTATCAAATCTCTCAAAGATTTGAAGAGTAATGAACAGTTTGTAATTCCTTATAATTTTTTAGATATCTCTTTTAAATTAAAGTGTAGAACATGGATAAAAAATTGTTTATCTATTGGTATTACTTCATTCTCTTCTTACTACTTTTCAATCCAAAGAGCAAAAGAGAAATCGAAGCATCATTTGATTTGCTTCGCTCCTATTCTTCTGATCATTTCTCCTTTTTTTTTTTCACCACTTTAAGATGAGAGTTTTAAGTACTGTGAAACTTGTATGGTTCAATTGTTTCTCTTCATCTTTTCAAAAGTCCTGAGGAAGGAAACCTTCCTCAATGATACTTGTTATAGCTGTTTTCTTCCTCCCCTCCCTCACCCCCTTCTTTTCTTGCTGAAGCTTTGGCCCATGTATGAGGCACATAATAGGCAAAATAGTGGCCGGCAAACTTTTGTGTGCTCAAATTGCTTCCTGCTGACTTAATTGGTGGACCTTTTGTTTCAGGAAGTTTTGATCTCTTCAGATTGTCAAGAACTGGTGGAGGTCTCTTGCAACAACACCAAAGATGCTGAGGCAACTATTCAGCTTGAAAGTTCAGATGCTGTAAAATGCAGCAACAAAAAGCGCAAACGTTCTTGTGTAAGTTCAAGAAAGAATGAGATGGGTCTGTCAACTGCATGTAAAGGAAAAGCAAAGGGTAAGCGTGTAAAGCGGGCAATGCCTGAAGGTGATGCTACACTTTTACATTCTTCCCAGAAGTTGAAAGATCGAAGCTTAGCAGAGTTATTAGTTTTACAAGAATCTAACATGAAGGATTTGCAAAGTGGAACACCAAACATAGCAGTGCCAGCAGCAACTATATTTCCTGAAAAAAATGTGGTTGGTGAGCAACCTGCTGTCAAAACCTCGAAGACTTATGTGAGAGAAGAAGTTGTGAGTCAAATCCCTTCTCTTTTCCCGCAGAATTCTCTATGATGATTTTATATTGGCTCTTTCATGGGGTAGAGAGGTGGGGAGTGGAAAGGAGAGTACAGTAGAGAAGAGTAAACTCTTCCTTAGTGTTTTTGAGTGGAGAGGAAAGTAGAGAAGTGATATGTGATATTAGCATTGCAAATCGATATGAATCATCATTATTGAAGTAAAATTTGAGGGGGTAAGTCTGTAAGAAAGGGATCAAAGGACTAAATCATTAAAGTGGAATACTTTGCTCTCAAGTCCTTATTTAGGTTTTGCAGGGGGTGGTTCGCCTCCTAACCTCTCCCTTTCTTAATAAAGGGAAGAAAAAGAAAAGAAGAAACTTCCAAATAGGATATACTAAACTGTTTACTTCCTTCCAGACATGCTATAAATGCGTTGAATTGCATTTAATAGTGTCAACTGACTTTTTTGCATCCAAGTTTTGGTTCGGTAGGGCCCTTCTTTGACTTTATATCTCTAAATAAAAGACTTGTATATAGCTGTGAGTGATTTAATAAAACTCGAATGATTGATCATCTAATGCATGGCGTTGTGTTTCCACAGTGTTTCTGTGGATTTGTTCTTGGAAACAGTTTCTATCATGTGCCGATTGACTATGATTTGTGAAGAAGCATTTCACTCCCTCTCTCTCTCTCAATTTCTTTTTTGTCTTTTGCGGTGGGGGGTGAGTGGGGAGGGGGAGGGGGGGTGTATTGTTGCATCTCTAAAAGGGTAATTCTAAACAAGCATGCGCCGTATTCTCATTCTGTTCTGTTTGCTTTCAAGGGAATGTTTCAGCAATGCTCATCCATTTATCTCCTCCTTTCCTCTTTCAAAAACTGGTGCTTCTAATCAATGTTTGTTTGTTTGCTTCTAATCAAACTATAAAGTGCAATCATCTATCATTTTCTTCCTATTTTCCTTAAAATTGTAAATGAAGCATGCATAAAAGAAATGTATAACTGTACAATTATCTTCCTTCTCTTCTGTCAAAACGGCTGAAAAGGAATTGAAGTGAACCTTAAGTCACTTCACTTCTGTTCTATCATCTTTTTCTTTCTTTTTTTTCCTTTGAACACAAAAAATGAAAACACTGTTTGTTTCAAATACCAACAAAGTTGTAGGAGCTGTTGTTTCTTCAAGTCAGCTTTAGAAATTTTTGCATGTATTTGATTCAATTTATGAACATTGGGGAAAACAAGCTTGTGATGCAATCTTAACATCCTTGCCTTGAAATTGACATAATAGAGTGCACTGTGCACCTTTATTTCTTTATGCTAAGTTCATTAGATATGCTAATTAGTTGATTGAATTTCTCAAATTTAAACATAAGGGAAAAACCTAATAAGGTACAACAGTCCTCTAAATTACAAGTCAAGGGCTGTGATCAAAGTCTAGGAATTTCGGTGTTGTTTTTGCTCCAGATATGACTCGTATGTTATTGATAGGATTTTGCTGCAAGCTATAACACAAGTTACAAGTACATAATTTTATATCAGTTTTGGGAAATTTCTAATGATTTTTCTTCATTCTTCCCTTTTCTCTACCCAACCTTATGAGGGACCAACCTCAGGTTCTAGCTAACTAATCATCAGGTGTGCCTGCATCAGCCTACTTAAGGTTTGTTGCTGAATGTAATGGAATTGCTTCCCGTACTTGTTTTTCTATCCATGCAGGAGATTCATCTGCAGAAAGAACATGATATGAGCAGATTTCAGAAAGAAGATGGTGCAAAAACTGGGATAAAGAGGAGAGAGCAACCCTGTATTGTGCTCAAAATCAAGCAACCTAAATTAGTGTTTCAGATGAGCCAATCTCCATCTGCTGGTATAAAATTAAGATGAAGCTATGAGCTGTGCTTATCATCTATTTTTGAAAGAACTAATTTCTTTTGTTTTATTTTGTTCAAGGACAAAATGATGCTGCAGGTGTTCTTGAAGAAATGTTTTCTAAAGAATACACAGCCACAGAAGTTGAGTCATCTGCGATCTCACAAATGGAGCAAGCAGGTTGGGCACAACTTGAAATACTCTTCAGCTTAAGGAATATCTGGTGTTTTGTAGGGTTTAGGAAGAATCTTCTGAATGAACCAGTCACTTAGTTGACTAGGGTTGAGATATTTGAACTCTGGAAGTAGTAGAATATCAGCTCCAAATTAAATTGTCTTTTGATGGTACTGATTTACTTGTACTAGTCATTACTTATGTGAAGTTATTAACCTGCCAGCAACTGTAGCCCTTTTCCTTGTCTGCTTAGGTACACATACAGTAGGAAGGAACATGGTAAAGGAAGGACTAAATTTAATACCTGTTTATTTCTTTTTGTTTTGATTTTCACACTGCATGTCTTTCCTGATTTAATACGTTCTTAAACTATATCAGTAGAGAGAACAGCTATAGTTTCTGCAACAGATTCTCAGAGAAAAGAAGTCGAGGTGACTGAAAAGTCTGGTGGAATTCTTCATGATAATGAAGAACAACCTCCATTAATATGCTACAAAAAAATGCATTCTGGCCTTGGAAAGATTCATTCTGTAGTGATGGAGGAAAACAACACAGGTAAATTATATGGCATATTATTGTGTCCCCTTTTTTCAATAATTTTTCTGATTCAGATATTATTGTTTATAGGACATATTCTGCATGGTTGTGCGAATCAATGGAATGATCCAAGGGAGAAATCACTTGAAATTATGGTGCAGTCCCCTTTACTCGGCATGACAGGCGACAATGAGCCAGAGGATGAAGCCTTACCCTTTGTGAAGAGCTTACCCATCTGGAAAGCAGTTCAATCTATGGAAATTTTCCAAGTCATTCCTCAAAACCCACATTTTCGCCCATTAGTTAAATTGAAAGAAATACTCCGCGAAGGAGTAGCTGTTGGTCACATGTTGACCTTTGCATCCTTGGTGCAGAGGACATCGAATTTGAGAGTTGCGGATCCCAGGAACCTTTTTACTAGCATTTTAGATGCTCTTCTTGACTTGGAAATGCTTGGATTTGATGTTAAGGCAGTAAGGGATCGCACAAGTGAGTTGCTGTTCATGAAAGATAGACATGGACATCTTCAAGACCAATCTAAAGAAGTTGAAGTGCAGGTCAAACAGCATGCTCATGAGTTGACCAAAATAAATGAAGAGATTGATATAAACAAGAAGATGTTGAAAGAACTAGAAGGAAAGCAGGCAATACTCGTCTCAATAAAGGAGTCTAAAATATCCAAAATAGCCTCATTGCAAGTATGTGCGGATGTTACTACTGAAGACATTCAAAGTGTAGAATTTGATTTTGAGAATCTAGCAGCTACTCCTTGGTAACTGGTCTGATACTCTGATGTGGTCTTTAACTGTTCTATTCCTCTGTTTAACAGTTGAATATTCTGTTCCACTGATGGTAAGTTTCGCAGTTACCCATATCGTTAGTCCTTTGAGACTAGACGTGCCAAATATGAGGTGGGGGGAATTTCGATTGTGAATATGGATTTGTATGGCCATTGCGCTGCTTCTATTAGTATTTCATGTAAGTAGATTCTGCTTGTTGAAGAATCATAGTTAAGCGTGTTAGCTAGCTAGTACCTATGTTAGTGTTTCTTTTTGTTTAATCTTTTGGGAAAGTTCTCCATTTGTGTTGTATGACACATAAGTGTATGCTGGACTTCTGGGACCAAAACATTGCACCAAGTTTAACTTTATCACCAAGTTGGTTACCGGAAATGGTACCAAATATTGGTTGGAGCAAGATGTTCATTGGTATTAACGGCCATTGGGTTGGGCAGGTTGTTTTTTTGTAAACAAAGCTTCAGATGCAGATTGAACAGATAACTAATTAAGAGCAGTGGACTCTGATGGTGTGATCATTTATGCAAGGGAGGGGAATGAGGATTGATTTCCTGAGGTTTGATCACTGACGCGAAAAATGTAGCATAGATGAGAACCATTTGTTGATCACGCCTGAGTGAATGTCCTCAACAAACATTGATTACAGGGTCATGTAACTCCCCCAAACTTGAACTCAATATATGAGGTAAAGCACAGACATATTTGAGGAAGGGTAAGCAGAAGTTTAAAAGATATGCACACTAAATTATATTTTGCCTAGCGTTATCAAAAATTTAAGGGGGAAAAACGTAACACAAGTCACTGTGATCACAGTTCCAAACAAGATTTCTTGGCAAAATCGGCAACGTCGCTGCTGTTGTTTCTGAAGATGGTAAACCGAAAGATTCTGGCAAACATCTTCTTCCTGCAAAGAAAATTTCCTCCAGCTGGAGAGTAACCTAGCAAATTCTGGGTGGTTAGCCATCTTCACATGCCATGTTTTATTGGAAACCTGAAGTTTTACGTTCGTCCTCATCAACAGACCAAAAAAAAAAAAAGAAAGTAAGTGCCTGGTTGATTGAAGACAACATAGCACATACGAGAGTACACATAAGAAGGCTGTATAATGACTTTGAAGAATGGATAATTGGAGTTGAGTTTTCTGGCAGCTTCAAGAATAGATCACTGCTTTTCTTCTGCAAAGAGGGTTGTGGATGGAGCCCTTTGTTCAGGCAAGTTTGCCTCATCAGTTTGATCATTACTAGCACCATCAGGTATTTCTAAATAATCAATTTCAGTACCCTTTCCAATTGCACATCCATTCAAAATCGAAGACCTCTCCTTCTTTTCCTTCTGGTTTTTTTAACAAATTTTTTTTTGAAAAGCTGATAATTCATTCAACATAAAGAACGTAGCTACAGCCATCAAGAAGGAAACCCAGCCTCCAATCCAACAGGAAGAGCTGCAGAGGAACAAAAAACTCATCTGCAGCATCTACACCACTCCTGCCATCCCCACAAAGGCAGCATATACATCCCCCATCAAACAGAAGAGGTTAGCAAAACCTCAAACAAACGCAGAGGTGAGTAGACGTGACATAACAAAACACCTATACCCACGGCTGTTACACAAACCTGCAAAGTAATAGGAAAGTATAAACCCTAACCCTTTACACTTTAAACATCTCTTCTGATCATTGGTTGTCAACACAAATCTCCACTCTTTCAGCCACGTGAGAGCCACCAGTCCAAAGCACCTCCAATGTCCTGTAAGACAAACGAGACAAACCACAATAGACAGCAATCAGCCCATAACCAGAAGACCAGTAGTCATTGTAATTCTGAAGCGCCCTCGACCCTTCATTCCACACAGTGCATATCGCATTTCAAGTTCACGAGGCTCTGTGTCTGAAAATTTTTATGCCTCTTCTTCTCATCAAATTGCAATGGTGGTTCAATTTCAAGCTCAAATTTGAAATTGCCATCATACCTGAAAACTAGAAGGTCTCCCAAAAATTGTGTTAAAAACTTTAGTCTTAATCACAGCTAAGAATATTTGTTTTCGTCAAGTTTAAGGATTTTTGCTGGAAGAGCTAATTAAAACCTAATGAAATTAACAATACTATGAGTTAAATATAAGAGTGGTTAGTTACTAGCAGGGTGGAGAAGTGGACTAAAATCTTGAAAAAGAAATGCTCTGAATGGTTATTGGAGCTAACTTCTAGCGTAGTTGATAAAAATATGAAATTTTCTTGTTTAATTGATTCAGGTGTATCTTTCATGTTACAAACAAGTTTAAAGAACTAACTTTCCTTAGATATGGTGTCTATATGCTCTTTGTTGGTGTGGCACAAATTATCTATCGCTCATATTGATTCTAATCTTTTTGCTCACCCATTTTCGTTAATAATGTTCTTTATGTTCCAAAAGCTAGCAAAACCCAATCTCATTTCAATCTCTAAATTCATTAATTCCACCAAAGTTAGTTTTTATCGAATTTTTCCCATCTTTTTTCTTGATTAAATAAAGGCCTAAATAAGCATGAAATATATGTTATTTTATGACACACCGTAACCCACCATTTTTTGACTTTGGTGAAGGGTCGTGCGTGTGTGGAGCTCTCGGGTGACAATCGAAACAAAGAGAGAGAGAGGAGAGGGCTACTTTGGAGGGCTCGGATCTCTCTCGTGGAGGAGGTGATTCTCACACGCCTGCGGATCCTTCACGGCGTGTTGAGGCGAGCTTGGAGAGCCCGGTCTTGGGCAGTGGTGTTGCCGGACGGCGGGATCCGGCGACCGAAACTTGGAGAGCTCGGTTTCACCGATCCGGGTATTTCAAGCGACGGTGGCGCGGAGAGCACCGCAAGGAGGGCTAACGCATCAGTTCTGGTCGCGTGTTTTGGTCGAGTTTGACCGAAAACCAGTTCGGAGAAGACGACCGGTGACGGATTCCGGCAACCTCCGGCGACCGACCCGGATTTCGACGGGGATGCTACCCCGGGGGTTTTGACGCGCTGCGGTTCCAACGGCGACGTCGGTTTCGTCATCCGACGCACGGTTTTGGAGATACGGGACAGCGGACTTCCGAGGCGCATTTCGGGCCGTCAGGAAGTCGGAAGTGATCGCGGATTGCACGTCCCGATCACAGGAGCATCGAGCACGCATCTGGAGCACGGGTGGTGGCGGGCGGCGCTTCCTGTCAGAGCCGATATTTCGGGATTTGTGGGCCCACTTTGTGTTCACTATTTCGCATTGTATTTCCCGAACAACATTTATTCGGTGTGACTAGTTTCCGCACTTAGTTGCATTGTTTCTCAGAGCGGTTTTCGCAGATCGAGTGTGTGGTGCAGTGAAAAGACACACACCCACAAAGTGGTATCAGAGCTTCAGTTGACGCTCAGAGTGTGTTAGAGCATGGCTTCTCGGAGTTCTGTGGAGGACCGTGTGGAACGGTTCAACGGAGCAAACTTCACTCTATGGCAGTTGAGGATCGGGACGAGCTTACGAAAGCTCGGGTGACGCGCGTGCTTTCAGGCATGAAACCAGCTACGATGGATCAGGCTGATTGGACGGATCTTGATGCCGCGGCTATGGCATCATCCGTTCATCTCTTGCGGACGAGGTTGTGTACGATGTGTCTTCGCTTACCACAGCGAAGACACTTTGGGAGAAGCTGAGGCAACTCTACATGGGGAAGACGATCACCAACAAACTGATGTTGATGCGAAGTATTACGGTATGCGATGCGTGAGGGAGGAGACTTGCGCACACACATCGCCAACTTCAACCAGATTCTCGGTGATTTGGGGAAGATTGGCGTCAAGCCAGGAGATGATGACCGATCTATGTGCTTTTGTGCTCGCTACGGACTCATACGATCATTTGGTGACAACTCTTATCCAGGGGAAAGAGTCGTTCGCAGTATGAGGAGATTATGACTGCGCTTCGCGACCAGGAGACTTGGGGTCGCTTGAAGCATGAGCAGTCGGACGCGTACTACACTAGTACGTCGGACAACTGGCCAGGGGAGAGGCCAACGGAGACGAGCGATCGTGGACGTGGAGATCGCGGGCAGAGATGGTAGCCGAGAGCGAGGCAGAGGGAAGGGAGAGACTTCCCCTAACCGATATACATGCTACCGATGCGGGAAGCAGGGACACATCAGGAGACATTGTCCGGAGCGCAGTGGCCGGTCAGATGTGTTGGAGTCGGATGTTGGTGCGAGGGACATGCCACCACTATTCAGGTCAGAGAGAGCGCTGACCTTGGCAGGTGGCAGGCAGTGATGACTGAGTTATGGACTCTGCATGTACGAAGCACTATACCTTTGATGGAGTGTTTCTTTGATTATCATCCAGTCGCATCAGGTACGGTTTCGCTCGTGACGGTACTCGTGTGCTATTGAGGGGATTGGCAGTGCCAGATTTCGTTACACGATGGTGCCATCAGGATCATCAGGGACTATATTTTGTTCCGACGCTTCGCAGGAACCTGGTATCTTTGGGGACCCTCGACAGAGACAGTTACGTTCCGGGGCGAGCTGGAGTTATGCTCGTGAGTAGAGGCGCCATGACGATGATGAGGCGAGGTTGTGCGTCAACAACCTCTATGCTTTGGATGGCAAGGCTCTACCGTCGGGGAGATGTCAGTTGCGACACATTCCGTTGCCAGGCAGTCCTTTGGCACATGCGGGTGGGCATGTCGGTGATCAGGGATTGCGGAGCGCTGCACCAGAGAGGCTTGTTGCCGGTATCAGGAGTTGTGAGATACCTTTGTGTCCAGCACTGTGTGATGGGAAGCAGCAGCTGTGTGAGCTTCCGGACACTCCGATATCGCAGCACAGAGAGGTTGCAGTGCCACACAGATGTATACGGGCCCACACCGTCTCATTCTATTGGAGGGGCCGATACTTTGTGACGTTATTGATGACTTCTCTCGCCGCGTGTGGGTATACATCATGAGAGAGAGACAGGTCTTCGCCATATTCAGAGAGTGGCTCGCCGGAGTTGAGACGGAGACAGGAATGCGTGTCAGATGCATGAGATCTGACAACGGAGGTGGTACACTTCGCGTGAGTTTGTGCAGTTCTGCAGAGATGCGGGATTCGGCGAGAGTTTACGACGCCGAAGACGCACAACAGAACGGGGTGTGCGCGCTTCATGCGCACCATCACGGAGAGGGCACGCAGCTGCTTGGTCTACCGAAGCAGTTTTGGGTGGAGGCGTCTCCATGCGGTTTACCTCTTGAACCGCCGCGAATGGGAGTTGGATGCGATGTCCGATGGAGTTCTGGAGCGGTTGGAAGCCGGATTACATGCATCTACGCGCATTTGGGAGTCCGTATTTGTGCTGACTCGCGATGAGCGGGAAAGCTGAGATGAAGGTCAAGGCGTGCATCTTTGTTGGTTTCACTCGAGGAGTGAAGGGATACAGATGTTGGGACCCGGCGTCCAGGAGGATCGTGACGAGTCGGGACGTCACGTTCGATGAGGAGGCACTTCTACGTCAGACGGAGGCGACAGATACGCAGACCAGGAGACACCTCAGCCGGTGGTAGTTGTGAGACTATCGCTCCGATTGGATCTTCTCAGCTCGAGAGATTCCAGCTGGAGGTGGAGCTCGCACGACGATACCAGAGAGGGCTCCCGATGATGATTCCGTGTGGTGGGTGATGATGTCTTGATACCATGGATGACACGCAGCATACGCAGGGTGCACCGACCGACATCTCGACACGACTGATGAGCCGGAGCCGAGCATTGCACGGGAGAGCCTCGCCGGGCCACGAGCTTCCACAGAGGTTCGGAGACTACGAGCTCTACGATGTGGAGGGTGTTGATCCGACGACGTACATGGAGGCGATTTCGGGGACGGATCGAGACCGATGGATACGCGCCATGGATGAGGAGATGGAGTCTCAGCGTGCATGCGGTACGTGGAGCTTATGGCGCTTCCACCTGAGGTGGTGCTGGGATGTGATGGCTATTCGCGAGGTGGACCAACGATGGGCGACGTGCGCTTCAAGGCGCGACTTGTCGCCAAGGGTACTTGCAGCGCGAAGGAGTTGATTCCATGAGATCTTCGCGCCAGTCGTGAGGTATGAGACGATACGCATGTCCTGAGTATGGTGGCATGTAGGGACTGGGAGCTATATCAGATGGATGTGACTACGGCGTTCCTACATGGAGACATCGACGAGGAGATCTACATGCAGCAGCCCGAGGGATACATTGACGGGAGCGCACCGGAGGCTGTGTGCAGGATTCGACGTGCATTGTATGGGCTGCGCCAGTCTCCCGACAGTGGAACCGAGGTTCCACGACTTCATGACGGAGCAAGGGTACGCGAGGAGCGAGCATGATCATTGTCTTTACTCGCGGGACAGAGGTACAGGACGAACATCTTAGTCTTGTACGTGGACGACATCCTCATAGCTGGAGAGAGGATGCATGACATTGAGCAGTCAAAGGCGGAACTGAGGAGCGCCTTCAGGATGAAGATTGGGACCAGCTTCTCGGATCCTTGCATGGCGGTGAGCAGGGGATAGACGATCTCACACACTCTTCCTCCACCAGTCAGATTACATCGAGGGAGTCTTGAGGGAGGTTCAGGATGGACGACAGTCGGATCGTGGCAACACCGATGGGGAGTCACTTCAGACTGTCATTGGCAGATTCGCCGACAGTGGAGGAGGAGTCGAGGAGATGAGTCGCATACCATATCAGAGTGCCGTGGGATCTCTCATGTATGCGATGGTGTGCACACGACCTGATAGCCCATGCAGTCGGTGTTGTGAGCAGGTTCGCACAGAACCCTGGCATGGAGCACTGGAGGGCGGTCTTGTGGATACTCGATTATCGCGAGGCACATCGGACTATGGTATACGATTTGGGGCAGTCCAGTGGAGTTGATCGGGTACGTGGATTCCGACTATGCGGGCGATAGAGATGGAGAGTCCACGACAGGCTTTATATTCACGACGGGAGCGGACCGATTTCATGGAGATCAGTCTTGCAGTCGGTGACGACTCTATCTACCACAGAGGCGGAGTACATGGCGTCACGGAGGCTGGGAAGGAAGCCATTGGCTTCAGGGATTGTTTCGAGATTTCGATGCACGGACGCGGGCATCGACGGTATTCTCACCGACAGCCAGTCAGCATTGGCACTAGCGAAGGATAACGTGTTTCATCAGAGACGAAACACATTGACTTCGCTACCACTGGATACGAGGTTGTAGCAAGTGTGCGGTGGATCTCCAGAGTTCACACGGCAGAGAATCCGGCAGATGCCTTGACGAAGGCGTTGTCATCGGATCGGTTAGAGCGACATTTGGCGACGCTCCAGGTTTTGAGGAATGCGGAGTTTGTGCGGAAGATGCCGATGGACTTGGATGAAGCTCGACATGATGTGGAGGTCACGGTGCGAGGTGGAGATTGTTATTTTATGACACACCGTAACCCACCATTTTTGACTTTGGTGAAGGGTCCGTGCGTGTGTGGAGCTCTCGGTGCAAATCGAACAAAGAGAGAGAAGAGAGGGCTACCTTTGGAGGGCTCGGATCTCTCTCCGGTGAGGGAGGTGATTCTCACAGCTGCGGATCCTGCACGGCGTGTTGAGGCGAGCTTGGAGAGCCCGGTCTTGGGCAGTGGTGTTGCCGGACGGCGGGATTCGGCGACCAAACTTGGAGAGCTCGGTTTCACCGATCCGGAGGTATTTCAAGCGACGGTTGGCGCGGAGAGCACCGCAAGGAGGAGGCTAACGCATCAGTTCTGGTCGCGTTGGTTTTGGTCGAGTTTGACCGAAAATCAGTTCCCGGAGAAGACGATCGGTGACCGGATTCGGCAAACTCCGGCGACCGACCCGGATTTCGACGGGGATGCTACCCGGGGTTTTGACGCGCGCGGTTCCAACGGCGACGTCGGTTTCGTCATCCGACGCACGGTTTTGGAGATACGGGACAGCGGACTTCCGAGGCGCATTTCGGGCCGTGGAGAGTAGAGTGATCGCGGATTGCACGTACCCGATCACAGGAGCATCGAGCACGCATCTGGAGCACAGACGGTGTGGCGGGCGCATTCCTGTCAGAGCCGATATTTCGGGATTTGTGCGGGCCCACTTTGTGTTCACTATTTCGCATTGTATTTCCCGAACAACATTTATTCAGTGTGACTAGTTTCCGCCATTAGTTGCATTGTATTCTCAGAGCGGTTTTCGACGATCGAGTGTGTGGTGCAAGTGAAAAGACACACACCCAACAATATATGCCGTCCAAGACACTAAGCTTCTGAAAAAACCACTTGCCCTTGCAATTTCTCGGACTCTCTCTTAACGTTTATATTACTTTGTATTAATTAGTTGTTGAGTTTGTAAACTTATCTTGTCAAACTCTCCCTACTATAATCACAATTCAATCCGATGCAAGACTAAAAGGTCGTTTTCATTCAATTTTAGCTTTTATTGAAAGCTCTTTATGGCCTACCAAGTTTTTTCCATTTATATCTTTGAAGAGAAAATCGTGTTTAGAATTGTATAATATCTTTCCTAAAATGAAAACAAAATACAATACAAAATAAAAAATTTTATTTATTTCATTTAAGTTGTACACATATCTCAATTGTTAAATGATTCAACATTATAATGTAACTCTTGTTAAAGTAAAATAAAAAAATGCATTAATCAACTATTAATTATAAAAATGTATTTAATTTAAAATAATTTAAATATTTTTTAATTTTTATTTCAAAAAACCTGAGAGAAAAGAAGAAGAAATTTCACTTTGGAATGAAGCCAGATCTGGCACTTGGTTCCATTTACGATGCTTGGTCCCTATCACTTGGCGGGGCCATTGTGCCCTAATCTTAAATATTTGTTCTGTTTTCTAGTCAATAGATCCAAAGGTGATACATATACAATGTACGGCCAGTTTCCGTGTGTTTATATATACCGTATGTTGGAGACTGGATGTGCAAAGCTATAAAACCCCTTAGAATCGTAGAATGATAGTTGTGGTTACTTTTGGCTTGTAGTTACGACTGGCCAAAACACCACCGAATTTGACTTCTGAAATGACACGTCATAACACTAGTTCTTGGCTGGAATGGCCGAGGACCTACGTGCACAGCATTTGTTACACTTCCCACACCTTTCGAGGAAAAGGTTCTTCTGCAACTCAAGTTACAGACCAAGGACAACTTCAACTTAGACCAGGCAATGATGTAAATCCAATTGAATAGTGTTTAATTTTTTATTTTTTAGATATAGTATTTAAAAAAGTTTTTTTAAAAAAATTTTATTTTTATTATATTTAATTATATTTTTATATTTTTATTTTAAATTAAATAAAT
>NW_018397264.1:1052269-1061790 GCF_002168275.2 Theobroma umbraticum
TCATAATGGCAAATGCATAAATCACACCAAAGTTGAACAAGTTAGAACCACACACACAAACCTTTACTTTTTTATTTTATTGTTGTATTAGTAATGGCAAAGGACGATGTTCCAGAAGTGGTCAAGAGCAAAAGGGTGGTACTGAGGGACTACGTGACTGGTTTTCCAAAAGAATCAGACATGTACATAATCTTTAGTACCATGACTTTGAAGATACCAGAATACCACAAAGGAGTTGTGCTGGTCAAGAACCTTTACTTGTCTTGTGATCCTTATATGAGACTTCGCATGAGAAATGATCAGGATCCCGAGTCTTCTCTCTTCGCTCGTGGCTCTGTATGCGCTTTCTCTGTCTCTCTTTCTTGGCTTTCTTATGTGCTTCCTCACCCGCTGAAATTGCAATGATAAGCTGAAGCCAAAGCCTATGACTCAAATTTTGTTGATTATATGTATAATTCTTTCAAGGGTTGTTCTTCAACTGAAATTTTCAGTTTTTGATTCCCTTTGACAGAATACCATGAATTTGAAAAGTGTTATGTATTCCACACTTCAATTGTTCACACGACAAAGTTTGGTTAAATTGATAGAAGAGTATTACATCTTTCTTAAGGTAGCATAAGGAATATTTTCAATTCCTGCTAAATTTCATGAAATTCTTCTTCTCTCATTAATGATTTAAAATTTTGGGCATTTTATGATTATCATAATTGTGATGCTTGTAATGAATAAGTTTTAGTGGAAGCATTCTGATTAATTTCTCAAAGTAAATATTTTTACAATTTAAACATTGCTGCCCAGGTTTAGGAGTATAATAAGATGATAACCCTGCATATGCTTCTAGAGCTTTCCATCAGGCTTCATAAGAATATATGGCATTCATGTTTAGTAATGAAGTGGAGTGAGATGGCTTTTATTTATCCAAAAAAAGAAGGGAGGTGGCCATTTTGTATGGTTGCTTATATCGTGATTGTTTTCCCTCCCTTGATGAAAACTCGCAGCCCATTTCTGGGTTTGGAGTGGCTCAAGTTCGGATTCAACGAACCACGGCTTCAAGGAAGGTGACTTCGTTTGGGGAACCACAGGATGGGAAGAATACAGTTTCATAGCAAGACCTGAAAGACTCTTCAAAATTAGGCATACGGATGTCCCTCTTTCCTACTATGCTGGTATTCTTGGTAAGTTATTTTCCAGTCAAATGATTTTTATTTTGTTTATTTAACTTCATCCAATCTCTTTTTCATTTTGGGTACAAAATAGTACTGCAGATTGATGTTTTGCCCAAGTGTTTTCATGCATGCGTGTTTAGCCATATCATCTTGCATACGTCAGTCAAAATTTCACATGCCATCTGGATATTGCGGAGAGAATCCAGCCATTTTACCGGTCCAGGACAAAATCACGTTTGCTTTTTGTCAATTGCATACTTTTAATACTCCCAAGACGGTTGTATGATAATGTTGTAAAACAATTATCCAGCATTAATATTACTCACTAACCAGTGTCAATAGTAAAATGATTTGTGGCATTCTCCAGGATACAGATTTAACCAAATTCTGTTGACATATTTTTGCCACATTGCTTTAATTCTCCTCTTTGACACGTGTTTTTGTTATTATTTTCATAGGTATGCCTGGAATGACAGCTTGTGCTGGTTTCTATGAAGTTTGATCTCCTAAAAGAGGAGAATATGTCTTTGTTGCGGCAGCATTCAGCTTGTTGGCCAACTTACAAAGCTGGAAGGTTGCTATGTTGTTGGAAGTGCTTGTAGTAGCGAAAAGGTGAGAATTGGAAACCAGCTGCTTCTTTGTATTTTTTTGGCTAAGTAGTTATGGTATACTCTGCATTATAGGAACTATTAAGGTGTCCTTCTATTGGGCAGCTCTGTGACTCGTTGCTGCAGTGTGCGGTTTGTATTATTCATAGCAGGTTCTCCTGCTCATTTCTTGGATAAATAATATTCAGGTATCCAAAAAATAAAAATTGTTTAAAAAATTAGCAGGAAGATTTTTTTTCAGGGAGCAAGTATTTTGTTAACAAATTGCTAGCTTTGTGAATTATGATGGCATTTCTGACTTTCAGCTCTTATGTTTTACTAGGTTCAACTATAGAAGGAAAGATTTGGGTTTGATGATGCTTTCAATTACAAAGAGGAGCATGACTTAAAGGCCACTTTGAAAAGGTCAGAGATGATCTCAAATCAAAGTACAGTTGTTATTAATTGCAAACAAAAAGTAATGGGTGAAACAGTATCCCGTCAAAGGAGATGGACTTATCAATATATATACATGAAGATGAGTGTATTCTCCCATGGATAACACCGTTATCTAAATATTGGGAATGCACCACTTAAGCAATACTTGTATACACCTGCATGTATTTCCCTGAAGGCATTGATATTTACTTTGAGAATGTTGGGGGGGAAATGCTAGATGCAGTACTCATAAATATGAGAGTTCATGGCCGCGTTGCTGTGTGTGGAATGATCTCACAATACAATCTGGATCAGCTTCCAGGGACTAAGAGTTTAATGTGCCTTGTTTATAGGCGGATTCGTCTGGAAGGATTTGTGGTTTTGATTTCCGTCACCTCTACTCAGAGTTCCTTCACAAGATGCTGCCCTTGATCAGAGACGAGAGGATTACTTACATGGAAGACATTGCGGAAGGCTTTGTAAATGCCCCTGCAGCTCTACTAGGAATTTTTAGTGGCAATGACATTGGCAAAAAGATAAGAGTTGCTCCCGAGTGACTGAATATCGCTTCTTTTTCCTTTGTGCATATTTTTCACCAGTAATTCAGCCATCTTTTTCCTTGTATATTCTTCTTGAACAGTACTGGGGTATTGCCATAGGACCTGGATTTGGCTGCTTGTTTTCCACGGAAATAGTTTGCTGCTTCTGTGGAGACTGGTTTAATATATACTATGTATAGATATAAATATATGAGATGGACAATGTTAGACTAAAATGTTTTTGATGTCCCAACTAATAATTTTATCTTAGTAGCACCCTGACATACAAGTGAGACATAATTTCTTTATTAATTATATAAAATTAGCAAATGGATGAGTTCGAACATGTTTAGAGTGGTTATATAAAATGTTCGAGTCATTACCAAATTGATCAAATCTTTTTACATTCAAGTCATTTTGAATTCGAACTTGAAGTTAATTTTTTAAAATTTTTAATCAATTCGAATTTATTTGAATTCGAATCCAAATTTTTTCATATATATGAGTTTCTAGGTTCTGGTTCGGATTCATTCTGCCAAGTTTACCGTTAGATCCCGGTATTATAATCCATGGCGGTTCTCTATCTAATGGACAGTGGTAAGGCAGAAGGACTTTTACTCTTGAGATGTGCCCACGACACCAGGCCAAAACCTGATAAGTTGATAACTCGAGTACTTGTTCTTACACAACTTGCATCTTTGCATGTTAAGAAGAAGAAACACTCGTAGAAGACAGTTTTATCAACCTTTGCATCTGGTACTCGATATATTTTAAAAGATTTCTAACTTTGATGTCCTCAAAAGGGGATACTAATTAAAAGGTTGTAAATCAGATACACTGAGTTGTACAGTAGAACGCTCAATAAAAAATCTCATTATTCTTTAATAGAAACTATAGGGAAATGTATTCTACTTGAAATCCGAATGGATTTGGGACAGGTTGAGATTTACAACAACCTAAACTCTGTGGGGAGAAGATTTCAACAAACAAAAACAAGTCTTCCATTGAAGTTTTCATGTACGTTTCAAAATCTTCAAAGGTTATAAAACGTTAAGATTTTTATCTTAATAGGAATTCAACTAAAGCTTTAAATTTGTTTATCTTATTATATTATAACACTTGAAATTGATTCCTAATTTGAATTGGATTTTATTTATTTTTCAGTTGTATTATAACACTTGAAATTATTTACAAATTTGATTTGGATTCGAAATATTAAGAATATAAAAACTTAATTTTTGTATATTTAAATACTATTACTTGGATTGCGCAACTCAGGAAAAAAACATATCAAAGTACAACAATAGGTAATCCTCTTTTCTATTCCTTTCCTTCAATTCAAGTGGTTCTTCGTCATATTTTTTTTTATTTTAATTTTTCAAATTGTTTCATTAACAAAAGAATTCTTTTTTCCAACTTGTATCTAGAAAAGCATGAAGAAAGTCAAAGCAAATTGGGAAAATCTCCCAACACTTTGTCTCTTTTTAGTTCTTGACAAATTAGATGTACCTAGCAATTTGGTTCGATTTGGTGCAGTTTGTAAGTATTGGCATTCCGTCTTCAATAACTTTCTTGACTCAAAAAGAGGATCATCACCTAATCTAGTTCCTATGTTATTGATTCCGAGGAAGAGCAATAGAGTTCGACAATTATACAGCTTACAAGTCGAGACAAAAATCTGTAACATAGTGTTACCAATGTCTCATAATAAGAGGATTTTTAGTTCTTCCTATGGTTGGTTAGCCGCTGTGGACAAGAATATGGTTATAACCCTCTTAAATCCTTTTAAGGATGCAATCACAATTAATCTCCCTAAGATTGAAGTTGGACCTTATCAAAACCCAGCAGCCCATGAATATGAGGTTCATAAGGTTATCTTATCAACAGACCCTTTATTGCATCCGGATAGTTATGTGGTTGTGGTTATCTATAGCTTTAGACGTAGATTAGCCTTTTACAAATCTGGACAAAAAAGTTGGATATATCTAGATAAGAAATTGACAGCTTTCACTGATGTTATTTTTTATAAAAATTTAGCTTATGCTATCGGAACTCGAAGCTTGACAATCTCTTTTGATGTTAATAGTTTCGATGATAGTCTAAAATCACCAAAGGTAAAAATACTCAAGTCGGCACATCGAAGGTTAGAGGATTATTTTGCTCGTGTATATCTTGTTGAATCATCTAAAGGAGATCTCTTCACTATTAAAAGGATGGTTGGTGTTAAAGACAATCATTATAGTACTCCTTTTACTGAGAGTTTCAAGGTTTTCAAGTTAATTTTGGATGACCAAAGTGGTGAATTGTTAGAGGAAAAAGAGGTAAAGAATATAGATGAAGATGTAGTGTTTGTGGGTTATAATCAGACCTTGGCTGTGTCAATTTTGGATTTTCCTGAAGGCAAACCTAATTCTATATATTTCACGGATGATTGTTTCATTGCTGCTGGTTATTGGCCAACTGGCTCTCAATTAGATAATGGTTTTTTCAATATGAAAGATGGAAAGATGGGAATATATTACCAATTCAATCCTTTGTACAAGTATCCAGCTCCTTATATTTGGGTTGTACCACCAATTGAATTTAAATTACATTGAAATTGATTATGTTATACCTTTAGTTAGGGTATATCTTAATTTTATCTTTTTATTTATGTAGTCTTTAGATTGTCTTTTAAATTTTATTCAATTATTATTTTATATATAATTAGCAACTATTGCATTAATTTTTTTTTTTTTATAAAATATAATGACAATCTTTTTTTCTTTAATATTTTTTATACATTATTATCAATTTAATGAGAGAATGTGAGCAAATTAATGATATATTAAGAAGCTAGAGTCCATAATTATATAATCATTAAAGAAGGTAGGTATAAATAAAAAAAAGGAAGAAAAACTAGTCAAATTTTCAAGAGTTTGATTTCAGCTGCAAAGCCTCACAATAAATACCTGACGACAACACTCGTAAACTCTCACTTAATTCCTACTTCCTTCATTCCTTTCTATATTGGTGAAAGAATTTTCCCACTGCTATCCTATTTAAAGGGGTGCTAATTGGCAATGGCTACAGTAAGACTGCCTTTACTGTGGAATTCATCGGTACTAACTCCCACAAGTTTTTTTGTTTTTGTTTTTTAAATTTATTCATTCTTGGGTTTAAGAAGGTTAAATACTCAAATGAACACTTAAATCATTCTTCACTTCTTTTCCCCTTTTTAACAGAATTCAAGTTCATGAGGCTCTGTGTCTGAAACCTTTTATACCTCGTCTCCTCATCCAATTGCTGTGGTGGTTCAATTTCT
Organism: Theobroma umbraticum; assembly: GCF_002168275.2. NCBI lineage: Eukaryota > Viridiplantae > Streptophyta > Magnoliopsida > Malvales > Malvaceae > Theobroma > Theobroma umbraticum. The sequence continues at coordinate 1,058,304 of NW_018397264.1, forward strand.
CTTTCTCTTAACTCTCTGTTGGTCTCCTGCCATTGCTTTGAACGGTTTCTGTTCATGTTGTTCTTGCAGCTGGAAAGAGGTTTGCCTCTCCTCCAAGAATCTAGAGCTACCCTTTTTGGCAGCAGTTTCTTCCGTATATTTCAAGCTTAAATTTGAAATTGCCATCATACCTGAAAACTAGAAGGTCTCCTATAAATTATGTGTTAAGAATTTTAGGGTTAATCGCAACTAAGAATATTTGTTTTCCTCAAGTTTAAAGAGTTTTACTTGAAGAGCTAATTAATATCTAATGAAATTAACAATATTATGCGTTAAAAAGCAATGGATATATAAAAGGGTGGTTAATTACCACCAGGGTAGAGAAGTTTTGGACTAAAATCTAATGATATTTTATGTTAGTTTTTATACATTTAGGTAATTAATAATATATAAATTTAAATTAAGCATCTTGTTTTGCATTGTATCAATCTGTAAGGGAAATTTATGATTTTCCTAAATTTAAAAAATAATTTTTCAAAAATTAATTACTTTGTTTTTTTTCAATGTACATTTTTTATTCAACACAAAATGATATGTCATCATTTTTGCTATTCTAAATTCTTGTTATCATTTTTTATCCAACACAAAATGATATGTCATTTCTTGTCATCATTTTTTATCCAACAAAAAATGATATGTCATCAAATTAGGGTAGCAAATTCAATGTAATTGAAGTATATCAGTATAGTGATAAAATTCAACATCGAGCTGTAGCATAGGTATAAATTTAGCCTTATTTGAATGATCGAATCATTCTTGAATTTTGATATTATTTAAATAAAATTAAATTAAAATTGATCACGTGATTGTTTGAAACATATCACTTCATTTCATAAAATATCAATTTGGCAGCAACTTGCTGGAACATGTGAAAGAACAGACTGTCATTTAGCTTTCTTTGGCTGTATAGTTCTTGAGGATTTTATTTCCTTGTTCCGATATGATTAAAAATTTTAGATATTCCTTGTTCTACCTCAAAATGTAACTGCGGTATTAAGGACATCCATAGGCTTTAAGTGCTTCAGCAAATAATATTTAGTAGAACAGAGACAAAATAATTTGGATTGATGCTTCTTGCATTGAAAAATTAACTAAGAATATCGTTTGCTGAAATCAATTGTTGGGGCAGGTTCATTTTACCTGATTCATTATATGCTTTCCAGTACAAATTTTTTGGCTCTGTCTAGGCACACAAGAATTGGTTGATTAAACTTCCCACCAAGTCTAATGGATAGTTTTAGTACAAAGTTTGCTGGTTGTAAGAGTTTGTCTTCTTTGCTCTAATCAAGATCTCTTAAGTAAATCAGCCAGTTAGTGCAGGTATTTTTAACTACCATTCTTTGCTTCCTTCGATTCTTATTGTTCCATTGCTTGGTTATATTAATACAAAGAAAGGTTGCTGTTGCCCTGCCTTCTAATTTTTTGATTTTCATCTGTCAAAAAGGTTATTTGCATGCTTTAGCGATCACATTATTAGTCAGATGTTGTTTTATGATTGCTAATGACACATTTTCTCTTCTTTGTTTGGGTTGTCTCTTCCTTTTTGTTATTCATGTTCTAATCTTTGAATAGGTCGAAGTTGGAGAGTGACATCCTGTTCCATCACAAGTAAGTTGAAAAAAAGAGAAATTAGAATAGTATCACAACATATCCCCCAGGTAGATTCTTTAAACATGGAGAACAAAAAATCATCTGCCTTTCATTCAGTATGTCTTCAGCTTGATCACTAATCATAGATAGCTGTATACTAGTTTTAGTCAAGCAAAACCATCAGAGTAGCGTCAATAAATAATGAATAAAGCTTCATAGCTTAGATGTGTAGATGAGGATTTTAAGTCTGCAAAATATCAGAAGTTTTGAGCACGTTTATGCCTTATGCTTAGAAAAATAAAGTTTCAAATCCCCACCTTGAAAGGTAATGGTTGAACTAAAAGCAAAGCTGTTTTGGCAGAGTACATAAAGGAAGAGCTAAAGTTAACTAAGTTGGCAGATTCTAGCTTGGGGATTTGCTGGAAATTGGACTACTCCAAATCTTGAAAGTTCGTATTTTTTGTCCCTTGAAACCAGTTGGAAGCTGCAAGTCTTTTTTTAATGTCTACTTGTTAATTATGCCATAACAACATCCATCGACTAATAGTATTATAGTAATATCATCGTTTATGATACCTCATGTTCCATTTCAAATTGGTTTTCTTCAAACAAAATAATAATATTATGTTTGTTATTTTGAATTTTAGTGATATCTAATTTCCTACAATTACACTTCATTACGTGCTTTAGAGTTCTATATTGACCTGAATAAGATTGATAACATTGGGACAACCATAAAAGCTTTCCTCATAACATGAATGACCTAAAATGAAAATTGGAGGATTTAAATGCCCTGAAGCTCAGGAAAGAAGTTCATCTATGGTTGGGACATGTTGAAAAAAGAAATAGCGAGACACATGGCCTTGAAGAAAGAGTTGAGGATAGCATTACTGTTTTACGTGCATTTCACACAGAAAATGTTCTAAAGAAGATACAAGAAGTTGAAGAACTTCTTCAACAGGGTAAGTTCCCTGAAAGTTTGGTAGTTGATGAGCCTACGTGGATTGGACAAGCTTTGTTGGCAACACTTTATTAGATGAAGCTGCAGGGATCTGTATGAAAGAAACTTGGGCATATTTCATGGATGATGAATCGTTGGCTCAAAAAGGTAGATATCTGTTCATCTTGGATGATTTATGGGACAAACATTTTTTTTTGAAGTAGGAATCTTTGAGCCTTCAAACAAGAGTAAATTAGTGATCAGGGGCAGAGTTAGAGCATTTTCAAAATAGAGGCCAAACAGAAAAAGATATTAAGGAGTTAAAAAAAATTTTATATATAATTCAATTATCACTCATCTAAAAAATTAAATAAAATTTAAAAGACAAGGGATATACAAAAATATATATATATATATATATATATTAACAATAATGATAGTGACATTTATATATATGATTAAATGGAATTATAAAAGGAGTATTTCTCTCTATCTTTGCGAACAAGAGTGGAAGAGAAAATAATTTTTCAAACTCAAATGAATTGTTTTTTTACTTTGTGTGTTCTAGCTCTGTTTTTATTTTCTATTTGCCTCTTAAATTATTAATTAATATATTGGGTTATTGGATTTAACTATTGAGATATAATATGTTATGATAACCTATTAGGTTGGATTGTTAAGATATAATATGTTATGATAGACTTAGATTTATATTAAAACTTAATATAAATGAGTTAGTAGACTCACTTTTATTTTTTATTTTAAAATTTGATAGGCTTAACATATTGGTTTAGAATTTATTTTTTGGGCTTAATTAGCAATATGCTAACCATAATGACTCTAATTCTATCAAACAGTTTAAAGAATAAAATTAATTATTAAATAAAAAAATTATTTTGAGAGTCATTAAAAATATAT
>NW_018397264.1:1061800-1073850 GCF_002168275.2 Theobroma umbraticum
AAATTGTATTGAAAGAAATATAATTATTTCATTCTGTCAATTTGAATGTATATAATTGTAACTTAAACTTTGCAACATATATGCTAGAATGAATTGTTTATTATAAAAAATGATACATTGATGAAATTCAAAGTAACAGTGCAACACTACAATTTATATTTGAGAATTACATAATAATTTATTTATTTTTAAAAATTAAAATTATAAAAAATAAAATCCATGTAACGAAAAAAAAAAGAACATGATAAGTAGAAGATAGAATCCACATATGACATAATAAAAAAAAGAAAAAGAATATGATTGATAGTTTTGTAAAAATTTACGAAAGAAAATCCATAGAGATTTAGAACATATAGGTAAATAAAATAAAAATAAATAAATAAATAAATTTAAAAACCTTTAAAATTGAGTCAAGCTTATAAAATTATTTTGTTATTCTTTATTTATATTAATTATTAAATAAAAAATATTTTGGGAGGCCACTAAAAAAATTTATAAAAAATTTAAAATATGTAAAAAAATTTTAAAATTTTAGCCCCCATCTTATAAGGAGGCTCCACCTCTGTTAGTGATAACAACCCGATTGTTAGATGTGTGTCACTATTTAGATTGTAAAGAAATTAAAATGCCTACTATTTCAGAACAAGATGCTCTAAATTTGTTCTTGGAGAAACAAAGTAGAAATATTTTGAATTATCAAGATTTATTATCGTATGTGAAATCTGTCATTTATGAATGTGCTAATTTGCCCTTGGCTGTTGTTAATGTAGCGAGCAGTATGAAAGGCATATGTGACATTCATGAATGGAGGAATGCAGTTTGTGAATTGAACACAGTTGGAAAGAATGTGAATGAAAAGGTATTTAAGCAACTCCAATTCAACTATGACCGTTTAGAGGATGGAAAAATCAAGCATTACTTCCTTTATTGTGCATTATATTTTGAAGATTGTAGCATTTATAGACATGAGCTAATAAAACCTTGGATTGAAAAAAGGTTTTTGGACAAAATTGGAAGCATGCCATCAAAGTTTGATAAGGGTCATACTATATTAAATAAACTGAAAAATAATAGCTTGTTAGAGAACGATATTTTTGAAGATAATGTGAAGTTGCATGATCTTGTGAAGGACATGGCATTACGCATTACCAATCATAGACCTTGATTCTTGGTAAAAGCTGGTATGCAATTGGAAGAGATGCCAGCTACGCAAGAATAGACTGAAGATTTGGAGAAGGTTTCATTGATGGGGAATTAAATTATGAGTTCCATCAAGAATGTCACCACCAAAATGTCAAAAGCTGACAACTTTACTATTGTCCTCTTGCTCTGTAGAGAGTATTCCAGAATGTTTCCTTGAGCAAATGTGTCCACTCAAGATTCTTGATCTTTCTAATATTCCCATTAACAGCTTGCCGAATTCCATCTCTTATTTCGAAAGTCTCAATGCATTGTTACTTTATGGTTATAGGAAATTAGAGTAGGTGCCATCTTTCTCAAAACTTGAAGCTATAAAAATGTTGGACATTGAAGGAACATGTATCAAGGATCTCCCTCATGGGATGAAAAAGTTGGTAAATCTCGAATATTTTGATCTTTGTCCTGCGCATATAAAGAGGTTCCCTATGGAATATTATCAAAACTCTCACGCCATTAGAACTTGGGAGCGTATAAACTTTTCGATAGCTGTAGAAGATTCATCAAGGGAGAAGAGATAAGTGGATTGAGAAAGTTGGAGTTCTTTTGAGGGAGGTTTTATGACTTGAACAAGTTGAATAGTTATGTCCAAGCTTTACGTGACAGAAGACAAAGGCCAGCTTGTAAATATTACATTTGTGTGGGTGATCAAGATGTAGTTAATGAGGGTTTTGTAAAAGGTTCTTTTGGTAGAGAGAGGATGTGTTGTAATGAGTGAATCGAAATATGCTAAAGGCAGTAGAAAGGAAGACTAAAGCAATCTTTGAAGTGTAAGTGCTTTGGTGGCAGGTGGTAAGGAATGAGAAAAGGTAGAGGAAGCGACAAATTATGACGAATGGGAAGGACTGAATAGAAATAATGTTTGTAAGAGTCTCGAAAGATCTTTCAAGATAATCTCTGGGTTTCTAATAATCTCTTATTGCCTCTTAACCTCCAACCCTTATATTTATACTGAACATGAACACTTTTTTAAGAGTAGTTAAGAGAACACATTCAATAAAGGAAAAATGTGTTTGTCATGGAAGAGCAGTTCAAGAACGGTTTATGGGATATTAAAAGAATGACGATGTAATTGCGTAGCGGGCGTAAGTTTTGGGTAATTGAGTAATAACACTTGATAGTGCGTCACGTGCATTCTTAAACAACAAAGAAAGAAAAAGTATTAAAGCACATGTACTTTAAGAAAAAGTTAAGAAGAACCTCTCTTAACTATCTTTATATATGAGTCACCAAGTCATGCTCTTCAGAACATTCTAAATGTGAAGATAACTCATGAACCTTGCCACTTGTTCTGAGTTACTTTTACTTACTTTTTCTGAATTACTTTCACTTACTTGTTCTGAGTTACTTTCACTTCCTTGTACAAACAGTTATTTCATGCTTGTTCTTAGGTGTTTCTGTGCTTGGAACGCCCTAAGCGTTTCCACCCTCGAGTGATTCTGCACTTAGAATGCCTTTCGATTTTTTTACATTTGAAACACTCTTGGGCGTTTCTATGCTTGGAACACTTATGGGTGCTTCCACGCTTACAAAGCCCTTAGGCACTTCTATGTTGCATCTTGAGCACTTTCGTGCTTGTAATATCCTAAACGTTTTTATGCTTGGAATGCCCCTGCACACTTCTACCTTGGAATACCCTTCATGTAATTTTTCTATAACACATCAAAAATAATAGTTAGCCATTTTATTAAGACACCTAAGGTTATAACTATAAATCAATAAAACATCTACTTATTTATTTTTATAAAAACTTAAGCTTAATAAATATAAATATTTTTATAATATATATTTGGTGAGGGATATTAAAAAAGGAGCTCTTTTCGTTACCAAGTTGTTGAATTTAAATTGCTTAATCAATACGAGGAGATGGATATGAGCTAGAAATGGAAGAACATGTTTGGATTTTGGTTATTTGTTTTTGTTTGATAACAAGGATAAAAAGAAGAAATAGCAATGCATATAGCAATATTCAACCTTTTTATGTTTTGGATAAATGATCAAATGCTACCAAAGTAATTCCCTTGGCGTGTGTCATTGTCATGTTTTCTATATTGATGAAACCATTTTCCACCTGCCATCTTATTGTATTTACAACTTTGCCCCCTTTTAAGTAGGAATCTTAACAAGTCTAGTCATGCTTATATAAAAAATCTTGTTTAAGTTCTTGTCTTGTAGATACTTGATTTTGGTTAGTACTTATTTTTTAAAAAATTATTTTACATTATAATACTGTACAAAGAATAATGAGAACAACCATAACAAGTGAAATACTACTTCATGCAAAATAATTAAAACAAGTAAAGTATTACTTTATGTAAAAGAACTAGAATAATTAGAGTATTATCTTATACGGAACAACTAATATAAATAGAATAATTACTTCGTATAGAATAACCATTTCACACGGACGAAAGTGAAAGCAACCTAAAATAAGTGACAGGGTTTGCAAGTTACTTTCATTTTCGAAAATTTTGAAGAATTTGACTTGATGGCTCAAATATGGAAGTAGTTAATAAGTCTTCTCTTAATCTTTTTCTAAAATACAAATGTTTTCTCCCTTTTACTTTCTTCTTTTGTACTTAATTCACGTACATCTTTTTTCTTTAAGTTGTTCTCGTATATCTTTTCTTGCATACCTTTTCCATTTATTATTTATTCAAGAATAAATCTCATTGTGTTATTAATGGCCATAAAATCTATTATTTTAATAGTTACATAATGAATTTATAACCGTTACTCAACATTGAAAAACCTAGTAATAATCAGCCACTATTAAAGTTGTTATTCATTACGTACATTAAAGTCCATTCTTGAGTAACTATCACTTTTAGTACTATATAAAATCTTCACAATTCATTTGAAGTACTTTTCAAAACTACCTTATTTTCGTTCTGAGCTTTTCTCTAACTTCTCTCTTTAACTTTTTTAGACATTTCATATCTATTCTCTTCTTACTCTCTTCCACCTACTACAACATTTAGTACTTTAAAAACTATTCTAATTTTTCTCGTTGACACCTCCGATACATCTTTTTACTCATTTACATCGCTTCTTCTCTCTATCATACAAACCCGATTTACATGTCCTAATCGGATTATTAGCTGACCAACCTAGTAAGTATATGTAGACAAGCCTATAATATAATTATTACTTTTAAAAATTATAAATAAAAGCCAAAAAATCCTAACTCATATTAATATATTAATGAAAAATAATATTAAAAAAAGTAAATTCAGAAGTACTTGTTTGAAACAAATGAAAATTTGACGGAGAAAATAAGGAAAGGCGTGTATACGTTTAGTAATCTGTGCGAAACTTCATCGGGGAATGGATTGTCAATTTGTGACCCAAACAAGCTGGAGGCTTTGTTCAGAACAATCCTGTTTCTGTGACCAAACAACCAGATTTTAGGGTAAGGCGGTGTCTCTCGAGGGCTTCAACCCATTCCCTTTAAAAGCCGGACCTTGCCGCTTTTCTCTTCGATCTGTCTTGGTTTCTGGCTCTGGGTTTTCAATCTGAGATTTGCTTCAATCTCCTACTCTACCCAGAAAAATACTCTAAACATTTCCCTTTGAATTTTTGCGATTTGAATAGGTGATGAAGATGATGAAAGAAATGGACGGGTGATGATCAACTTTTTCTTCATGTGATCAAAAATATCCTCGCTACGTTCTTTCTGATTCATTCTCTGTAATGCCGAGAAGAAATCCAGGCCTATTATTGGATTTTGCTTCAATATTTTGCAGATTTATAGTCTGGTTATGATTTTTTAGAATTTATCCAGGCATATCCCTGCAAATTTTTAGGTAGAGTGTTTTTGTATTAATTTAGACAATTTCGTAATCAAATGTTACAACATCATTAGATTGCTGAGCATAATCATGTTCAAATTTTACTTTGAAATTTTCTACACATTAAAGCATCCATCATTTATCTTGCTAATGAAATCTCATATTTGGTACGGATTATTATTGTATTATTCGGAGTAATTTATAATCTATTTTTGTAGATTTAAAATTTAATTGAACACATACATCTTTTTGTGAAATCTAGGATAATTACTATTCATTGTCTATTTTTTTAAAATGATAATACTTTTAAATATAAAATTAATTGTTTATGAAGATAATTATAATTGAAAGATAATTATATATTAAAAATAATTAAATATTTTATAATATTAATTTATTAATAACTCCATGGTGACGGCGGTTGTAGCGGTTCTGATTCCCTCATCGGAAGAACCCTAATTTATTAATAACTCAATACTGTAAGAATTAAGAATAATATTTTCTAATAAAAATCATTAAATTTATTTACAAATTTTATTTTCAAGTTGAATTAATTCTATTAATATTTATGATAAAAAATATTTTAAATAAAAATTATTATATGCAATTAAAATTTTTGTACATATTTATAAATTAAATAATAATATTTAAAATGATAAATTTAGATATATATATATATTATATGTATGTATGCGTATAAATTAACATTAATTCTTAGACATGGGCATGATCATTAGTGGTAAAACTTTATTTGATTGGTTCGAATTTGAAAAATTAAAAATGACTTGAAAGATTAATTGGAAATGATTGTAATAAAAAAATTTTCAAGTTGAAATAACTTGGGCCGTCCAATTGTGACCTATGGTGGAGTAGTGGGAGATTGGATAGGCTATTCCTTGTTTGATAGCAGCGTGCCTAATGGGTTTGGCTGTGGGCTGTCACAGGCCTGGAAGGTCCGGGTATAAAGCCCAAGGCATATCAACTTTTTAATTTCAGAATGAAAGGACAAAATTCAGCAGCTATAACATCCTCGCTGCTCATGTACGGCGTTGTGTGATCAACCAACGAAGTCATCTACGGCAGATGATGGACGGTCCAGGTTGCACCCTAAACTCCGCGTCCCAATACGTTGGCAATGTAATCCAAGATTCGCGAATTACTTTTATTTTTATTTGAAAATTTTTTGAGGAATTCTATGAAATTAACTTGCGGAAACTTCTATTTCTGAAAGAAAAAAAAATTGTCATTTTCAGCTATATAAGATCTTGGATTGAAATGATACAGTTTTAATTTTAATAAGGTTTTTCTTCTTATATATGGGTGAAAGCAATGCTTAAAAGTTTCCATGGTCATTCATATAACTGGTGACAAGATGGAGATTTCTATTAAGGAGTCAACAATGGTTCGTCCAGCTCATGAAACTCCAAACCAAAGGCTATATATGGATGTCTAACATGGATGAGATAGTGATAAGAAGTCATATCCCCACAGTATATTGCTACATACTAGATGGTTCTTCCAATTGCTTTGATGTCGAAAGGCTTAAGGAGTCTATGAGCAGAATTCTTGTTCCATTCTACCCGGTAGCCGGAAGATTGGGATATGATGAAAACGAAAGACTTGAGCTAATTCTGAGATGGATCTCTTAACTGGCGATTTTACAGATAGCTCGCAAGCTTGGCAACTAGTTCCAGCAGTGGACTATTCAGGAGGAATATCTTCTTATCCACTTTTCATATTGCAGGTAACTAGTTTTAAATGCGGATGAATCAGCATTGGAGTTGGAGTTCATCATAGTTTAGCAGATGGTACATCTGCTCTAAATTTCATTAATAGTTGGTCTGACATGGCACGAGGCAAACCCCTCTGCCTCTGCCTTGAACCATTATCAATGGCTGTTGGCCCTCCACAATATCAATAAATTTTATTGGAAGAAATAAATAATAATTAAGTTAGGTGCATGGACATTTTATGCAACAACATTTAGGAATCTTTTCTTTCGTTGAATGGACTCAATATGTTCAAATTAAATCGAATAAGTTGACCAGCCGAAAATGAAATTTCCAATAAGCTAATTAGTCCGGTTTAAGCGCTCTTCTTGCACCCACACCAAGTCAGTCAGCTCTAATGACGATGCTACACTTAGAAGGAATAAATAATTAAAGATGGGCATTTTCAAAGATGTATGATGCACATGGATACATGTTGGGTACTAAAGATGGTGGGATCAATGCTTTTACTCCAAAAGCCTGCAATTTTTCCAGCCAATCTCAACAAATAATCTATCAAGTGAAGGTTCAAATCAATGTTTTAATTGGAGTGATCGATTGAACTGATTCAATCGAAAACCACAGGCCTGTTAAATTGAATCAATATTTTTCATTTATATTTGCATTCGACAATTTATAAAAAATGCTAGTGGTTAAATTGAATTCAAACCTTTGTCCTTTTGACTCTAAATTAATACTCATACCATCCAATGAAATGCATAATTTTATTAAGCTTTTACAATATTTAACACAAAATTATAATATATATTATCCTTGAATTGAGTTGAGAGATTAAATTATGAATTGGACATGCATCAATTCAATAATCGGTCCAATTATTGATATATTGATTTTCAATATATAATTAAAAACTTAAAATCTGAATCATAAGTCATCATCATATGTAATATTTTTATCTATTTTCTTTCAAAATAAGATTTCATTAGTGCACCTAATCTTATCTACACTTTTAACACTTACGAAAAAGGACCATCAAATACACATGTTTAAAATTTTGATGTTGCTATTATACAGTCAAAGTAACCTTACGGTTTCGTGATTTGTTCAAGTTGCAGGGTGTTTAGGGGTGAACGGAGCAGTGAGGGAGGTTCTGATTCTGCTCCATGTGCAGCTACGGGCACTGCTGTTCTGGTTTTTGTTTGCATCACGGTTATCTGGTATATAGTTTCTTCTTTGGATGTGTTTTCTTTTCTGGATAGGGGCATGATGCCGAGGTTTTGGGGATGGATACCTCAGTTTTTGTTTTTGAGGCATAGGTGCCAAAGTCAGGGGCCATGCGGGGTATTGGATTGTGTAGGGATGATACCTCTTCCCCTTGTTTTTCTCCATGAAGAAATGAATTTCTAGCTTTGAAAAAACAATAAAAAAGCCATTACTCTTTATTCATTCATACAGTATCACATCAGATCATCTTTGTTGACTTCAGAAGGGACAATTTTCTTATTCGTTCACCATTGGTTCATGCCAAAGCACTCTCTTCTTCATGGAACATTTCAACTTTTGCTTCACTGCTTTATGAATTATCATGTGTGGTAACATAGCAGCAGATCCGTCCGTCCCTACTCAATTGGCGGTCGTCAAGTGACGGTAAGATACTAATTTCATAGCTAATTCGGAAGGTTTTACTATTTTTCCACTTGGACATGAATTTCTTGACCTTATTCAAAATTAGAAATCAATGTTACCAAAAAGACAAATGGATTCCAAAGGGCAGATGTTTAAGCTTACTCAAATCAAATGTACGGAAAAAATTTTGCTTTAACAAACCTGGCCTTGGGAAAGTTTCCTTAGAGCTGCAACATCTTTCTTTCTAGCAAGCTCTCTGGCATCGCTCAACAGGGAAAGATATTCGTGATGCCTGTCATTCTGAATTAATAGAGAAGGATAAAGAGGAAATGTTAGGACAGATTAATATAATATTTGGAAGTCAACTAAATGGGGTGTGGCAGATGGTACTAAATTTAACCACGTCGATCTGAATTTGCTCTAATTATTGCACAAATGAAGAGATGAAGAAAACATGCAGATTTATGACTAGGAAGCACTCTTGTTCATCGGATATCGGCTCATTAATTATGCACTAGAAGAGGCAACTTGGGGTTGTTTTAATTTTATCATTACATCTTAACTAATTAGTTACTGTGACTGCCAACATTGTGTTTTTGTGGCAGGACTCTCCCTAATTCTTTGGATAACGAATAAATATTTAATTATCCCAAAAAAACATCTTGGGAGTTGGGAATGTTGGTCTTAGAAAGAATATTCTTAAATTTAGTTAATAATTTTTTTATTTTTTGTTATCTATAAGTATTTATTTAATTTTTATGTATCACAACAAAAAAAAAAGAGCAAAATATCAGCTAAACAAGTCTATTCCATCCTGGCTACTAAAATTAATCCTTATCAAAACGCTGGGCTTAGCTAAGGTATTGTGTTGAGGTGAGTTGAAAAGAGAGATGTTGCATTCGAGTCTAATTAGTGCTCTCTTTCCGTACTAACAGTAAGATGGAAAATATAATCCAAGCAGTCGAGAAAATTTAGTGGAAAAATATGGTACCAGCTGTTGCCTCAAATTCAGAATGCGTTCTTGGGCTTCAACCTTTCGCTGGCGTAGTTCCCTTAGCTGCTGTATTGAAAGGCGTGCCTCTTTTGTCATAGCCCTAAGATCCTTCTCTATACGCACAATCTCAGGCATCACCTCAGAACGCTCCCGTCTTAATTCCATTGATATATTGTTCACAAGCTTCATATATATGGCAAATATGATAATATTAATATTATTATACAACACAGAGAAGAAAAGTTAACGGATTAATTAAGCTTTAAATAGGACTGTTTTTACTTTGATTTGCTCCTGTATGGCTCTTTTCGAGCTCAAGGGATTCCAAGGCTCGCCCTTGGCAATGGCATCTCCCAGAGCTTTCTCCTTTCTCTCTTCAATTTGTTTGATCTTTTCAACCGTCTGTATGTACCTGGCTTTATCTATATTTCCGTAACTATACCACCAAATCTGCCATAGGAGTCCCGACAAACCCGTCAGCAATTAATTAATTAAAAATGACACCAGCAAATTAAAGAAGACGATGATATAAGCTAAGTTCACTGAGTCTCCAGCTGTTATCTCACATATTCTTGTAGTAATGGCCTAGGGTCAATGAAATCATTGAGTCTCTGTCGGCTTCTAGATATCTCTTTTAAGAGTTGCCTTTCTGTAGCCATATTACTACTTCCATGTAGCATCCTGCGTTTGAAGCCCTACAACCATTTCAGTAGTCCTATATGAAAGTCAAACCAACCCCCGATCCCCCCACTTTCCAAAAAAAAAACGAAAGAAAAACGAAAAGAAAATTATCAGAGTATTAACTTAATTTAGTAGGAATAGTAAATATACTTACATGAGTATTTTGTTCTTTGGAGAAGGTGGACTTATTGGCTCCTCCCTTCCCAAAATTCAGCTTATCCAAAGCTGCTTGTAGATGTTCCAACATCATTGTTTGCCACTCCATTCCACCCATAATCCCACGTTGACGACTCACTAGTTTCTGTCGTTGTGACCAACCAGCTATCTGTTTTTGCTGTCCACGCAGAACAGAATAATTCTTCAACATTAATTCATTAGTCACTGCTCCTTACTTTTCCTTAATTCAAAGTTGTTTAAAATTCTGTTTAGCTATTGCTTTTGTTATTGAAGGCAGAAATTATGTTTAGAAAACGTCTGTTTTATGCAATCTAGTCGGTGCTTAACATACTTTATGATCACTATTATCAGAGAAAGAGAAAATTAAAAATAAAACAATATTATCTAGCTCACAATATGCAAACATAAGAAAGAAATGGCAAACCAAAACTGAGGATCTCATGGTGAGTGCATACCATTAGTATCTTGTATTTCTCGTTGATTCGAATTATATCTTGATCCATTGTTTCAATCAGCTTTTCATCCTCTAAAGAGTCTTTATAGGGCAAGAACCTGACAAAATAGAATCGATGAACCTTTTTAGGTTTATTGAGTTGTAAATTAAGCTTCTCAATTGCACTTGAAATTACGTCTGCGTCACCTTTAAAAACAGGAATTTGCTGCATCGAATTAGCTTCCAAGCAGTCCGTTGCCATGATTTTCTGCCAATATTTTGATGCAATAATACAATGAGCTGCTGAACATTAAATTGTAAAATTAAATAACATCTTCTTTCTGAAATTAGGAAACAAGAAGGCTCGACCCATATAAACAATGAAAATTGAAACTGTGGAGTGTGGACTCTCTAAATTAATGAGCTGAGAAAAAAAATAAGAAAACAAATGCATAAAAGAAAAAGAAACGAAAACCCAAATCATTAACACAGAACAAGTTTCGGTTCAGTGCACAAAAGAACCTACATCCATATACAATTTTAGGGATCAATTTAATGATCTGCCAATTCGAATATTATCTACAGAGAGATGCTTAAAACTGCCAAAAGGAAAAAAAAATGTATGTAAATATGAAAATAGGTGTTATAATGTCTAAAAAACAGGCATGGATGCTTACCTTGGAAACAGTTGATATGGCCTTTCAAACGCAGGAAAATGATTGGTAGGTGCAAACATATAAGCAAATAAATAAGCTGAATAGAAGAGTACTTTCCAGTTTATGCCCCAAGCCCTTGCACCCTACGCCAAGTCACGAGTCAACTCACTGCTGGCACCTCCTCACGGTCTTCTTTTATCGATTTTTTGTTTAAAATATTTTATCACTTTCTTTAATTTTATTGAGTTGACTAATGGGACGAGCACAAGTAATATAGTTGCATTTTCTCTCGAAAGAAGAAAAAAGAAAGGTAATGCTTCTGTAAGTATTCTTATTACAATCAAATTTGAAAATAAGAATTAAAATATAAATCATGATTACATTTTTTATTTTCAAAAAAGATTGAATCTAATTTTTAAATAAAGAAAAGATGTATCTAGCATTGAACTGAATACTCAAGTTGACCTTAATTAATCTGATATCAGAATTAGCAAACATGTCCCACCAATTCTTTGCAAAACACTTGCAGTGTCTCTGTTTCTAGTGTGTTTGTAGCCAACAGAGAAACGAGACAAGATAAATACTTAATAAAGAAGTTATAATGAATTATGGAGGTTAATTGATGACTAGTTCCGAATCCAAAGAACAAGCAGAGTAAGGTGTCACGGGGTTATTACTCTTTCCTCCATAAACCGGCTTATAGGGGTGTGCAGCACACCCGCTTATAAGGAGCTCAGGACTTCCCGTTTCTGTCTGATGTGGGAT
>NW_018397264.1:1073860-1073991 GCF_002168275.2 Theobroma umbraticum
TCCTTGTGACACTCTCACCCACCCGAATCGGCAACGCCCCCGCTGCCGTCGGCCACCCTGCCTACCCCGTTGGGCCCCACTGGGCCAGCCTCACCGGGCAGGGCGCTTGGCGTGAGTCAGAACGAGGATCG
>NW_018397264.1:1074001-1213640 GCF_002168275.2 Theobroma umbraticum
ATACCACTTTGTCACGGGGTCATTACTCTCTTCCCCATAAACCGACTTATAGGGGTGTGCAGCACACCCGCTTATAAAGAGCTCAGGAAGAGCTCAGGACCTCCTATTCTTGTCTGATGTGAGATAGAGGTACTTTACTTGTCACAAAATACCGTGGATGGTGGTTAGTCAGAGACGTCCTCGAAATTCAGATGAACTTCAAGCTGGCTCATCAAGCAAGGGGAAGGTCCAAAGAGGAGTCAAGTGGACGGATTAGGATTGCCAAGCCCATTAACCAAAATATTCCAAGCACTTGGTCCTCAAACCAATGAAGTGATATATATATATATATATGGAGAGTTGATCATGATGAAACACATTGCAATAAGATGTAACTCGGTTATATATGGAGTGTAAAGTTATTAAAGAAATTTAGAGTGTTTGAGCTCTTCTTCTTTTTTTTTTTGGAAAATGAGTAAAAAAAAATTATAATTACAAAAGTAGTATCCTTGTTAAGCACTAAGAAAGTAACAATTTAATTTAAAGAAACCAATTACAGCATCTTGCACGACGTAAGCCATAACTTTATTCATATCATTTACATTTTTTGTGTATGTGATCATCGATCTATATTTGTTAAACATAGAAAGGGGTTTCTTCATCGTTTCCCTTTGGTTCACCGTTGATTCATGCCTAAACACTCTCTTCTTCATGGAACTTCTATTTCTTGGAGCATTTCCACTGGTATTTGCAGTTGCTTCACTACTGCTTCAATAATTTATGTGCATTGTTTGATAGGTTTGATGCCCTCTGGGTGCGTAAGTGTTTCTTGATCGTAGTTTCTGCTCTCTCCACCACTACTCAATTGGCAGTTATCAAGTGACCTTCTGATACTAATCTCATAATTAGTTCTGAAGGTTCCATCATACTTATGGCTCCACACTGACGCATAAATTCATTGACCTAATCCAAAAATCGAAATAAGTGTTAGTAAACCACAAATGCAAACGGATTTAAGCTTTAATTATATCGAATCAATTTCATTAAAAGTTTTGCCTGCGCGTCGGAGAGTTTCCTTAGAGCTTCCGCATCTTTCTTTCCAGCAAGCTCTCTAGCGTTGCTTAACAGCGAAAGATATTCGTGATACCTGCCATTCTGAATTAACAGAGAAGCATATGGAGAGGAATCAGGATGACAAATATATTTAAAAGGCAATTATCTTCACCGCTGTAGTCAATATTCTCATGTAGTAAACATCTTTATCCGATTTTGGCTCCATTATGCACTTGAAGGTAATGTTGCATGATATACTGGCACTAGTTGGGCATAGCTAAGGAATTGGATTGAGGCGAGGTGTATTAAATCTTACATTTTAGTCCTAGTACTCTCTTTTTGTATTAAACGAAAATCAAATAATAGGATGGAAAAGTATAATTGATGCATGTGAGCAAATTTAGTGTGAAACATCGTACCATCTCATCAGACTGTTGCCTCACTTTAAGAATGCATTTTTGGGCTGCATCCTTATGCGCCCATATTTGCCATCGCTGATTACCTGAAACAAATGTCTCTTCGTTAGTAGGCTACGATCTCCCTGTAAACACTGAATTGCAGGCATCACGCTCTCCCGTCTTAATTCCTGTGATATTTTGTTAACAAGCTACATGCATGCATGACAAATATGATAATATTAGTTATAAACTTGAGAGAAGCACAGTTATTAGATTAAGCCTTTAATTGTGGGAATAGGACTATTTTACTTTGATTTGCTCCTGTATAGCGTTTCTCACAGTCAAGGGGTTCCAAATCTCGCCCTTCATAGCAGAATCAGCCAAAGCTTTCTTCTTTCTCTCTTCAATCTGTTTTATCTTTTCAAGCATCTGACTATACCTGACTTTCTCTTTACTTCCGTAACAATTCCACCGAAACTGCCACAGCAGTGCCGGTCATGAACCCATCGTCAGTATTTAATTAACCGAAAATAGCGTGCATTAATTAAGCTAAAATAATGATCGAGTCTGCAATTATTATCTCTTACATATTCTTGTAGAAATGACCTTGTGCAGTGGGGGCGCCATGATTTCTCATTTGGGAGACGAAAATAATGTTCATATACAATCTTACTACAAGTTCAATATTTGATAAAAATATAAAATAATTTAAATGAAAAAAATTTCTTATAAAAATTACACAAATAACTCTAATTATATGTTAACTATAAAATAAAAATCACTTAAAAAAATACAAAATAAAGACATGTTTTAACAATCACTCATGTTAAGATTGAAAATATTTAATTTACTAAAATTAATTATTGATTAATTACTGTGGGATATTTCGTTCAATAAAAAAATTATTATAAAAATAAATTTTAAATTTTTTTTAAAAAATAAAAAGATATAATAAAATTTTAAAATTTTTAAAAAAAGGGACGCCACTTAATTACCTTTGCTCGTCAAGATGACTGAGCCTTTGTTGGCTTGTAGCTATCTCTCTAAAGAGCTGCTTTTCTGCAGCCAAATTACTACCTCCATGTAACATCCAACATTGAAAGCCCTGCAATTGTTTCAGTAGTCCTCTGAAACACCAAAAAGAAGGAAAAGAGCAAAGATCAGTGGATTTTAAAGTGCAACCTAGTCCAATGCTACAGTAAAGCCGGTCCTTACGTCCTGCCGGGAAGATTGACTTACTGGGTCCTCCTTTCTGTGCAATCTTGGAAAAATTCAGCTTGTCCAAAGCTACTTGCAGATAATCCAACATGATTTTTTGCCACTCCAATCCGTATGAAATGCTTGATGAACGATTGTATAGGTGGTCTAGTTGTGAGCAAACATTCTCACCTTTTGCCTGTCCACGAAACCCAGAGGAAAAAAATAAAGTTCTTTGAAATCAATTTTTTATTACAGCTCCGCACTCCATCAAATTTGGATTAAAATTAACGTGAAAAAATATTCAGACTGATATGATTTAAATAAGTTTTGAAATAATAGAAATTACGAGGTAAAATTTTTCAATGAACATTGTGTACAAGTGACATTTATTATTGATATATCATTTTTATTTTTTTTAGTATAATACTTAAAAAAGTCTCTAAACTATTTAAGAATATTCAAATAATTTTTTATTTTTTTATTACATTGAATTAAACTTATGTATTTTTATTTTAAGTCAAATAATCTCTTGTGACTAATTATTAACTAATTATCATTAGTAAAAATATTATTTATTATTTTATATATATATGACACTGATATGATATTGATGTGGGGAATGAAAAATGTCACATGATCATATTATCATATCAAATTAATATGTCATGTCATTATTAATTATAATATATCAACATATCACATCATAATCTCTTTCAATTTTAAAAATTAGAATTTGTTGCACAGAATTAGCTTCCAAGTAGTTCGTTGCCATCATTTTTAAACTCTTCTCATCAGATGGCTAAATCTAAGAGATTCATTAGAAGTGATTATGTATATACATGCAATGCAAAGAGAAAAGGAAAAAGTTCATCATCAACATGAAAACAAGTGATAAAGGCGTAGATTCTTACCTTGGACATACTCGATATAGCCCTTCAAACTCAAGAAAAAATGATTGCTAAGTGCCCAAAATCATAAGCCGACTGTATTCGCAAATACTTAAAAGATCATGAATACAAATACGATGGTCAAGTTTAATCCTCAAGCCCTTGCATCCCACGCCAAGTCATGAGTCAACCCATTGCCAGCACCTTGTCACGACATTTTCTTTAATAAATTCTCTTTTTAAAGATATTTTATTGTTATTTTTAATTTAAGCTCAATTGGTCAATCTTTTTGAGCGACTCTTAATGATGAACATGTGCGATTGTCTAATAAAGCCATTCTTTCTGATTTAATGGTACACAAGTTTATATTATCAATTAGAACTGACAGATAATGATTGCTTACTGTCAATTACGATCATATAATGCAAAAGAACATGAATTGCTTTGGAATGCTAAATATTATAATGTCAAAGTTGCTGACTTAATTAATTAATTAATTAGTTTAATGGTATCAGGAAAACTTAATTATAAACACTATATATCTTTGCACAATTTCAGGCATTGTCTACTTCTTAATTAATTCAAATCACCAATGGTTGACACCAAGTATCATTGTTAAGGTAACCAGGCAGGGCATTGCAATGTAATATTCTAAATGATTGCCGCTCAATAGCACATTTTGACTTCAAGAATTGGACTCTTGAAGGTCGTGACTATTTCTCTCTCCTTTTCCTTCTTTTTTTCTTTTCCCTTCCTTTTGTGATTCGGTTACTTGATGCTAGAATAGAATGGAATCACCTTAATATTCTTGTTATGCTACTAAAGATGGTTTATGGTCTTGTTGATTTGCAATATTTTTACTCTTGTATAACAAATAAGGTATTAACAATTTGTGGAATCATGTATAATTATTACTAGTTAATTTTTTTTAAAACATGTTTTGAATGAAAGAATATAAATTGACATAGAGTAACTATTTCATTATGTTTATATTTTTTGTTTGGTGTATAATCATAAATATAATTTTTTTTTTGGTTTATATGTTTATATTTTTAGTTTTTTTTTGTGAAATTTTTAGTGTGGTCTGTCTAGGAATAAATTAATATGGATTAGTACATAAAAAAATATATGCAAATAAATACGCATGATTAAAAATAATAGTTTATTAAAGAGAGGTTAGAAAAATTATAGTATCATTAGAAAGATAAAAAAAATTATTATGGATTTTAAGGTTGAACCGCAGGATATATGTTTGAGGGGAAGAAGTTAAAGCCATGAATTTTGATGAACATTATAATTGGGCTTGGTAGTTGATTTCGGTGAAGTTTTGATCTTAAGTTGTGTATTTGTTTTCTTGTTAGATTGATTGTTCTTTTAATCAAGATTAGAGAATAGATTGAGCTGCGTTACTTACGTTTTCCTGGGAATGGTTTATATATCAGATTTATTACAAGTTTATGCTAGCTGGGGGTATTCTATGTTAACGATATTGGTGTTTATTGGGATTGTTTTGAGAAGGAAGTGGGAGGCCTCTTTTTGATGGTGTTTAGATGAGTTGGTGCGAAATGAAAATCTACCTTTATGAGGATGTACATTGTGTACATTATATTTAACAAAATCTACTTTTATAAGATTTTGTCTTTGCACCCTGGTCAAGGCCTAGAACAGGGTATCTTAAATTCAACACTGACGGGTCCTCCAAAGGCTGTTTCGGAGACTCAAGTATTGGCGATATTCTACGTAATGACTCTGGTGATGGGCTAGCTATGTTCTCTAAAGACAATGGAGCTGCGGACTCTACTACTGCTGAGCTCCTTGCGGTGAGAGAGGCTGCCACCATCTATGCCGCATCCAAGTGGTGCTTTTCTTCCGTGCTAGTACTGGAGTGTGACAAATCACAATGTAGTCAAGTGGCTTACCGACCCTAGTGAGGTGCCATGGAGACTGCGAGCAATGGTTATTCAAATCTGGTCCCTCCTTGCCAAAGTTGATAAATGGAGCATTACTCACATACCACGTTCCGGTAATGATATGGTTGACACGTTGGCTAAGGAGGCAGTGCTTAGATCTTATGATTTTAGATCATTGGTGGAGCCTCAAGCCAAAACCAGGTTGCTCTTTCCCTTCCCTCTAATGCAGCGGGTTGATTCCACAAATCTGTTCTGCTGTCCCTCTTGCTTAAAGGTACCCTGAGATTTGTGAACTTGCTCAATAATTTGATCTTTGATAGCTGTTTCCGTTGTGATTCTGGATATACCTCTGAATAGCTTTTGTCCCTGTTTTTTGGCTCATTGGGATCTCGTCCCCCGCACCAATCTGCTAAGGGTGCTATTTTTGTACAGCCGCTGTGGTGGTATCTTTGTTCTCTTGACAGGTCCATTTAACGTCTTGTCTTAAATGTACAGTTTCCATTCAATCAATGAAATGATGCCTTCCAAAAAAAGAAAAAAGTAGTATGCGATTGTCTAGTAAAAGCCATTCTTTCCGAATTAATGGCACACAAGTTTATAAAATTTAATTAAAACTGGCAGATAATGATTAATTTCTTTAATGGTGAATTGCTACGGGATGCTAAATATTGTAATGAAGTTGCTGACTTAATTAATTTCTTTAATGGTGTTAGGATTATAAACATTACATATCTTTGCATAATTTCGGACCGACGATCGCATATAACATTCCAGATGATTGCAGCTCAATAGCAGATTATATACTTCGTACTTTTATTACAGTTTGACTTCAACAACTTGACTTTTGATTTGAAAAAATATTATTACAATTTACATGACATGATTTAAATAAAAGAATATAAGTTCTCATAGAGTTACTATTTCATTACAGGTTCACTGTTTTTTGTAATACTTTAATTTCTGATTTATTATATGGCAAACAACTTTTTTTATTCTACAAATATTGTACTTTAAAAGATTATTATGTGTCTATTTATGATATATTTTAAAAAAACCAATTAATTAATTATTAAATGGAAATGTGACAATTGTATAAACACGTTTTTCTTTTTTTTTTTTCATAGAATTTGGCAATTATTTTAAACTATTTCTCAATTTTTGATATAATCAGAATGTAAGAAATTTCAATAGTTATTTACAGAAATTATTTCATTTATCAAGTTTGGGGAAAAAATGAAAAAAAAATACTTTGCAAAATTAAACGGTACCTACCTACATATAAGATCCTCCACTTCTCCATCCATGCCTTTATAATAATCCTGAAAATCATGTTGAATAAAAATAACATAAAAACAAAATAACATGGCAGCTTAATTTCAAGTTTGAGCTACCGAAAAGGGTACTCTTACTTACAGTAGAAGAAATGTTGCTTAACATGTTCAAATTGGAACTACAAACAGCTTTGTCTTTGAAGTTAGAAACAACAAATCTCAGAAAAATAATATATTTGGATTGGATCCAATCCTTTATTTATTTATTTATTTTTGGTTTGCCTCACCTAACTAGGCAAACTGACATTTGGTTGACTTATAACCAGCAATTAATCTTCCAGAGGAAAATGGAAAATCTGGCAAAAAGGATCTCAGGATTTCATATACATACAGTATTTTGCATTGTATAAAGGTTATTAGATAGTTTCTTTCATTGTTGGCAAGAGAAAACGAAAATCTATTGCAACTCAAAACAAGAAGTACATCGCCAGTATAAGAACCCAGAACATCTATCTGAGATTTTTATAAAATTCTCGATGAACTACGACAATCACATTAAAGAAAATGTACACCAAGGACGAGGGGGGGTGCTTGCACCCAATTCGGAGGACACATGCTTCTTTTTGACTGGATAGCTATCCAATCTGCTGCTTGACTGGCACTTCTCGAAGTCAAAAGAAGTTTGGATTTTCTGATCTCTATCTCAAACTTCACAACATCTCTCAAAACTGGGAGGTGCCTCTACTTAATTTCCCTTCCGCTCTTTAGTGTCTCCTTAGAAAGAACCTGTTAATCAGTTTAAGAATCACTTGTTTGTAAGCATTTTCCTTCACTAAAAGAGCTCCCCTCCTCAATGCCTCTGCCTCAGATAGGAGAGCTGAATCAGCAAAAATATTCTTCCCTGACACCATCAAGAACTGCCCCAGAACTGTCCCTTACTATGCCACAAATTCCAGCTTCCATACTGTTCTGCTTCAAGGCTCCATCGAAATTGATTTTAAGCCAACCTTCAGGGGGGCGTTGCCATACCTCTGAATCCTTATAAGCCTTTTTGTTCTCATCTGTCAACATGCGAGAATCATTCTCCCCCACGTTTAAGAACTCCCAAGAAACTGCCCCTGCTCTGGCACAGTCCACAGATAAATCCAACGCAATAAAAAAAATTAATAAGTAAGCAATCAAAGGCTTGTGAGATTTGATTTACAGCATGAAGCTGTGTTTATTTTATAAGAAGAGCATGGAGCAGTGAAAAATGTCAAAGTGGCTAAATGAAGGTCATGCGCAGAAATAATCATATCAAAACACAATGGCAAAAAGTTTTATTACCAATACTCATGAAATAGTACATAAGAGTGATTTTTTGTCATATGATGAGAAGAAATTGTGGTAGATTAATGTCTTCATTCTTATTCTATATCCTGTATAAATGGGCATTCTGATTTTTATATATGTTCTTACATGTGATGCATGTCTAATATATACATACATGCATACATTCATATATATAAACTGTGTTCAATGAAAAATTTTCCATGTTAACTTAAAATAGTTGCCTCCACTGAATTTAAATCTTAGATCCGTACGTGCCTTAATCTATGTAATTGGATTTGATTGAATGCCACTCTCCATCCCGATATTATGCCACTCTGCTACGATAAGATTCAATTACAAGAACAAATGCCCTTATCAAAATGGTGCAGTAAAATGTTGAAACATGATATGTATTGCAATGACAAGAAATACTGAGAAGCAAATCCTCACCTCTTTAGTCTTACAACTCCATTTTTATCCTACTGTATCTGGAAGGGAGAAGCGGTGCAGAGATAGGTACACTTGGATGCCGGTTTCTTTCAATCATCACTTTTATTGACGTAAATAGTTTAGCAGATGACTTCTTGGAGCAAGCTGAGTGATCAAAACTAAAATGAAAAGCCCAAAGATGATAAATGGATATATTCATAATTTTAATATATTCTTTATTTAGTTAGGAGTTCTATTAAGAATTATAGATATAATAAAATTTTCCTTTTATTTTAATTTACTTGAACAATAAGTAAATCTAGATTTAGGAATTTACTTTTCTTATACTTTAAGAAAGATTATGATAGAATAATTCTTTATTTAAATTTACAAGCATGTCAAGTAGAATTAGGTTATTATAAATAGCACATTTAGACTTAATTATTAGATAATTTTTGGAATTATTGAATACCATTACATTCCTTTAAAATTTTGAGTAAGTTTCTGCATTTGAAATTTACTTATCAACCTTAAATGCCTGGTTAAGTATAAATATTTGTTGTCACACTAACTCACCACGTCAACTGGTGACAGAGTTAGAAAAGCTCACCCAATCTAATGGCAAGTGACCCAATTATGATAAACAGTGATTCTCTTGGTGAAGATCATGAAACTGAAACCTCTCGATCTGCAATGCAAGATCAAGGGGTGGTGCTGAAAGCTTTGGAACAACAAATGGATCTCAAATTCAAGCGTTTGGAACACTGCTTTGAAGAAATTGAAGATCAATTTGATGCTCTAGATGTAAGTGCCAACAAATACAAGAATGACAAAAGGCCACGTACCAAAGATGATGTACCTCATGTGTAGTCTATCGGCAGACTTGTTCCTGCAAACGGACGAAAACAACAAATCAACTTCGAAGCTTCAGACGAAAAAAATGATTATTTGATAGAACTTATGAAATACGCTGAATATGGAAATAATGATTATGGTGATCCAAATATCAAAGCTTTCATATTAAAGGTGGATATTCCTTGTTTTAATGAGAGTCTTAATATTGAAGAATTTTTGCATTAGATTGTGGAAATAGTCAGATTTTTTAAATATATGGAGATTCAAAGGGTGAAACTTGTCCCACGCAGATTGAAAAGTAAAGCTTATGCATGGTGGGAAATGTTGCAATCTAGAAAGAACCGTAAAAGAAAAACACCAATTAGAACCTGATACAAGACGAAACAACTATCACAGAAGGATTTTCTTCCTTTTGATTATGAGCAAATTTTGTTCAAAAAATACTAGAGATGTCATCAAGGTCAGCAAATTGTATATAAGTATGCTGCAGAATTTATAAGACTAGCTGAGAGAAATGACTTGACAAAAACCAAAGGGCAACAGGTTGCCAGATATTTGGAAAGGTTGAAGCCCATTATTAAAGACAAGATAAGCGTTCACGTATTGCGAAATTTATTTAAAGCACAAAATTTTACTTTAAAGGGTAAACTGATGTTGCAGAAAAAGAACAAATCTAATTATTTTTGCACAAGTTACAACAAGGATAATTATAAAGCATCTAATGACAAAAATAAATCAATCGTGCAATGATCGATACAAGAAAGAAAAGGCAACCGGAAAGCATAAGTTGACAGATGCGAAAAAGGGGCAGAACGTTGCAAATCCCTATGTTAAACCAACCCCAAGAAAGTGTTTCAAATGCAATCAACGTGGCTATAGATACAATGATTGTCCTCTCAGAAAAGCAATCCATGTGGTGGAACGAGCAAAAAAGGATGATGAGATTTGCTATGGTCCAGATGGGGATGATGACAAGTATAGGGATTATGATGATGGGCAGAACTATGTGGTAAGACTAATGATGTCATCTCCAAATAAGGAGGATAACACCCAGCGACATCAATTATTTCAAACTGGGTGCGCTATCATTAACCGTTTATTTGATATGATTATTAATAGTGGAAGTTGAGAACATTATCGGTAAGGATGCTGTGGAGAGTCTGGGTCTTAAAGCTAAAAAGCACCCCAATCTATACAATATTGGCTAAATTAAGGCAATAAAGAGGATTCATGTAACAAAACGGTGTAAGGCATCTTTTTCCATTGACAAATACAGGAATGAGGTATCTTTTGATATTATGAATATGGATGCTTGTCACTTTTTATTTGGTAAACCTTAGCAATTTGATGTTACAGCATAGCATGATGGGAAAAAAAATACCTACGGATTGGAGAAGGATGCACAAGTTTACTTTAGCTCCAATGAAAGGAAGTGTCAAAACCAAAGCTTCTAAATTGAAGAAGTGAACTTTCTTTGCCCTTACCCATTCAGAGAATGAGTTAGAAACTGCTTTTGATGAGTCAAAGGAGGTGCATGCTCTAATTATGAAACAGGTGTTTTCAATTAAAGAGGATCAAAAAATAATAGAGCATCTAGAAGCAATCAAATCGTTGCAAGAAGAATTCAGTGAGGTGATGCTAAAAGATGCACCTGACGGTTTACCACCCATGAGGGATATTCAGCACCGTATGGATCTGATTCTTGGTGCTAGTTTACCAAATTTACCTCATTACAAAATAAACCCAAAAGCGAGTGAGATTCACAAGGAGAAAGTGGAGGACTTCCTACGCAAAGGACATATCTAGGAGAGCATAAGTCCATGTGCAGTTCTCTCTTTACTAACCCCAAAGAAGGATGGGAGTTGGAGGATGTGTGTAGATAGTTGAGCCATCAACAAGATTACTGTTAGATACAAATTTCCAATTCCTAGGCTAGATGACATGCTTGATAGGTTATATGGGGCTAACATGTTCACAAAGATTGATCTTCATAATGAATTCCACCATATTCAAATTAGACGAGGGGATGAGTGGAAAATGATTTTTAAAACAAAAGAAGGGTTGTATGAGTGGTTCGTAATGCCATTCGAGTTAACCAAGATGCCTAATACCTTCATGCAATTGATGAACCAAGTAGTGAAAACTTTTATTGGAATATGCCCATAAAGGTCCAAGTACTCAGCCAGAGTCATTTGGCCAAGTAGTATCACTCATTTTTTTTCTCTCTCTTTCGTAGTAAAAACAAAAATATAGGAAGGTAACTAAGATTCTGACTCCCAAGAGAAAAAGAAATAACTTATGAGACAACTTGGTGGAAGTTACCTAGAGGAAATCCGTCCAAACTTGCACTGTTGCCTCTCCAAATGGAACAAATTCTTCTATTTATTGATTGTTCTGGAAGAGCATAAAGTTCCCCTCTTAGGTTTGGGCTTCCAACCTGACTTGTCTTTAGCTTTCTAGTTCTGCAGCTAGAACTTCACTTTCTCTCTTGGAGCAAATTCTGTCCGAGCAGCAACAAAAAGTGAGAAACAAAAAGGAAGGAAATAAATCAAAAGGAAGTTATTTGGTGTTATAACAAATGAAGCATTGCCTGGCATGATGGCAGCAGTACCCGAGTATAAGCTACAGATTCATAGGAACATTTGGGTACAGTGAAGGACACCCTGACCTAATCAACTACTCTGTCCCTACAGCATTGCATAAAAGGAAAGCTAATGTCATAAGTTGATTAATATTTTCAAATAAGACATAAATTGCAACTAAAGGGCTAAAAAAATATGCTCAGCTCTGTATTTTTATGGTGCCATCTACATCTACAAGAGTGAAGGTGGTAGAAAAGGTAGAAAATGACAATTTCAAGAGTCAGGGGAGTGAGTGGGATAAAGAAGAGAATGTAATTGTGTACGTATAATCAACGTAATCATCAACTGAAACAAATTCATTATATAGGCTTAACTTTTATCAATTCGGATGCTGGCTATTTACCTTAACGCTGACACACCAATTACGGTACTTAAGCCGGTGACTGGATGAGATGTCCATTTCTCCTATTTTGGGGGACTTTCAGTTTGTTGCAACATCAAAAGACAGCCTTGAAGTTGAAAGCGGATGTTCCATATACTGTACTCTTCAAAAAACTCCCATTGCATCAAAACTTTTGATTTCCACTCAATTCTGCAAATAGAAGTGTTAAAGTTAGAACACAGAAACACAAAATTAGTTCTAATGAATATCGAAGGGTTGATATATTGGAAATCCTCCAAACTGATACTATTAAAGAGCTCCCTAAAGAACAGGCTGATGATTAAACATTGTAGGTAGCCCAAACCCTGCATCCAGACATAAGATTGCACTCCTAATGTGTGTACTAATGCTAAATAATTGGTAAAGATATGGTTAAATGGAGATAGTCATCCATATGTTTCAAAAAGCAAGAGGTGTAAAAGTGTTTCATATTGCCTCAAACTCATTAAAATACCTGATAAGCCCAGAAGGAATTAAAAAATGAAGAGCAAAGGTGAATCTCGACAAATATCTGACTTTAGAGGGGTCACAACAAGATTCTTATATGTGTATGTATTGGTGGCTTAGTCTGGAAATTGATTCCATTCAGCCTACTTCATCACGGTTTTCAAATTAGGGAAAAGAAAAAGAAGGACCTGGAGGAATAAATCTATAAACAAGAAATCCCAGTTTTTACATCTAGCAAGGATATTAGAACATCTGAATTAGTCCATTTGTTTTGAGTTAACCAAACCAGTCAAATATGGGCCAGCCTGCATCAATAACTTTGCATGAGAGGAAAAGTATTGTAAGTTGTAAATTATTTTTAAACAAGAAATGGCATGGGAAGTCCACAAGCAAATGCTCACCTCACAACTAGGAAGTATTTTCTTTATAAAACCCGGACTCCTCCAGCTCAGGTAAATATGCTAAGGAAGCACAATAGTGCTACTGATGTCACTCCTTGATATCTCTAATTCTTGTACCACTTGTTCTGCCCTTCCTCTGCTTCAGTGTAGTCCAATCCAAAAAGAAGGAAACAAAAGGAAAGAAGAAAAGTCAATACAAGAGTTTAGAACAGGAAATAATAGGAAAACAACAAAAGGGAAAATGAAGTCAACCTAACCAGTTAATAAATTGCTGGAGCATCCACTATCCCCTACTTTCATGTTCCAGGAGATGGATCGCCTATACAAGCGAGGACATTGCACCTGAAAAAGAAAAAGATTAATAACAAAACTGAAATCATATTTGAAATGAAAATGTAAATAGGAGATGGGACAAAGAGGGTTAAGTGATTATACATACCTCACTTCAACGTTGTTGAGGTAACATATATTTGCCACACCGGGATCAATCATCAGTCATCATTTTTAATTATGACTTCTGGAATGCGAGAAATCTTGAACCACTCAGGGCCACTCTCCATGGCACACCTTCCACTTAATTTGGGGCAATTGTGAATAAAAAGCCTCTTTAGATGGGTGAGTTTTTGCAAAGCTTGTGCGGATGGCAGACACATCAGTTTCTCACATTGGTGGATTTTCAAGGATTGAAGAGACGAGAGATTTCCCAACCAGTCGGGCAAGGCTTCTAATCCATCAAACGACCATATCTCCAATCGCTTAAGAGCACTAAGGTGCTGAAGTTGTTCCGGCAGAGACCTCAGTCTTTTCCATCCTAACAATAACAAATAATCAAGGGAGGCAGGGAGACAACCGACGGAACTGAGACCTGGGAATTCATCCAACTCTTCGCTGAAGCCACCGATTGTCAATACTTTCAAGCTGCTGAAGCGGCCCAGCCACCCTTTTGGAATTGTTCTCAAATTTGGACAAATGGTGATATTTAGGAAACGAAGGGAAGGCAATTGCCTTATTTCTTCTTGAAGAAGATGCAGATTGAAGTTACCGATTATGTCCAATTGTTCAAGAGAAGTACAGGATCCCAACCCATGTGGTAGCTGTCTTAGGTCCTCACATTTCTTTAGAACTAATATTCTCAGAGAGGACAGTGCATCTAAGCTACCAATATTTGCCACACCAGTGCAATCACGTATTGACAAATTCTCCAGAGAAGTACAGTCTGAGATCCCTCTTAGTAGAGACGACAATCCGCTGCACTTGGTCACCTTTAATTCCGTAAGAAATGAGAGCCGATCGACGCTTGGTATGTGTTCCAAACTAGGGCAAACTTGTATATTTATTTTTTTGAGACAAGTTGATGCAGATAGTCCGTCATCTATAGAAATCAACTCCTTGCAAGAGTATATTTTAAGCGTTTGAAGAGATGGTAATCCGCCCATCATTGGAACCATCTGCAACTCGGGACAGCACCCAATAGTCAAATCTTCAAGGCAAGGAAATACTTTTGTTAAGGTTGAGTCCCCCACAGACGCCGAATATCTGGTACCATCGAACATGGTTGGATCCAACCATGACTCCAAAGTTTCCATACCTTCTATGGTGAGTTCTTTCAGTACCGGAAACAATACTCCAAAGACACCACCATTATAAGAACAATAAAATTCACTACCTAAGCGCCTCAAATTGTTCATCTTTTTTATTGCAAGAATCTTGAGATTGCGCAATTTCCCCAGACTTGGAAGACTTTGGCAATTCATGCAATTGAATAAATTCAATTCCACTAAATTGTCCAGCAAAAATGAATCACTACCAGTACTATTAATACTGATGCTCCTCCACATCCACGGAGGAAAGGACTCACCCCTGAAATTCTTTATACTCAAACTTTTCAAACTTGTGGGAGGCTTCAAGCCGTACAACACTTCTTCATGATGGAGCCTCTTACTAGTTACATAGCTCCTATCGGAATACTCCGAGCTGTCCGTTAATTGTCTAAGAAGATTTGAGGTTTCACCCAAGTAATCCGATAGTTCGTCCATGCCGCTGGAGTAAGACTGCAAGTCGTCCAACACTTCTTTATCATAGTTGAAGCTTGTATAGCTCCAGTCGGTATCTGAATTTATTGCCACTTCCTCATCATCGTCAAAACTTTCTCTTTTTGAGCTCCATTCGTATATCAACTTGTATATGTTTGTTTTCGCTTGCAAATTTGCTCCCCTGGCTTCTTCTCCGTCTTTAACATACTCAAGCTTGCATATCTTCAAATCTCCTCTGAGATGATTCAAACATCCCAGCTCCTTGATTTGGCATCCAATTTCCACGCCCACAACAAATAATGGCAACGTCCGAAGACTAGTTAGGCACCCGATCTGAACTGGCATAAGTTTTTCATCATTGAAATAAATATGTCTCAAGCTTACTAAGTTTCCCAGACCCTCCGGAAGCATTTCCAGATGTTTACAATGCATGAATCTTAATGTTTGCAAATTGAACAGTCTGTCTATGGATTGGGGTAGTTCTGTTATGCTGGTTCCAGAAACATCCAAGTACCTCAAATGCTTGACTCTGCCAAGAAAAGTTGGCAAGTCATTGATCATAGCATCACAAAAGTTTAGAATTCGTAAACTTTTGAAATCTCTCAACGCATCATTGAAGACATTAACTTTGGAGAACAAAGACCGCAATTTTCCAGCTACGTCCTCTGAGATCTTTGGCACCAATTCCTCATCATAAGCAACATTCAAATGTCGAACATGATCAGAGATAGCGGTAGTCAACGTTTTCTTTTGCTCAGCGGGATCCGTAGTCAACTTAGAAGTCAACTTAGAAGCAATCAATTCTGATTTTGAAACAAATTGCGCAAGATCATGCACTACATCATGCATCTTGCAAGTTTTGATATTGCCACATGTATCCCTTTTCACATCTTGAAATAAAGAGTTCGATAGCAAGCCATTAAAAAACTTATCACCAACATCTTCCAACTCTGCAACACCTCCTTCTTCAGACCAGATGATTTCTTCAGAAGGATGAAGAAAACCTTGGGCCATCCAAAGCTGAATCAATTGATCCTTTTCAATAACATGGCCTTTAGGAAAGATGGAACAATATGCAAAACATTGCTTCAAACTAAATGGTAAGTTGTCAAAACTCAACTTCAATTTAGGTAGAACCTCATCGTTATTTTCTAGTTTCAAAACATCACTATTTTTAATCGCCAACCAGTCTTCTTTTCTCCTGGCAAAACCCAGGGTCCCTCCTAAGACACTTGCAAGTAGTGCCACACCTCCACATTTTTCTGCAATTTCCTTTCCTATTTCTTCTAGATCTACACTTACCAAAGCTCCTCCGATCCGACATGCTCTTTCCTTGATGATTGACCAACATTCTTCCTTTGATAATTTCTCCAAGTTATGTCTATGATCAGGAGATGTCTCCACAACGGATGCTGTCCTGTGGCTACGAGTGGTTACAACAATAGCATTAGCTTTGTCTCTTTTTTGTAGGGACAATTCATTTGCATTATCATTAATTTTTGACAACCGGTTCTTCAATTCGCGCCACTTTTGGTCATCTTCAATCCACACATCGTCAAGAATTAGAAGAAAACTTTTGTCTTTCAACTCTTTCTGAAGGTTAAAAAGTATTGCATCAATGTTGCTCATGCCACCAGCACTTCTGTCCAGAGATTCTAACATTCCTCCTAGAATCTTTTGGTGACTGAAATCATAAGAGACACACACCCAAATTGCTACATCAAACATGTTCTTCTCTTTTACTTCCTTACACACCATTTTAGCCAAGGTTGTCTTTCCAAGGCCTGGCATACCAACTACGGAAATGACAGAGATCTCATGTTGGTTGCTCATGCTACTCAGCATGTTGACGATCTTTGAGACATCATCTCGCCTCCCAATTATAGGTCCAGAATCGAGGATGGAGTCAGTCTCGTAGATGTCTTGGCCGAGTACAGTAATTCTGCCAACTGGTCTATTACGAAGTCCCAAAACAAATCCTTCATTTTTTATTTGATCCAAAGATTGATTGATCTGTTTAACTTTATTGGCCATCATGAAGTGAAATAAAACAGGGTTGGTTAGAGAGAAGAAGTCGCACACCTGTTTCCACACGAAGATGCACATAGGCTTATTTGTCACGACATCTCTTCGTAGATCTTCATAAACAAGCTCATCCAAAACGTCATCAGACTCGTAAGCCACTTCTCTAAGCTTCAGCAGCCATCTCCTAACAGCCCTTTTACTTCCTTGCTGGTCTTCTGCATCTTGCAATACATCCAGAATCATAGCCAATGAACCTTGAAGCCTTTTCAGCTCATCTCCAAAAGTCCATGCAATTTTGATTTGCTCAGAAGCAACCGAACTAAGGCCGGAAACTATTCCCTTTGCAACAACGATCACAGCTTCAGCCATTTTTTCAATAGGTTTTAATCTCTAGGACTAGAATGTAGAGAAAGAGGCTGCTTTTGGAAGAAGAATTTATTTTCTTTTCGACGTTAGGTACGCGAATCCGCGTGCTTGATTTATGCACATGCCGACGGCCACTTGAAATGTACGTGGTCCCCTCAATTGCTGGATTAAAATATGCAACCCTTAAACGCTGTTTTGGTTGGTTTCATTGACTGTGAGGTGTTTTTGCTTGTCGGTACGCACATGCGCCCCTTGAGGGTCGCGCATGGGTTGTTTTATTTGGATTCTCAATAAATATTTGCCCGGATTAATTTGTCTTTGTTTGATTTGTATGCCTATTTTGGTCTTTTTCATTTTCTACCCTTTTGTTCCTTTCGGAGCTTTTCTTTTCCTCAGTTGAGAGTTTCTAAAAATAAAATACTATGGGTGTATCTAAATTACTTCTATGATCTACATAGTAAATTGGGGTTTCATTATTTATAACAAGTTGGAGTTAGATTATTTGTCTTGTTCTAACATTTAATTCGTTTTTTTAAAGTGATTGTCTACTTTCTTTTGAAGGTTGGAAAAGTCGAAAACCAGTTAGGGTCAAGTGACATTTTTTGATTTATTAATTAATTTTTTATTATTAATTTATGTATTTTATTTTATATTTATTTTATTTTATTTTTCAGCGATAGTATAGAAATATTCATTGTGATTGTTTAGTTTAATTATATTCATTTTTATTTTTGTTTTCATTATATTTAATATTTTATTCTATTTGTCTTTTATCTTATGTATTGTTGAATTGTTAAATATTGGTCAAGATTTGTGTGCTTATTATTATGAAATATTGGTTTGTGTTGTTCATTCATTGTTTAAACAATGTTGGTCGGAGATTATTAGTTATAAAAATTAAATCTTTTAGTCTCAATTTTCACTTTTCTTAAGCTCAGCCATTGAACATGCTAAATGCTTTGTTTTTGCACCTTTTATTCTCATTTTTGTTTTAATTTTGTTTAATTTATTATTTAATTTGTCTTTTGCATTATGCTTTGTTCTATTTTAAAACTTTAGGTAATAGTTTTGTTTTTTCTATTGACATCATTTTCTTATATTATTATATATATTAAATTGTTTGCATAGGATTTAGTTTCAATATATGTTGTCATTGTGTTTGCCTATTATTAGTTTTTGTATTATGCTACTTTATAATTTGAAAACTTCAGAAGAATAATTTTTTTTTCAAGGATTAATGTACAATGATCTCTTATACACTTTTCATTTTTTTTATATTTATTTCTCTTTACAATTATTTATATTATAATTGTACGAATTTTCACAAACTGATTTGAATAATATTTGTTGTTTGATTGCCTTCTGTTCAGGTGTTTTTTTTTTTGTGTTCATAATCATATTAATTTAAATTAATAAAATTTTATGTTTTTATTTGCAATCTATTGTGCTGTTCTTGGTGAGATATCAAAATTGTCAATCCTTGCACATAGTAAACTACTTCAACGTTTTTTTCCTTTATGATACGACTTTCTTGCTTAATTTTTTATTATCTTTCTAGTTTTTTTGTCAAATTGTGTTTCATTTATTTTTATCTACTTTGCTGTTATTTTCATTTTCCATGTTATTTTTAATTAAGTTTGTTACTTTATTTGGTATTTATTTGTGTGTGTGTACTTTTTTTTTTTTGCTTTGAATAATATATTTAGTGCTTTTTACATATCCCTAATATATGAATTTAATTTAAATAACTTTTTAAAGAAAAGGTGAATTTATTAATCCAAGTCTTCATGCCATCCAAAGTTTTTAACACTTTGTTAAAGACTTTTATTGGCATAATAAAAAGGCTTGTGCACAGGAGAAGTACAATAAAGGCTATAGAACTGCCTGTTGAAAAATGTGAGCAACTCCTTCCCTAAGCTGAGCAAGACACAAAAGTGAGCTGTCTACACTTATCCTAAAGACCTGTGCTGCACAGAGAGAAGTAAAAACTCGGACATCCTTTAGCCCGTCCTAACTATTCTAAAAATCAGAATGGCTGTCAGCAGTTAACGAAACAGCGTCTAAACGAACATAACCACATAAGAGAGAACTATCAAAGGAGAAACCAGTCTAGATCAACATGAATCAAGAAGGGATTTACCGAACAAACACGGAGGCAACAGACCTGTCCATCTTTCGAAGGAATTTATCAACAAAACCAGCTCTGAAGGACAACGATCATGACCCACAAGCCAGCAACAAGGTCCTCCTCAGAACCAACGCAACCACCACAAGGTAAAGGAGAAGACCAAAAAAGCCACTGAGGAAATCAACCAACGCGCGCCTCAAAAGAACAACAAAGAGCAGGCGCTCCAATGAAGCAGCAACATAGAACTCAACAAGAAAAAATCCCATCAGCATCAGAACAACTGCAAAGCACAAAAAGGTAGAAGGATGCAAAAGGAACCATGCCCCAAGCAAACAGCCACCAGGAGAGACGATTCACCAAGATGCCAGCCTTACATAAGAGAGCCAACAGGGAGGAACAAGACCGCGAAAATCATCTCACCCCAGTCCCCCTTACACTCCCCACACTTCCCAAGAACTCCCTCCCACGAGCAAAAAAGCCTCATCGCCGTGGGCCCTTCCTTTAAGGCGTTCCCCAACAAAAGCCCACCCCACC
The DNA here is from genome assembly GCF_002168275.2 of Theobroma umbraticum. NCBI lineage: Eukaryota > Viridiplantae > Streptophyta > Magnoliopsida > Malvales > Malvaceae > Theobroma > Theobroma umbraticum. The sequence continues at coordinate 1,094,253 of NW_018397264.1, forward strand.
GGCCCTCGAGCTAAGATTCCAAGTGGGAGAGGGTAAAAATAAAAAAAATTAATATTCAAGGGGATAAAATTATAAAATTTTAAAAATTAAAAGTAAAATTAAAAATATTTAAAATAAAATTAAAAAAAGTTATAAATTTTTAAAACTTTGAGGGAGTGGGGGCCTTACTAGTCCCCCTTTTCGTCTCTTGCAAATTATTGGTTAATTTTTTATTTATTTAGGTATATATATCATAAAAATAATATAATAACAAATAAAATATCGATATCAAACAGAATTATTTTAAAATTTTTATCCAGTATTAAAATTAACATAATTTAATTTTATCCAAACTAAGTAAAAAGAAACTAATTATTTAAACTAAAATTAACAAAACCAATTATCAAGAATAAAAATCAAAGTAAAAATAAAATCTAATAAAAATCAATAAAAATAAGCCTAAGATTATAATATCTCTTATATTTTATCTAAATTTTACTTCTCTTCCTTAACTTATTTCAATAGGTTGAATTGCTAACAAAGAGTTCTCAATTATTTATAAATGTTTCCCAACTCTTATAAAAATATATATTTTAACCAAAATATTATATCTCTATGTGAATTTGTCGCATCCTATTTTATGGTGGAACATGACCAGCAATTAAATCCAGACGTGTATAACTTACTATACCCAAGCAAACCTCTTCAACGTTTATCATTAAACATTCATCAATATGAAAGCATACATAAACATCCATAGGCATATAATATCAACTCATGCATACCATCATACGCAACATTACACATATATGAAACTTCTCAACATATTAGTGTAAGCGTAACATTTCATACATCATCAAAGTATCACATCTCTAGTGCACCATAATATTTACATGACTCAATACCATCGGGTGTCCATATGGGCTCTTAAGCCACTTTACACATTTAACATTACATTCATAATGTAATATGCCCAAACAGTCGACTACATTATTGTATCATACTCATAATCCATAAAACATGTTCAAAGTTTATAAACATAAATATAACATAAACTGACCCATTAACGAAACCCTGCTCATTAGGCATCGAGAACTCTCTAGACACCTACTAATGAGAAATGAACGGATCACGTCTCTATGACACTGGCTGCTAGCAAAAAAATGCTATCAATAATCTGCAATAAAAATAGTCAAGGAAAATAACATGTGAGTCATAAAAGACTTTGTGAGTGGATATGGAGAAAGGGACAAGTTAAGAGATAAGAGTTTTTCATAACTATACAATTATAAATACATATGGTTCCTAAATCCTTTCACATTACCATGATGTACATAAAATATAGCATTGAATCATTCTCTAAATAACATTGCATGGAAAACATCTTTGCATAATTCATTAAAAGCCATTTAATCTTGTAAACTTCTCTAAAATCATTTAAGTAGCCAATTCTACAACAATTATATCGATATATTCTAAAATGTATCGATACATGTAAGAAATCTATCGATACCCTTAGTAATGTATTAATGCTTTTACCACAAAATCTAACTTTTTAAGCATTTTCTTGAATCTAACTTACTCATAAGTCTTTCTAACATTAAATGATCATTCCCTAGGCTAAAGTTCTATCTAACCAAGCCAATATCACTACATTCAAGTGTAAATAACATCATCAATAATCATATAATCCTATATTAAGTATTTAAGCATAAATCACGAGACAATACTCATTCAATCATTTGTCTAACTCATCAATCTCATTTGTCATAACATTCAACTATATGTGCCACAGTATTTTTTGTAATGCAATTATTCTAACTCCAAAGTCTGTTTTAAACAAATCGCACCAACAATCATGTATATATTTAATAGCATATAAACTTTCATCATTACATTACAAAATCTTATTATTTTATTAAATATAATAAACTTACTTGAGTGCTGCATGTCATGGATCCCACCTCAATAAGAGATAGGGTGGGTATTCTGTATACAAATATAGTTGTTCCACCACTTATCTAGCATGTCTTTTGAGTTAGGAACGCGCGTCTATGATTTATAAACTTATTTAAGCTCTATTTTCAAAGTTTAAAGTCGTATAAAATTGGGCTTAAATTTCAACCCATGACAATTGGTATCAAAGCAGACTCGGATTTTCATTGATGTGAGGCCCCTATGAGAGATACATAGAGTTTAAGGTCACAAAGTTGGGTTTATGTTCTATCCTGTAACATAACTCGAATCTTCACTGATGTGAAGCCCTCATGAGAGATACAAAGGTTGAATTGAAAAAAACCTAAACAAGTGTAAGAGTTCATCTCACATCAATAAGAGATGAGTGGGTCTTAAAAATATAAATATGTTTCTTTCACCAGTTATCAAACATGTCTTTTAGGTTGGGAACATGGAACTTGTCATAATGTGCTGCTTCGGGAGCCTAACCGTTAAACATAGAAAACTAGGAGTCGCCACCAATTTTTTTTATATAGGTACAATTGGTCACTTATTAAATTTGTTCTATTTAACGAAATCCTAAATTAATTTTAGATCATTTAAAGAACAATAGCCCAATCTGCGAATTTTATAGTTGAGGTTTGAGAGTAAGGTTATACACAAAAAAAGATTAGCACCCTGTGACGCCCATTCTATGAACAGTATTATTTAATCATATGTTATCTTATTTTAACCTTAACTTTTGATTTTATTCTTATGTTTCCTTAATCATAATTTATTTATTTTATTAGCAAGTTAAAATTGTTTTATTCGATTTTACGGGTGTGATGTTCGCATAATGTAATTATAAAATTTATGACGTAAAATATGGACAATGCCAAACAAAAACCTTTTATTAAAGATATTTTTTAAATCCACTCATCATAGTGGTAGGATCTGAGATACTCTCTCACCTAGGAAAATACCTAGAAAACTCACCTTCATAAGTTTAACAAGTAAATCCCATCATCGAGATAGTAGTTTGTTAGTAAGTAAAAAATATTGTTTTGTCAATGCAAACCCTAATACAAGTGAATGTCTATTGTTAAGGGTATTTTCCAAACTTTCCCATCATACTAGTGGGATTCCAAGGTATCCTTTCACCTAGGAAATTTTTTAGAAAAACTAACCTTTATAAACTCCCTTGAAAAATCCCATAATCGAGGCTTAGACTCGCAAACAAAATATGTCTAGATGCCATGATAGTTAAATGATGCGATGATAGTGTTTAATATAATTATTAATTTGAATTATTTATTTTGTATATCTTCTTACCTAAAAATATTATTATTTATTTTCATTCTATATATTTTACCCATCTAAATCTAAATATTTAATTATTTCCTATTTATAGTTTTCTACACCATTTTTTACCTCAATATTCCTATCCTAATATTATATAATTTTTTATATTTTTTTTCATCCTCCGATTTTAATTAATCATATACCTATATATATTTTCAACAAAACATTGGACCAACGAAATGCACGCAAACCAAACCAAATTCAAAGGAAAAAAACGTATGAAATTGGGCCTTACCTTGTTCAAGCCTGGACTGGTCCAAGATTGACTAAACTCTGGAGGATCACAGCAGTCCACCAAAGCAAGCAAAATTTCAAAAGGACTTTTTAGATCAACTAGTATTTATTACTGCTAAATGCATCCTTGCTTCACGTCTTCTCTCTATGGTTCTTGCATGCTATCAATCCTTGCTATGACTTTTTTTTTTTGGTTGCTTCAATACAAAAATAACCTTCTTGTACACATTTTGAGATTTTACTATAAAATTGCAACCCAATTTTTTGTAATGAAGTGAAATGCAAGAGGGAGGGTAGGAAAAACAGAATTATGAAATATTTGAACTAGAGAAATGTTGGAAAATAGGTCGAAAATAAGTGAGAAATGATAGTTCCTGCAATCTGTGTTTAAAAATGTATTTATCATGTAATCTCTCTGTTATGTAAAAGATAATGATGAATTAGTTAATTACTTTTCTTTTGATATTTGTCCAAAAAAAATTAAATCATCTTATTTATGATTTAAACCCAAAACTTAGTAAATCATGATGTTTTTGTGTTATGCCTTTGGCTTCATTTTTAGCTTTATCTCATCCTACAAGTATCCCTACTAGATATCATGTAAAAACTGAATTTCAGGAGTGGCATCTCTTGTTCTATGTTACTTCCATGTTTTCGTATTCTTATATATTCTGAGCTTCATCGGTTCCGTTACTTCAATGGTTTTGCTACCATCGGTGGTAACCGGGTAAGTCTTGGAGTCCCTTTTTTTCACTGCCCTTCGTTCTGGGAATTGATGGGCTTCGTCTAGTTTCAATTTGCTAACGAAAGACTCGTTCTTTCCCGAGTTTTAGAAAGCTTTGGTTAGCCAATTAATGACTTCAATCTTCTCTGGAACTTAAAAGTAGCTAATTGCCCTTTTTTCTTAGTAAAAGCTGAAACCATTTTTTGACTACTTTTTATCAATACATATGCTTGAAAATTCAAGACCCTTCTAATCTTTATAATGATTTAATCAGTTTTGGATTTAAACCCTAAATCAAATAAATTATTTAATCAATCTTGAGTTTAAACCGCACCCGAACATTTAATTCATTAATTGATATATTATTTTCTTGTCTAAAAAACAGGACTCGAATCCCCTCCTTCCCCAATTATATAAAAAAAAAATCTTAAGTTTAAACCCTAAATCAATCAATTTAATTTGTTTAGACACAAAACTATTTGTTTTATTAGATTAGGAAGAAAGCAACTAATTTTTTTTTTTGAATCGTTAAATCAATCATTTTTTACCATGTGAACAGGTAAAACAATAACACATAATTCTTAATCAACAAAATGTTACATCAACTATTATGACATCATCAAAATAACTATGCATGAGATAACATGGTAATGTCTTTGGTATCGTTTACTAACGAAAGTGAATGGAATGACCTACATAACCCACGATAAAAGTTCAAGCTCCTAATTGAATGCAATAAAAAGATAGGATTTAATTAAATTTTTTAGCATAGTTCAAAGGCTTATTTAGGTATTTAGTCTTGCTTAATTGATTATTCAATTTCAATTCTAAAAAGTAAAAACCCATATTAGTTTTTTTTTAAAAAAAAAGAGAAAACAAAATATATATATCCATTAAAAATTTGAAAAATAAAAAATATTTATATTTAATTATAATATTAAGTAAATTTGACATATATCCCTTAGAGGTCTTCGTTCAATCCATTCAATTAAAACTAAAACTGAATTATCGGAATTACTATTTTTCCTAATCGAATATCAAATTGAAATTTTATACAATTGAATCATATTCGATTGAGATATGTTGCATAATTGTTCAATAATTTCAAAATAAAAATTATAAATATTCATGACTTTAGTTAAGAAAAAATATTAGTTGTTCATAAACATCAAAATATAAGTCTAGCAATCAAAAATTCTAATCACATTTAATCACTTTCATCAAATAAGGTTCACCAACTAGAATGCCAAGAACCCAAAAGTTTACAGTTCCGAAGGAGGTTCACTGACTAGAATGCAGGTGCTCCTAACAGGGTTTACAGTTCCCTGAAATCCCCTTACGAATGGAGGAGTGAAGACAGAATACATGGTCAATGTAGAACAGAAAAAGAAAAGGGAAAAAGAGAAGGGAGGGGTGGCCATGTTATAGGTTTGTGATTTTAAAATCACACTTGGAAAGAAATGATCCACAAATAAGATTAACTTTCCTGAAATTCATGTCTGAATCTCATAAGTCAGAAGACAAAGCTCTGAGGTACTAACTTTTTTATGCTTTATCAAGTATTTTATGTATTTGGAATGTATATAAATCTTTACAGCAAGTGAATCAGCTAATTTCCTCCACTAATGGGCAAGATAAATGAGTAGAAAAAGGAGGGGAAAACGCAACAACTAGCCATTATCATTAAAGTTTCTTGCAGGAGTAATTCACAATTAAATATTTTATCCCAAATGCTGTGGAGAAATTATACAGGGAATTATCATGAACTGTATGGACAGATACAAAGAAGTCTCAAATTCATTTTCATTCATAATAAATATGGGAAAAGAAGAATTGAGTGAAGCAAACAATAGAAAAAGTCAAAGTCGGAGTCCAGTAAGCTACAAATTTTAACGCTCCATGAGGGGTTGAGATTTTAAAAAACAAAATGAGGATTCACAACCTCAATCTTCTCGAGACTGGACTAATGCATTATCTATTATGACATTTGGAATATGGGAAATCTTGGACCACTCATGTCTGCTATCCTCAGCACATCTTTCCTTCAACTTGGGACAATCATAAAGCCTAAGTGTCTGTAATTTGGTCAGGCGCTGCATGGTTTCTAGAGGAGGGACACGCATCAGATTCTTGCATCTCCGGAATTCAAGTTCTCGAAGAGATGAGAGGTTTCCCAGCCACATTGGCATAGCTTCCACTTCATTGAAGTCCCTTATGTCCAAAGATGCAAGGGAAGTGAGGTATTGAAGTTGATACGGTAGAGCCTTTAGTTTGTCCCACCTGTATAACCGCAAATCTTCAAGGGACAAATTAAGGCGCTGGATGAAACCAAAACCAGGGAATTCCTCCAGTTTTTCCAAAAAACCACCAATCCTCAACACCTTCAACTGTGTGAGGTGGCATAGACTAGGTGGAATGGATGTTAATTTTCCACAAAATGTGATTCCTAAAGAGCGGAGAGAATGCAATTTACCTAGATCTTCTGGAAGAGAGATCAACTTGGGGCAGCTGCATATCCTCAAAACTTCAAGAGAAGTGCATGAGCACAGCCCACTGGCAGGCTTGTTAATCCTCCACATCCAGAAATTTCTAGTTTTGTAAGAGAGTAGAGCATATTTATGCCAGGAATGGACATCAGATTAAAGCATTCCCATATAGATAATTCTTTGAGACATGTGGACGCAGATAGACCATCTCCTATGAGACTCAATTGTTCACACCATCTAATATCAAGCTTCAGAAGAGACAAATATCCACTCATTATCGGAACACTTTTCAACCTTGGACACCTCCAAATAATCAACTCCTCAAGGCAAGGAAACACCAACACCTGTTCTCTTCCAATCATTGCTGCCTCCACCTCTTCCACCCATTCCTCTAGGTTGCTCATCTCCTTCAAAGTGAATTTTCTCAATGCTGGGAACAGTGACAAAGCCTCCTGCCCGCCACACATACTGTCATTAAGATAAAATTCAATACCAATGTACTTCACGTTCTCCAATCCATCGATTGTAAGAACTTTTAGATTGTGCAGTTGCCCAATGGTTGGAATGTTTTGGCATTTCCTGCAATTGATTAATTTTAAATTCACCAAATTGTTGAGCAAAAGTGAATCACCAACAATCTGTGCCTTTGTCGATATCCATGATGGAAAGTTGTCTCCTGCATAACCTGTAATGGTTAAACTTTTCAAATTCGAGTGAGGCTGAAGACCTTCCAGCACATCTTCATCATTATTCAGCCCTTCCCTATGAGACTGCCAGACAAATTCCAACTTGCATATTTTTGTCTTTTCTTGGAGTTTAGCTCCTTTGGCTTCATCTTTGTCTCTAACATGCTCAAGATTGGATATCTTTAACTCTCCTCTCAGTTGGCTTAAGCATCCCAATTCTTCAATTTGATTTCCCATTTCTCTACCCGCAGAAAATAATGGCAACGTCAGAAGACAGGTTAACGGTCCAATCTCCACAGGCATAAGCATTGGATCATTGAAAAAAATGTGCCTCAAGCTAACTAAATCTCTCATTCCTTTAGGGAGATTTTGAAGGCAAAAGCAGCACATGAATCTTAATGTCTGCAGATTGTAAAGCTTAGCGATGGATTCAGGTAGTGCTCTGATGTTGGTCCAGGAGATGTCAAAGTACCTCAAATGCCTTAAACTTCCAAGTGAAGCAGGCAACTCTTCAATATAAGCACCCTCAAAATTAAGAACTCGTAAACTTTTAAAGTCACCTGAAAGGTTATGGAAGATATCAAACTTTGAAAACAAAGAGTGCAATTTATGCTTAGTAGCTCTGGAGACCTCTGGCACCATTTCTCCCTCACTAATGACGTTCAGATGACGAACACGAGAAAAATCACCTACACAATCAGTCTTCAAAGTCAGTGTTTCAGATTTTGAAACAGACAGTGCAAGGTCATGAACTAAATCATGCATTTTACAAGTTGTAATGTTGCCGTACATATCCCTTTCTGCATCTTGAAATAAAGAGTTCGACAATAAGTCATTGAAGTTCTTGTTTCCAATATCCTCCATCAGTGCAAGACTTTCGTCACAGGGACTACTTTCTTCAGAAGGCTGAAGAAACCCTTGAGCCATCCAAAGCTGAATCAGTTGATCCCTTTCAATCTCATGATCTTTTGGGAAAATTGAACAATATGCAAAACATTGTTTCAAACTTAAAGGCAAATTATCAAAACTCAACTTCAAAGTAGGTAAAATTTCGTTGTTGTTTTTTAACTTCCAAGCATCACTATTTTTAATCAACAACCATGCATCTTTTTCCAATTTAAAGCCCATTGTTCCTCCTAAAATGCTTGCAACAAGGGGCGCACCACCACATCTTTTTGCAATTGCCCTCCCAATGTCCTCCAATTCTGAACTCACCAACTCTCCTCTTTTACCAAGTGCTCTTTACTTGATAATTGACCAACACTCATCATCTGATAACTTTTCTAGGTGATGCGTATGCCAAGAAAATGTCTCCATTATGGATGCCACATTTTGACTACGAGTTGTGACAACAATACTGTTTGCATTATTATTAATCTTTGACAAACGACTCTTCAATCTCACCCATTTCTCACGATCCTCATTCCATACATCATCAAGAACCAAAAGGAATCTTTGCCCTTCCAGCTCTTTTCTGAGGTTTTGAATTATTGCATTAATATTACTCAATCCTCCTGCATCTCTATCAAGGGATTCCAACATTCCCCCTAAAATCTTTTGGTCACTAAAATTATCAGATAAACATACCCACATTACCGCATCAAATATATTTTTCTCTTCTACTACTTTGCACACTGATTTTGCCAAAGTTGTCTTTCCAATGCCTGCCATACCCACTATAGATATGACAGAAATAGCTTGTTGGCCACTTAACCTAATCAACATGTCCACAATCTTCGAGACATCATCTTTCCTTCCTACAACTTCTGAATCAAGGATGGAATCCGTCTCATAGTCTCGGCTAATTTGGGGAACCCCGTCTACAGTTCCAACTCTGAGTCCAAAACCAGCCGCATCAGATTTTATTTGAATTAGAGATTCATTTATCTTCTTAATTTTATTAGCAATTTTGAAAGAAAATGCCACAGGCTTGTAGAAAGGAAAGTAGCAGACCTTTGTCTCCAGCTGGTTCTGATATTTTACCTTCCTTCTGAGAATTTCATAAGCAAACTCGTCTAGCACATCATCAGCCTCATAAGCAACATCTCTGAGCCTCTCCAGCCAAAGCCGCACAGCCTTGTCCCTCACTTGCCTTCCTTCCGCATCCTGCAGCACAGCCTGGATCATAGTAAGTGAGTCAAGAAGCCTTGCCAGCTCTTTCTTGAAACCCAAGGCGAGATTGATCTGCTCACCGGCAATAGAGATCACCTTGGATAATGTTGCCTCTATTGCAAAACTGAGCAAAGCTTCAGCCATCTATATGCTTTGATGCACCTAAGTTGATTCTGAAATTCTTAAAATCACTAAAAAAGAATAATAGAGGAAAGAATGATGCAATTGTAGTTCTAGAGTTTAAAGAGAATTGACTTTATACCAGGGAAAGTGGTAAGATGCGGGAAAGCAGGGAAGGTCAAAGACAGCATCAGTCCATAAGATAAAGACATGAATTTTGGGTGAAAGAATAACGAGAAAGCGTCAGTGGACAAGTGACAGCCACAATTACTACACCCTGTTTTATAAGCATAGAAATGCAATCATCTTTGTTATGTTCTTCATGGATTCTAGAAGAGTTTGAAATCAATATGTTAAGATTATATAAGTTATAGCAAAGCCACAGAGCATGGAGCATGCCTGTTCCCTGGAGGATCAGACCTCAACCAATAAAAAGAATATGACCCATACTGGTTGAACTCGTAATCATCGAGGAAAAGGGGGTAAAGATTGAAGACAAATGTGTAGGAAAGCTTACTAGCATTTATAAATTTTAGCTATTCTTTCAATCAAGCACTTAATCGACTTCTATAATCAATCAAGCATTGGTAGGGTTCAACTTCGTTGCTTATAAATACAATGAGACTGAAGATCGGGCAGCTTTGCCACATCCCTCATCCTTTGTGCTGTTGTGCCGAGTTTATATAATGTTGGTTTTATTACCATTGTATAGACTTCATCGCTAGGGTATGTTAAATCATTTTAAAGTTGTAACTGGAATATTTAGACTAATTCATTGTGAAAAACTATTAAAAAAATGAAAAGTTGGTGCAATTTATAGAAAAGAAACAACAATTTAGAACAGGGAAAGTGGGCACAGCTCGTAGGATGAAAGCATCTGCCAATTACTTCCGCAGGGTTGAACAAATATAAAAGCTTCAATGTTCCACTAAAGTAAGATGATAGAGTACCGTCTCAGTTATCATTTCTAAAATCCTCATCATCCTACAAACAAATTCATAAGAAAAGCGACGACTTGTAGATGGCACTAATTCTTCAATGCAGTTGCAACACTAAGCCCCATCTGCTAATGTCCTCTTTGATGTACTGATATAAAGAACTGCACAAGTGAAATGAAATTCACCATCATTGCCATCACAAATGTATAAGTGAAAATTTATATAAAAAAAAGAAAGTGAAATAAAAAATTAAGTCTAAGTAATAGTTACCATTATTTCCACGAATGAATGCATCACCATATTTATTTTTTAACTGTCCATTGACATATTCTTCTGTTTGCTCCATGGCTATATTCATATATCCATCTAGGCAAGCTAGAATACCTGCAAATTGGGGGAGGAAGGAATTTAAGGACATAAAACTCCAGGAAAGCCAAAAGTACTGTATTGCAATAAATAGACCGAGAATTCAAACTCGAATGGCAGTTCTTCTGGCTTTCTGAAACACTTATAGAGAAAAGGGAGGGGTGCAAAGCTTACACATTAACTATCACCCTTTTATATATTCAGGAAAGAAATTTCATAATATACATGTTGTTCACTATCTCTGGTATGGGTGCACAGGTGTCTCAAATATCTTTGGAGAAAATTTGCTAAATCATTGAACAATATACAATAGGCGAGTGGTAATTTCCACACAAGATATTTAAACTAACTACCCTCAACCATTATATAAACTATAAGACACTTGAGAAACTAACCAGTACTCATTTCCCTTTCCTGAGTGTTTGAGCTAAAATTTAGACATACACAAAAGAGAAAGAGAGACTTTATAGAATAAACCAGAGAAAAACCACTCAAACAAGCTGTCAATGCACATCATTTCATATCTCCAACAACAGACGATGTGAAGATGTTCTATTTTTAATTTACTTCAGCACATTAACAATAACAATCACACCCCAAAATGCAGAAAAAATCATAAATAAATCTAAAAGCAAAATGGAACAGAAGCATACATAGATGAACAATAATAAAGTGAGAGGGCAGATGCAGAGAGAACAACCTCTATAATCAACACCAGAATTCAGTTTCACGACAACTGGTCGCCCACGAATTGATTTGAGGAAATCTGCAGGTGTTTTTGTAGTTGTTGACCCTTTCTCTCCTGCTCCACTCATCTTTCTTACAATAATTCGACAACACACCCCTGCAAACTATAAGAGAGTTTAGACTTCTACAATTATTAATTTGCCTACAATATATTCAAGGGAATAATCCTGTCAAGGTAAATATAGGAACTTGGAGAAGACAACAAGGAAGCCAGGAGGCCTTCTAGACTAGCGCCTATCAATATGTGTGTGTCTGTGTGTCTGTATGCTCGTGCATGTATACATGTACGCTTGTGTGTGTGTGTGTGTATGTGTGTGTGTGTATAAATCCAGACATATGAATTAATATATATATTAGCACCAACATCCAGAAGTATGAATGATAAATGAAAGCAAGAACCTGGTTTTTGCAATCCTTTTTTGAAAGAAACTACTATGAAATGAGGGACAAAAATAAATGAAGAGAAACCAATAATCAAAACAACTAAAAAAGAAATAAGAGAAGATTACTCTCCTTCTTTCTTTAAACTAAGTAAAAAACTACTAAAGGAAATGTTGTAGAACAGCTAACATAAAATTAACACACCTTAATACAACAAAGATCCAGCCTTTACCCTACAAATTATAATAGTCACGTTTATACTCCAAATCAAAGAAAAAGAAGAAAAATCTTACATTCACGTCCTCAGCAATGACAACAAAAATTTTCAAAAGCATTTTTGCAACATCAAAATTATGGCAGAAGGCCACAACAGTCACCAATAACAGAACTAACCCAACTCTTAATAATGATCTCAAACCTGACTTGTTTGAACCTTACTTTTCAATCTTGGCTGATACTAGATTAGGCAAAAGTGTAAAGGGTTCATGCTCTTATCAAAGGGAATTATAAGGAATACTTTTCCACACACTTAAGCAACTACTTAAAAGCGTGAACAAAATTTTCTCTTAGAAGGGAAACAAAGGGCAGGTGGGCTACATATAACCCATGCCAATCCTCATTTCCTGGCTAATTCGTATGGAATTCACTGAAGAAAAATGACATTCCTATGATACCATAAACCATAGAACCATCACAAAAAGGAAAATAGCCAGAAAATCATGGCTCAAACTTACAGTAAGTATAGAATCAGAGAACCAATTGAAGAAATGGAAAATAAAGAGAAAGGGAAAAGAGACCTATCTAAACTATAGCTCAAATTCTGAAGGCTCCAAGCCTCCAACCCAAGCTCAACCTAAGTAGAAATCAACTACATATATCCAAATCTCAAGCTAGTCCATGGTTTAAATCACAACTGAATATGCCATGGTTTAACAGTCTTTCTCTTTTGTAATGAGACACTAATACAAAAGCAGTAAAAACAACTTCAACCTAATAGCTCCTTTAGAAAACACCTATTTCCACCCCCACTTGAATTTGCAGCTTTTGAGTATGATAAAGAAGTGAAAATAAACTTTACACCGTACCCAACAAATAAAAAGGAAGTAATGAAAAAACATTAAATCAAGAAAAGTTTCATATGTGTAATAACTAATTACCCATTTGTTGCGAAAAATACACAAACAGTAAAAGCATTTTGTACTTTAGCAACCGGATTGGCAAACAAAAAAAAAAAAGAAAGGCACTTCAAGCTCTGTATTCACCCAATTTAAAACGTACCAACAAATTGCAAACATAGCATGTGACCTCAAAATTCCCCACCCTCTTTCGTGAACAATAATGTATCAGTAAACCCTATAAAGAAACAAAAGCTAATACTTTTCCACCTAAAACTTTAACAGGTAAATACTTTTCTAAATAAAAAAGGAAAAACATCCCATAAATAATGAAAATAAGGCCTACTCTAAAGCAAGCTTCAGTTAACTAGGAAATTCGAACACCTACAACCTTTGAACTGAAAAGAACATAATACATTCAAAAGGGTACCCAAAAATATAAAACGAAATCATAGAAATATAATTGGGCAAATACATAGGTTATGCCAAATGGGTTTTCAAGCTAATTCACGATCCGAAAATGTTACAAGTTGAAAAGCCAAAAGCTTACTGAACAGATAGCCAAACAAGATACTATCAAGCTGAGCCAATTATCCCAATGAAATTAAAAGAAAAAGAAAACACCCATAAAAACAAAGGGTAAAATAAAGTTTTAATCTGAATCCGAAATACGAGATCAGTTTACAGCAAACTCGAGCTTACCTCCTCGAGTGACTTGATCAGTTCGATGACATTTCACAAGGAAAATGGCCGACTCTATTTGCTTTTATATTTTGGGGAATTATTAGGTAAACGAGTCGTTTAACGTCCTTCCCCCAGTTTCACTCCTTTTTCTCAGTAAATTACAATTTACCCCACTGAAGTCCCAAAACTACAAATTTGCCCCGTAAAACCTTTTTTCAGGTTTTTTCCTCTTGTCCGTTTGGCTCAATTTTTGGCATTGCGACAACATTAAATTAGACAGAAAATTTTGATTAAAATCTTTTTATTTTAATGAATTTATTCTCAATCATAAACATAAATAAAAATTTATTATTGCAATTACTTTCCATCCTAATTTTTAATTGCTAAATTCGCTCAATCAAACCTTAATAGATTAGTTGGAATTTAGATGATATTATTATTATTACAATTAAGACTAGACGTAACGATTTATTACATATCTTTAATGAATTAAATTTAAAATTCAGATTTTCTTTCTTTTTTTTAACATTTTTATAAATACAAAAAATATTGGATATTACCAAGTCAATACTAATACATAAATAATGGAAACAGTTACATTAGATGTTACAAAAAAAATAAAAAAAATACCAAGTCAATTAATAAAATTATTTAAAAATAAATTTTATAGTAAAAATATGTATTCAGTAAAAAATATATTAGTGTGTTATTTTTTCTTAAACTTAGAATTTATGTTGAAACTCACATTTATGTCTATTTTTTCTCTCTTTCTAAAAATTTATTATATTAAGTGTCAAAAAATTTAAATTTCAAGAAGACAAATTTATTTCCTCTCAAATCACATGTTAATTTTTTATTATTTAACTTAATTTTTTATGTCCATGAAGGTTTTTATTTTTTCATAAAATCATAATATTGGCTATAGTGCAGGGTTTAGTTGGATGTCTTGTAGTAATAAACTTTTACAAAATGACTAATTATCTCTTCTATAAAACAATGATTAAAAATCATATCTTTTTCATTTTTTGCCTTTTATAAAATTATTTCTTGTCATACGAATTTTCACTATAGAGTAAATTAAAAGCAAACTATAATTGATTACAATTTAATATTTAACTTGAAAGTTGCAGGTTCAAATCTTGGAAAAAAAGAAATTAAGTTTATATACTTTGTATTATATAATTCAAATCCTATGAATTTTTATATAAACTAGTAATTAATTAAAAATAAACAAATAACCAAAATGTAACATTAAATTGATTGTAACATGACTAGGTAAAAAAAATCTAGTTTGAGGATATTTATTTATATAAAAGTAACATCATGCAATTTTTTTTATAAAAAGAATTAGTATACTTATTAAAAATAATTAATAAATTTTTTAAATTTTTTATTATTTTTAATACTTTTTTTTTAAAAGAATTAGTATATTTATTATATTTGTCAAATTTTATACCCAATTATAATTTCACAAAAATATATTCACTTTTCCCCTTTTGACATCTTTCATGAATTTTATTTTTTTACTACTTTGATAAAAAAAAGACTCTTGAATAGGAAACAAAACTTCAAATTAAATTTTTTAAAATAATACTCGATATAAGAGAAGTGAGAACATATTTTTTATAATGTGTCTAATTAAATTATATTATAATATTTATTCTGTAACAAACTACTATAACATTAAAATTGCAATGATCACATTACAGTAAATGGATGTAAGATGATTGTAATCTAAAATCATTACAATTATATTTAATTGCACTTTGTAATATTATTAAAAATATTTGTATCTTTTAACTTTATTATTTTATTAAAGATATTTTATAATATTATAATTTATTTTTTATATATATAGATTTCAATAATACCTCTTTATTACTATCAACAACCCTTTCTATTAAATGTTAGATGATAATTGTTAGTAAAATTTATATTATTTTTAAAAAAAATTAAAATAAAAGTTAAAATACTCTGACACATCTTAAATTTTAATCAAAATTTCAAGTAAGTTCATTAGTTTTTAAAATTGACACTTTCACCTAAAAAATGTAAACACTATTAATTGATATGATAAAAGGACTAAAATGTTATTTTTTATTAATTTAAAAAATATTATTTTATATTTTAAAAAATAAAAAATGTGCTCTTCAACACCCTAAGAAAAGGGGGCATCAACCAATGCTCCCCAAGAAAGGGGATCACTAACGGTACTTCCTTCTTTTAAAAGATTAATAAAAATTATCTAATTGTAATTTTTAAAATTAATAAAATATAAAATTATCATTTTAATATTATCACGTTTGTAAACATTAATGATTGACTAATGACTAGACTTATATTTAACGGAAGATTTTTTTTAGGACAAAGTATTAATTTGAAAACTAATAAATTCGTTTGAAATTTTTATTAAAATTTAAGAGAGTTAAAGCTATTTCACTCTAAAATAAAACATATAAAAAAAATAAAATATTCTCATCTTTAACTTTTAACCACAGTTTCATGTGAGTCTATTAATTTTTGGAATAAATAATCTGCTTCACAAAAATATCTTTAGCTTGATATATAAATCTAATCATTAATTAATTATTAATATTTTTATTAATTTAATAATATAACAATATTAAAAAGATAAATTTTTTTTGTTAATTTTAAAAATTATTTCCATATAAATTATAAGTTTTTATTTTTAAAATTTTTTTTCTTGCAAAAAAAATTTCTCTCCCTATGAGAGGGGAGCACCGATCGAATGCTCCCAGTTGGAGGAGAGCACCTACCATGGGGTGGTTGGCCGACGAATGGAAGCGACGTGGACCGACCACATTGTTTGAAAAAAAAAAAGAGAGAAAGTCTTTTAATATATTTTTATTAACAATATTTATATTTTTAAATTTCATTATCTATTGCAAAAACTAATAAACTCACATAAAATCATAATTAAAAAGTGAAAATATTTTACCTTAAAAGAAATTATAATAAAAAAAAGATATATTAAAATTATAATAAAAATAAAATATATAATATTAAAAATGTATTATATAAAAATTAATAATAAAATATAAAAATATATTAAATTTATATTTTAATAAATAAAAATAATTTTAAAATTTAATATTATATCCCAACAAAATAATTGTAAACGATATTCTCTTGCTTACATTTAATCATCACTTTCCAAATATATATAGCAAGCAATTCAATATTGTTTTGCTACAATCACATGGATTCCATAACTGTCATCAGCGAATGCCATCTAAAACTGGACAACGACCAACGTGAGACCATCTGCAGTCTCACAGCTTCTACATTCTGATGTACTAAACAGCTCTGATTTCTCTCCGATTCCGAAACCATGTACACATTGAAAAGACCACTTTCTCACTCCTTCAGATTTAACATCTCCAATTTCACATCTCTCCGATCCTCAACAAAAACATATCAAGCCAATGAAACAATCAGTTCCCAGAATCCCATTTTCAGTGCCAAGTTTCCTGATCCAACCATGCCATTTTTCTCTGCAAATTCACCTTCGTTGTTGAGGATAAATACCCACTTCCCAAATTCATTGATACATCCAAGACTGACTTCTAGGACTCAAACTTTTCCCCAAATCAGGAACTTTTGTAGTAAACAGTCAAACCCAAATGCTGAACTTTCTGCTTCAAATGATATACCAGTTGCTTCCGCTATCATTCCACCAATTCAGAGCTCTCAGCCTATTGATGCAGCGTCTTCAATGAGAAAACCAATCAGTTTATGGCCTGGAATGTACCATTCTCCTGTAACACATGCTTTATGGGTAGCAAGATCAAGCATGTTTGAGAAAAGTGCCGGTGACAAGCAATATTCACAAAGTGAATTGGTTGCAAAAACCCCTTCAAGGAGCAAGACTTGTATTGATTATAAGTTTTCTTCTGATTATATACTTAGGGAACACTATAGGAATCCTTGGGATGAGTTTAGGATGGGGAAATTGCTTGAGGATCTGGATGCTCTCGCTGGAACCATCTCATACAAGGTACTACTATGAAATTTAAAATCTTTTGTGAAATTTAAATTTAAAGTCTTCTGATGGCATATATATTGTAGTATGTTCGTACTAAAGCTTGTTTGAGTTAAGACTGGTGATAAGTGCTTGAAATTTGCTGAAATATATGCAAGCTCTGACAGGTTATCTATTTTGATATAACTGATAATAAAATTTCCAACTTTACGTAATTATTTTCTTTGCTTTGGACCAGCACTGTCGGAATGATGATGGTGCAACAAGGCCTATATTATTGGTTACTGCTTCTGTTGACAGGATGGTTTTGAAGAAACCAATCTATGTTGACTTTGATTTGAAAATATCCGGTGCTGTTACATGGGTTGGGAGGTCATCTATGGAGATTCAGCTGGAAGTAACTCAATCCACACAAGGTAGAGCAGAATAAATGCTAGTTCTTTTGTTTTCAATTTTTATATGGTCTGTGGTTGGCTGCAGATAATTTTCACATGTCTGGCTGTCTATTCGTTCCTTCTGGTTCCGAATGTCCATCATCCTATAGTGGCTTTGTTGGACAACAACCTGTGAACATAACTTGATTATACATTTGAGTTTTGCTGAACATAATTAAGGGCAGTGGAGAAGCAATGTTTGTGAATAGCTTCTTGTTATTTTTAGTTGAGTTTGCAGCTAGCTTTAGTTGATCATTATTCTGGTACACCGATAATCTGGAAAGTGTTAGAGAAGAAAAGTTGCCTTTCACATTGTTATTCTTACCCTTTATCAAATTTTTATGCTGCTTATATACTTCACACTGGATGTGATGATAAAGGTCTTTCTTCCTCTTCGTAGATGCATGATGTTGGTTTATTTTAATCATCCATGTACATATCATACAGTTTTTACATGAAGATACTGTGATATTAACCCAAAAGATTAATAACAGGAACCTTGGGTTAATCTCAGATATTAGGATGTCATAGAGAGCTTTGGCTTGTTGGGATTGAATATGGGGCTAGGTGAGGAGCTCTTTCCCTTAACTCTTATTTGGAATGCTTGAATTCCTCCATGGGTCATTTTTGAGAAAATGGTGTCATCTCTCAACAGTGAGAGTACCAAATATAACAGTCGATCACCCAGTCACATATCTTAAGCCTCTTTATTATAAGATGAGTTCTTATCACTTCGTTAGTGACATTGCTCCTTCCAGCCTACTAATAGATGCTTCCTAGCCTAATTAAGAGGGGACTGCTCTAGACAATTCATAACTCTTGTCACTACTTTCTCTTTGTAAACCATGTTAATACTGC
The DNA here is from genome assembly GCF_002168275.2 of Theobroma umbraticum. NCBI lineage: Eukaryota > Viridiplantae > Streptophyta > Magnoliopsida > Malvales > Malvaceae > Theobroma > Theobroma umbraticum. Next base: position 1,113,420 of record NW_018397264.1, read on the forward strand.
TTGTGGACACTAGCTTTCCCTTTTATTACTCCATCTGTTAGGTGCTCACCACTTTCCTTAGAGGCATAATGTTTACCCCGCATGCTTTCCACTATCACCCAAATTTTTTCTCACTTTTCATGGTACTCAAGCACAGGAAAGGCTGCCTAATCCTCCTTTTTGACCTCTCTATGTCTTCCTACTGACTCAGTTGCAATACTATCTCATCTCTCTATGGAAAAAAAGGAAAAACCCTCCAGAAAGGTAAACTGTTGTAGCAAATTGTCTTAACGTGCTGAGAATAAATTCTGTTCCAAGCAAGGAATAAGCTGGACTGATGTGCTCAAGAGCTTATAGGGGAATGGGCAGATCAATACTTTTGCCTGAATTTTAGCCAGTGCTGCTTATGGCATTCAAATCCACTCCGTATATCAGTATATCATCTTGCAAATGGCAATTAGCACCTCCATCATATTACATACTCTTTAAATGTTATTTGTTCTTTCAAAGGTGTCTCCAAACATCTTAGTTCTTATATCAATGTTCTTCGTATACCCTGCTGCCGCCTGAACTATTTTTTTGTTGACAAGTTGTTTCTGCTCTCTTGTTCAACTTTTTCTGGCTTCTTTGTGGCCCATTATTCTCTGTAGGATGCTTGCAGGATCTGTTTCAACTTTCAAAAAGGCCCACATTCAGGCCTGTGATCCCAGGATTTAGAGAAGTGTATATATACCAAATTAATTTCTATCCAACAGAAATAACATTCATAGACACTGCTGAGCAAAATATTTTTAATGTTTTTGACTTTCTGAGAGTTCATAAAAAGCCCTCTGATTTTGGTGACACTCTGCTCGAATAGATTGATTTTCTGTGATTTTTAAATTTTGTGTGTGTGTGTGTGTGAAGTAAAAATGACAAAAAATTAAGATGTAAAACCTCCTGAAAATTGCTGGTTCTATATAATCCCTTCTTATGATTTATTTTGGGACTCAATAATGTGCTTAATTCTAAATATCAAGTTTCTTTGGAATTTTGAAGTTACATCTGTTGTGCTTAGCTACATTCTAATGTAAATTTTTTTTTGTAGATTCTCCAAATCCATCTGATTCAATTGCTCTTGTGGCAAACTTCACATTCGTGGCCCGTGACTCCCAAACAGGAAAATCAGCTCCAATTAACCAGATCTTGCCTGAAACTGAACGTGAAATATTGTTATGGAAAGAAGCAGAAGAAAGGAACAAAATCAGAAAGCAGAAGAGAGCAGAACAAAAGAAGGATGTAAATAAGAGTGATGAAGACAGACTTTACTCATTGTTGGCTGAAGGGCGGGTTTTCTGCGACATGCCAGCATTGGCAGACAGAGATAGCATTCTTATTAGAGACACTTGTCATGAGAATTCTTTGATATGCCAACCACAGCAAAGGAATATTCATGGTCGGATATTTGGAGGATTTTTGATGCGGAAAGCATTTGAACTGGCCTTCTCAAATGCTTATGCCTTTGCTGGTGCAGCACCTTGTTTTTTGGAAGTTGATCATATTGACTTCCTTAAACCTGTAAGTAGCTATTACTATTTAGAAAGGTCTAAATTAAATTTGCAGTAACTAATCTTGACAGCACATACAGTGGACCTTTTGTTCCCTGGATCTTGATAGCTTGTCTTTTATAGAGAGGGGACCTCACGTTGTGCACAATGATAATTGATGATGTAAATAGTGGTTATGTTGGTGAAGTTTGAGGTTGGAGTCTCCTGTTTCCTTTTTTAAGCTGAAACGGTTGAAGGAATAATTGTAACTTTCACAAGAAACTCATACACGCAGTTTCCTAAGCGTGCAATGAGCAACATGAGAGAGAGAGAGTGTTTGAGAGCTTGTAAATCCATTATGTAGAAAGCTGTGCTGAAATTTACTTTGAACATTTTCATTTTGTTTTATTTATATATTTGAAATGATAAGGAAACAAACAACACAGTTCTCATGAATACTTTTTGCTGATGCAGGTGGATGTTGGAAATTTCCTTCGTCTCAAATCTTGTGTTTTGTACACAGAACTTGAGAATCCTGCTAAACCTCTGATAAATGTGGAAGTGGTAGCTCATGTCACAAGGCCTGAGCTAAGGTCCAGCGAAGTAAGTATCTAAATCAAACTGTATAAGAATGAAAGGACTTATGGAATAATTTGTTAGCTGGGTTGAGCACTGTCATCCTTCGTTCTTTAAAGATGTTTCACTTTCTAGCTTTTCTAGCAGGTTAGATATCAAATTGGCATTCAACCCTGAGGGTAACTGTCTAGAACCTCCAACCCTAAATGAAAAATTCAACAAAATTGAATGTATGTGTGTGTGTGTGTGTGTATATTTGTGTTGTGTGTGGTCATATGTATGCATGCGCATAGACCATCTTAAATGCTTTGAAGGGCCATAGAGTACGTCCAAAATTAGTGGCAGTTGCAATATAATACCTAGATGTTTAATTATCTCCTTTCAAGTTATGCTTTCTCTTACGCATGTTCTTGAATTTAGTGATTGGAATGCAGTATTTATCTTTGGTTAATTTTATGCAATTTGAATAGGTATCCAACAAATTCTACTTCACATTTACTGTCCGACCTGAGGCCATGAAAGAGGGATTAAGGATTCGCAACGTGGTTCCAGCAACTGAAGAGGAAGCACGACGGGTGCTTGAACGTATGGATGCTGAGAGCTCCCAATAGGCACAATTATGAAGACTCTCTGTCAAGAGGAAGAAATGACATAAACCTCTTGTTTTACAACTCCAAGATGTTATTAATAAGCATCCTTGGAATAGCAAAATGCATATTGACGTTTTGCTCATTCATTTGAATCTATATCTGTATCTAAAATCCAAGGTCGACAGGTATTATATCCATTTGAAGCTTGGAATACAGCACTCTTAAACTCCCTTCACATTGTCAAGGATTCAATGATGGAAATATTTCTATCTGAATCTCACAAGAGCAGATAGACTTTGCGAGCATGGGAATGCATGTCACTCTGCTCTTTTGGACAGGGGGCGATGTCTTTTGACCAGGACCAATCTGCTCTCTCTCTCTTTCTCTCTCCCTAATAAAAGAATGCCAGATCAAACCACAGTGCACAGGCCTCACAGCCACAAGTGGAAACTGGCGTCACTCTTTTTGATTTGATTGGACAGAAGTCTTCAGTTGGTTGTCCCCAGTAGTAACCATGACTTATTTCTCATTCCAGTACAAAAAAATATTTGGCAGGCACGCCGGTTAAACACTACAGATCCATCATTGTGCTTCTGTCGTTGAACATAAACTTCAAATGAGTCTAATTTATTTACAAGATAGATTTACCTTTTTTAGCTATACTACATTATTACCTCCTGATATAACTTCCTCCCGTATATTACATAGAGCAAAACAGCTTCCAAAATCCTGTAAGTCAATATATTTAAGTACAAATTTAACCAACAAAAAAGAGATTACATTATATATATGTTGAGATTTACGCACAAGCGCATTTGCACTGCCTGCTGCATTCTGAAATTTAACCTGCTTAGATATGCAGATGTGAGGCACTGATCAGGAGCTAAGATGAGGATGAGGAGCTTTCATCGTCGGAGGAACCATAATGCTGCCTTACGTTGAGTCCAGGAAAAACTGGTAGATGGGTAGGATTTGGCAATGGACGCACCGAGCTGTATATTGTTCTCTCATTGACCTTTGCAACTTCCTTGCAGACTTGATCAAGAATAGAAAGGAAGTCCCTTACAACCATAAAAATCCTGAAAGGATGAGCTTCTTCCTTAGCCGAGTTCCCATGGAAATACTCTGTTATCTCCTTCACCATAGAGAGAGCAACTCTCTCTTGGGTTTGGATCCTTACAATCTCTTCCTCCGTCTTCTTCAGGAACTCATTCATTGACTCAGAGAATTTGCGCCTACTGTCTTTTAACGCAATCTCTTCATTTAATTTTATAACTTCTCTGATTTTAGGGATACCACTAGCAAGTTTTGCCACCTCAATACTGAGAACATCTGAATCCATAGCAGCAGCCTTCTTCACATTAGTGAGCTCCCCACTCAGCCCAGAAACAACTAGCAGTCCGAGCTTCCTAAATTCAACATCATCCTGAATATCCGATCGCTGAATTTTCTCAGCTTTCAGATTCTGATTGGCACCAGAAAGGTGAGAACCTTCAGCTCTGATAATTTCCTGCACAACAAAATGCAAAAGTGTGGTTTTCCCATCAGTGCCCTTTACATCAACAAGCTTTAAGAGCGTGTCAAGCTTGAAGGCATGGGCATCGCCGCGATTGGTGCCAACATTCATGCGGTTCCCAGTTTTGAGCACTGCCTCTAAAAGCTTCAGAAACATTCTGCTGTTTCGCAACTCTCCACAAGCAGCCTGCAGAGATATAAGTTTCAGTAATGAGAAAATTACCACACAACAGTAAATTGAAATATCAAAATCCTTCATTTCAAATAGATACAACCCCAAACATCATGCTCAGTATACAGCTTTATCTAATGCAAATTGGTGAAATTGTGCATTGTTGCCCCAAATGTTATTGACTAAACATAGTCTTCACCTCCATGGAGCTCGATTACCGTAAGCATTTTCACTTATATTGGGGCAGTAGTCATAAGGATTTCTACCAGAGAAAAACATCATAATGAAGTTTTTCTTCCTTCACAGCAATAGAAATAGAGATGTTTCAACAGTTCCCAATTTTCCCAATTCTTATGTGGAAATCCACCCAAAGATAACAAAAGCTCATTTATTAATGAAATTATATCCGGGAACTGCATTAAGTATTACACACCAACTCTCATTGGATGCAGAGTTTACAACCATTGAATAAAAGCCAAGATTATGGTATCAAAGATTACTTAGCCGGAATATCATATACCCACTAGCTGCTTTGTACAGAGTTTAACGCCATTGAAATGAATCCAAGCTCATGATTAGGGAGATTACTTGGCTAATGAGGAAAAAGGAAATGTTATCCTCTTAGGCAGTAGGCAAGCTTCTTACTCAGGAAAATTGGGGATATAGGTGTAAATTAATGACTCTCAGTTGGATGTTTTTTATCTGAGCCAGGTAAAGACACAGAAGATATGATAGATTAATGAGACACACTGAAGCTCCTCATAAGCATCTTTCTATAGTAAATCTGATCCCTAAAAGATAGAGAAAAAAGAAGCAAAAATGAAGAAAAACAACAAAGAAATTTTCCTATTTTAAACTTGTTAACTTTTAACTTGCAGCAAGCTACTGCAACTGAGTTTGCTAAAGTCCTATAGAATGTGTTTATCAAGAATAAGTTTTTATTATGGTCCACGAGAAAAAATTATAAAGCTAGCAATGATGAAGAACTATCCGTAGATACAAGATTCACGACAGACATCTTAGTGGTTTCCCAATAAACCAGAAGCACACAAATGCACACAGATTGGAAATTAAGATGTACCTCTAAAGTTTCAAAAGATCTCTTCAGATACTCAATTTCAGAGTCAAAATTAGCAATGTAAAGCATTGCATCAACCCTCTTGAAGGCAAAAGGTATGTCAAGCACCGCTTTCAGGAATTTCTCGGCGGGACCTAGCTTAAAAGGTGATTCATCTTTGAAATCCTTCAGCTTATGCTCTTCTTCTTTGGTTGGAGCCATCTTTAATAAGCTTTCCAGGAGCTCTGTCCCAAGTGTGTCTGAATTGCCTGTTTGCACAGAAAGAAGCTAAAGCAGTTTAGAGGTAAAATAAATGGTGAGGATGGAGAGGGAAACAAGGAAAGATGGAAGGAGGGGATGGGGAGAAGCGATGCAGCGGGTTGTCCCATCAAGTAAAATTTTTGCAACTATAGTTTGAAAGGCAATTAAGTGTACAATTTTGTTCAAGAAATAGCATCTGTAAACTGGAGATAGAAGGGCAACCATTTTCCGCAAAATCTTTAAAGCAATTATAACCAGCATGTAATCCACTGTTATGTTCTCCAGGGCATTGCCATCCTATATCATACATGTAGCCCTCTTGAAAATGAATAGACAAATGGACAATAGATAGCCAAATAGGTGACACCTCAGAAACCTGTCTCAACTTTCAACTGGACAGATTTTCAAGTAGTCTCAAGGAAAGAGAATTATTGCTTTTCTAACTATAAATGCTCCACATGCTATTTTTATTTTATTTGTGAATGAGAGATGAGATTTCCTTGGTTGGGAAAGGCTTTTAATTAACCACCATCAAGGTCACGGCATATCTTCCATTCAGGCTCTTCAGAAAGTAAATATGAGTTATTGCAAACGTCCTGGTCTTTTTTATGACTGTTTGGTTTGAATATTGAACTCAATATTTTATGGCTGTGGCACAACTAAATCATATCAAGCCTGGACCTCTGATGCATTGGAATGTGACTAGACTCTAGAAAGTATCTTTCCTAGTTTCCTTCTTTCCTTTTCTAGAATCTATACCATTGTTTTTCTTAAGTATAATCCTCTAAAGTCCACTTCTACCATCCATGACCATTGGTTGTCAAAGAAAAATTTTGTTCCTCATTTATTGCTCTATCTTTTACTGATTCTTTATATTTGCAACGCATATGAAATGATTACCTTCCATAAGTGCTTCACAGACTTCATCAATGGTCACATTCAGTGCCCTCAATAAAATTGCAATGTTCTGAGACTTCTTTGGATCAAGCACACGATTTTCGTGATTCACAGAGGGCAGAATCTGCCGGCGACCATTGTCTTTTGTGGCCAAATTTGAATTATTCACCATAAACAGTGTCTCAATCATTTCTTCATTCAATCTGCAAGCACCATTATAACATTTTATTATTTACCAAACAACGTAGACGTAAAGTTATTGGATACCAAAAGAAGAAAAATTGTAAGCGAATTTGATATACTAGTAAGACAACACTAAATGAGAAAGAGAGAGATGTGAATATCTCACTGAAAAGAGCTTGCTTTTATCTGATCCCACACCATGGCCCGATCCGAACTCGCTCTAACTTTATCCCAATGCAAAGGCTTCAATTTCGGTTTCGGGGTCTCCTCACTGCTCCCTAAGCCCTCATTCTTCTTTGGCTGCTCATTCACAGCCAAATTTTGCAACACCACTGGCCTGGAAGGCGCAACAAGAACCGGAGGTCCCCCTGGATTAGTCTCGGAAACAGCCTTCACTGCAACAGGAACCTCCCAAAAACGCGGTGGAGGAAGAGGAGGAGGTGGCGGTGGCAGCTTCCTAAGCGCAATCCTTGATGGAGATTCCGTGTTCTGCCCCGAAAGACTTGAACCTCTATCCGGTGAATCCCTTTCTGAAGAAGACGAAGATAACCTTGTAGATGAAGCTGAAGTTGAAGAAGGGGTTTTGATTCTCACTGTATAGATGGGAACAACAGTATCTGGAGACTTGGATCTCTGACTCAACGGACTTGAGTTCAAGAATGAATTTGTAGGTGAACAAGAGTTGGAATAAGGGTAAGAAGCAGTTCTTGAGTTGAAGCTTCTACTCCCAAAGTTCTCACCTCGAAACTCCCTCCTTGAACTTGATCCTATTCTTGCTGGTGGACCTCGTGGTGGACTCTCTCTTCTGCCTGAAGACCCTCTAGGCGAAAAAAACTCCTCTTCTTCATCTTCAACATTGTTTTCAAAACTACCGGTTTGTTCATTTTGGAGAAACTGCTCTCCACTTTGAAAAGTTTGTACTTTAGGCAATGGTGGCAATGGTTTTAGCTCTGGAGAGCCAAGTTTTTGATAAGGAGAAGATGTAACTCCCAGCCTGATACCTCCATTGCTAGAATGGGTTGTTTTTTCTGGGTCTACTCTAGAGTTTACAAGGGTGCCTAAGTAGAGAAACTCTGAGCTGCGGTTGGTTGAGACATAACGTGGCGGTTGGAGCGGTGGTTGTGGAGGTGGTGGCTTTTGGGAGGCATCTGATGGGGAAATGTTGGGAGGGAATAAGCGGAGGGAGTCTGAACGAGAAGCTTTGTCGTCTGACGAGGTGTTTTGGTGGCTGCGATGGCGGAGGAAGAGAGTGAGGGCGGCGATAGAGAGGATGATGGCGGCCAAAAGGAGGGAGGACGAAAGAGAGATGAGGAGGAGGTGGTGGCGGTGGGATGAGGGAGATGGAGAGCGGGGTATGAGCAGGGAGGAGATGTTGGCGGGAAAAGTTGGGAGAGTGGAAGGTGGAGGAGGGGGTGGAGGGGAAGGGAAGGAAGGAAAGAAAGGATTTTGAGGCGTGGAAGGGGGAGTTGTGGAGAAAGGATATTTGGGTTGTTGTTCTTGTTGTTGTTGGTTGTGATGAGGTTGGGGTTGTGGGGAGAGAAATGGGGAAGAAGAGGGGGGGTAGGTTGGTGGGGGGGAGGTTTGAGGAATAAAAGGTTGGTGGAGGAGGTGGCGGTGGTAGTGAACGGAAGTGGTGGTCGGTATGGTGGAGAGGAGGAGGAGGAGAAGGAGATGAAGGAGATCAGTCACGGTGGTTTTTGGCATTATTAATGTTTTTTATGTGAACCACACTCAACACCTTGAAACACAGTCTCTCTTTGACTGTTTTTGACTTAACATGGTCAGGGGGAGAGATGGAGACAGACAGAGAGAGAAGATTGTTAATTTTCTTAGATCATTCCTTTGAACAGAGAAGATTAAAAGGGAGAACTTTGTTCGTTTGCTTGCTATAGTGGAGTTTCTCAGTTTTCTCTTGAAGAGATGATTCAAGAATGCAGATGGGGTACTTTGGAAAGAGAAAGCAAAAAATGCAGAGGACCAAAACCAGACAATGGGAATTGGGAGGTCCAAGAAGGGAATGTTCCAAGTTCCAACTCAAAGAGAGAGCAGGCAGGAGGGACTACATGACTGAGTTGGAGAGGGCATATAGAGAGAGAAGAACAAGAGAATACTAAGAATGAGAGGGAACAGTAGGAGTAAAAGGAATGGTAGTTTAGACTTTAACAACAGGCACAGCACCCACACACACTTTCTAAACACTTTGTCTTTCACCTCTCTTCAGAGGTGAACTGAACTTTGAACAAAACACAATCTTTCAATGTAAAAACCTGATAGCAGTAACATAAATGTTTGAATATGTCTGAAGCTTGAGATGGAAGAGGTGGAAAGATCCAGGTGTGAGCATGGAAAGTGAGGAGGAAGGTGAAGACTCAGAAGAAAAAGTCAAGAAAATTTTCTGAAGAAGATGCACAAGAGGTTAAAAATCTCTAACAGACAGACATTGTTCATCATTGGGATTTGCATATCGTTTTTCCCTGTGCAGGGATTCCTGCAATTATAGCACATACATACTTCTGGGCATGGTTAAAGATGAGCTGGTTACACTGTAACCCTGTGACCGTGATAAGGAGTTGAAAGTGAATCCACCCAACAAAGCATTTCACACTTGGATTATGTTTATAAAGGAGTGGTCATTTTGGCTTTGTCCTCGCCACTGTTCACCGTATTGAAGCACTGATTCAGCATCTTAAAATCAGGCAAACTTGTTGGGGGAGGGAATTTGCATGAGCTCACTCTCTCGTGGGTGCGCGTGGGTATTGCAATTTGAGGGTTTGAAGACAGCAGGACGTCATAAATGGACATACGTCCATTTTTTCTCTTGACAAAATCTAAGAATACTCGAACTTAAAGGCTTTTCGTTTTTGGACACTTCAGTGCTCCTTTTGCCTAAGAAAGTGGTAAAAGGTTTTTTTAAGAATTGAGAAATTTAAATTCAATTATTATTTATTTTAAGTCAAATAACAATATGCTTAAAACACATAAACTTTTATTTTAAAAATAGGCATGAAATTTACTTTTAAGATTTTTAGATTGAAAAAGAATTTCCAATTGTAGAGGCGTGAAGAGGAAAAAAGAAATATAGCAAGGTAAAAGTTTTTTTAAAATAAATTGTTAATATTTTCTAATTAAACTAGTAATAGACTAGTTCAACAAGAGAAAATTAGTTTTTGATGTGTAATTCAGTAAAAAAATAAAAAAAAAATACTCATAGCATTTTATGTACTAACTCTTTCATTAATATCTATTTTGATTCGAATTTACCGTAATATTAATATCTCTAAAAAGGAATTTCATATCAATAAAAAGTAAAATAAACTCTAATATCAATGATTATAAACTTATATTTTTAATTTAAAAAATACATTTATTATGTGTAAAAAAATTATTATTTATGAATCAAAAATTCATTATTTATTTCTATTAACGTCAAATTCGTAACATATTTACATACAAATATTTTACTTAGACAACTATTACATCCGTGATTAATATTATCTTAATATAATTAATTGTCTCATATGTTATAATTGTTTGTCTTCTTTTAGTACCATAAATTTAGTTTTTTATTTCCTTCCTTTTTGTTGAATTTGAAAATCTCATGATAACAACTATTTTATTACCAATTAAGTCTAATAACTTTTCAAATTCAAACTCCTCTTTAAAAAAGAGAAATTTTTTTATTTTTAAACAAACCATCACTCTCAAACCAGTAATCCATGTTGCGACTACGTTGAGAAAAGGAGGGGGGCCCTCTTAGCCCATATTGTCAAAACTCAAACAGATTTGAGGGAAATTCTACAATCTATGACATGATGATGATGGGATGCTGCATTAATCATTTTTTACATCATAATAATAACGTTTAAAACATTGTTCTATTCATGCAATTCCATGAGCCTTTTGGTGATCTTGAACGTAATGATCGAATTCATCTCTGTTCGGATCATACTAATAAATTAATAGTGAAGATATTAATTAATAATAAGCAGGAGAATTTCATGATTAGTCGATGAAGTAAAAATTTAAAATATACCATTTTGGAAATGAAGTGTCCAATTATTAAACAAGTAAGATGGCGCTTAAAGGCATAAATATATACAAATTTTTATTAATTACATATATGATTGATGAAATAATTGCTAGCCTATTTTAGTAATTAGATGTCAATATTTGTGTAATTAATGAAAGAAGAATATAACACTGAACACCCCTTATACGTGGACCAAGGTTTTAAAATAAGCTAAGCAGCTCTAGAATTTGACGGGGCCTATATATGAAAGAGAAAGAAGTAGGACCATATCAAGGTGAAGTAGGAAAAAGTCGCTATCATTATTTACCAATACAAGGGTGGACAATTTATTTTCATGTCAAACCCTAGTCTTTAATTCTTTTCTTTCTTTTTTTTTTTAATAAGAATTCCTTATCATTTTACTCATAATATTAACACCTGCATTGTATAGCATTCCCTCAAACACTACATTATACGTCCTTTTCTTTTCCTCCATTTAGCTAACTTTTTTGACTTCTCCTTCTTTCCCTTTAGATAACCTACATTGCATATATATGTATATATATATATATATATTTATATACAATCAACCGTAATTTTATTGAATTAATCATGAGATATAGATAATACTCATTTTAGGTTAGGCAGAGTGGTTTTTTTAGGATGTAACCATATGTTAAAGTTTTCATTTCATGATTTAACATATTATTTCATTCAAAATAATATATAATCTTTTAGATTTTATTCATGTAAGAAAAATCAATGACTAGAAATTATCAAATATAACTAATAAGACTAATGATTACTCTGCGAAAGCACTTCTTAACAAATATAGATTCAATTTGTTTAATTTTTACTAATGGTATTCTCAAACTTTTACTATAAATTTACGTTAAACGAATAGAAATTTTAAAAATTATGTCTTAATTTAAATAAAAATAATAGAATAAATCTTCAATTGAAAATTTTGACAAACATTAGACCCTAAATGAGTATTTAACTGAATTTTTATCGGAAAGGTTAACATTCTTTTAAAAATTTATTATGTATGATACAACACACAAAGTAACTTAATTATGTTATTTTAATATTTTTATTTACAACTTATTGAAAAAAGTAAAAATTTCATATTTAAGTAAAAATAATACATTCGAATAAATTAAAAATAATAATATATAAAATTTGCATGATATTTTTCATCTGTAATAATTATCCAAGCTAACTTTCATATCCCCTTAAATAGTTATATTTATTATTTTTCAATTAAAAATCATGTGAAGATGCATTGAAATTTTCATATTTCAAAAAGATAATTATTCTCTCTATAAAAGCACATTTCAAAAATATTTAGCTCTTAAATTGATCAATTAATAAAGTTTACCATCAAAGTAGAATTTTATCTGATACATTGGGACGAACCAAACCTGCATTTCGCATGCCGCAAGCTACCCAAAGAAAAAATAAATAAATTTTGCGGCTTTTAAATGCACATGTACCATATCCAGCTCTCGATCCTTTGTTTTATTTATAAATAAGGTTATGCTAGCTAGCACGTACAATAAATTATTAAGTCTTTAATTTATTTTTTATTTCTTTTTTTTTTTGCTCTTTTTGGAAACAAGAAAAATCCAAAAAATAATAAAAATTACTAGCAATAAACGATATATATTTTAAGAATTAAAGTTCATATTTTTCATTGATGACAAACAATATTATTTTATTTTTATTCTTTTTTCATTTGTATTAAACAAATTATTTTTTGGGGTGAACTTGGGTCAGGCAATTTGCAGCATGTCAGAATGCGCTGCACATCTTTGACAATACACAACCAATAAATGAAATACTTATTAGCTCTGCCGACTGCCGGAGTGGGTACAATATTCCCAGACGGCATCACCAAAATCAGTTTGCCTTTTGCGAAGCTGTTATTTATTAAATGTACATGGAATGTATAGCATAAATTACTAGCTTTTATACAAAGAGAAAAGATTACGAAAGTGCAATGCATCATGCGAATACAGTATGTTTTTATAGATATTGTTTTCACTTGGAATATGAAATTCTGATTTCATCATTAATATCAAGATCAAGGATCCTAATTACCATTACATTATAATTCGTTTAAATTCAGACAAACAAAAATTATAAATTTCTTGAATCAAAAATGATTGTGGTTAAAAACTCAACTAAATGATGTAATTAATGCAAATTAAGATGCCATCACGTCAATGGGCAAATGATCAAATATAAAGCATTGATGAGATTGGAAGTGTTGTCCAATGGTTCATAACACTCTTTGCCAAGTGATTAAAGTTAGACATTCTAACCGACTAACCGTAACACTTTTGTGTATAGTTTCTCGTTTGTTTTGATTAGCAATCTACTTTATTTAATTTTCATCTCATTAATATCCTTATTATTAATAAAAATTAAAATACTCCTTTGTTTCATTTTCATCTAAAGTATAAGAAAGATCCTTTTTTTTAAAAAAGTAAAAAATAAATTGAAAAAATGAGAATAAACTTATTTCCTGTTACAAAAAATAAAAAAGTGCTTTCCAAGTTAATGTCATCTTGCAAGGGTTGAGGGGATAGAACGACGACGTAACAGTCGTCGCTAAAAAACAGATCACCTGAGCGCAACGAGATACCGTACAACATTTGAAAAGGACGAGCAATAATCTCAAGCCCGTGATTCACGTAGCCCCTAAAACGCTTACACGTGTCAGTTTCCATGTCGTCTCCCCGAATGAGAAAAATTCTCCATATTGAAATAAACCTCGAACACCGGATCCACTTCTGTTTTACCATATTACCCCTATAATTTAAAATTCAATTTTGTGAATTTAAATTTTGAGTAAGCACCAAAAGACAGAATATTCATACCATTCTTGATCCAAAAGATTTAAGAAAATAAAGAGAAAAAAGCTAACCCAAAAAAAGCGTAACACGAGATTTTGTTCTTTTATCTTTTCGAGAGAAGAAAAAATTCTTTATTGAATACTACCAAAAAGAACGTGAAAGGCAAAGCCTTTTTGCCATAAATCAGAATGTCGCGAACAACAAAAGGTTAGCCTTTTCGCGCGGTAAATGGGAACTAACCAAGTTAACAGCGGTTGGAGCGTCGAGTTTATCTTCTCATTTATTTGTAGATTATTATTTTATATATCAACCGTTGAGTTTTACAAATGAAATTTAAATATTATCACATGTTTATTAATTTTAATAAACATTCTTTTAATAAAACATAAGATAATATTTTTTAATTTTCGTTTGTCTAATTTACAAACTTTACTCTCGTATGTAGAATAATTTTCATCTACTTGCAACTCCTTTTCGCCTTTTTTTTTTTTATTTCCTATTCTTCTAAAGTGGTACCATTGTTATATACAGTAAAATGGCATGTTTTTCTTATGGGATTCCTTTAAAACAAAAAAGAATTCCTTCATTTTTGGTATAGGTACATACACCAAATAGTTTCGTAAAGAAATTGTGAATGTTAGGTGCATCAACCACATTTTATAAATTCTATTTATATAAATATATTTATAATTGTACGTCATAATATTAATTTTAAATGAAGTATCTTTTTAAAAAAGTGGTAAACATCTTTGAAAAAATAGTTTTAATTTAAAGTTCACATCATATATAATCTTAATTTTTTTTAATTTATATTCAAACTACAGACTTCCAAATTCGGCGACTATATAATAAAAATATTAGTGAGGTGACAGGAATTAATAAAGATAATTATTTTCCATCATGGTACACTGTAAATATATGAGTATTTTAAAGATGTTAAACGCTACTGGTATCGTATAAAGTTAGTCCATAATGGGTCAAAAAAGTATGTAATAATTAATGTGCAATTATGTTATTGTACACGAAATCTTTGCATTATGCATGCATTATTACAAAATTAATTCCCAAATATATATAAAAAAAGAGATAAATTTCATATTTCCAAAGTTCCTAGCCATCCATCCACCTGTAAGACCAAACAAATTAGTCACTGAGAATTTCTCGGGGTCTGTCTTTCGTCTGTCCCTACATTACTTTATGAAAGCTACCATGCATCATAGACAACATCTTTCCTTTTTTGAAAAAGTTTCTCTTAATTATTACTCTTACCGCCCATTTTCTGCTTTAATGAGTAAAAAGAATTAAAAAAGAACGTTTACATATAAAAACAAATTAAATTTTTGCAGAATCAAAAATTAAAAATTTCACTTTATAAATATTACATAAACCTTCATATTCACCTTTTCTTAATATAATTAAAAAAAAACAACTTAAAAAATGAGAGACAGAGATTTGCATTACAGATGACATGGAGAATATTGCATGGCGTGAAGGTTGGAATACTTTTATCTTATTTTGTAAGTTTCAAAATTTAAAGTGATACAACACTTTGCCTGCCAACTTAATCAAGCAATTAAATTAATGTTTGATTTATGTGACAAGAATGTTGGTTTGCATTTAGCCTTAATTGGTGGGCTCCTTTTTGTTTATTCTTTTAAAATAATTAAGGGAAAATTATTTAAATTTAAAATATGTTTATCTATCTAAAGAAGTAAATAAATCTCGATATAATATTTTTTTCATTATTTAATCGGGAAAGAGAAAGCAAGAGAATAAAAAAAGTTTTATCATTGATTCAAGAAATTCATCATATATAAAGTTATAATATCGTAAATAAATATCTGTCGCGGGGGATTTTGTTGAAAGTTAGGAAATTGTCTGCACTAGTCTTGTCTCATCTACAAACTGGACAGACACAAGATATGCCATTGTTCTTTGCAGAAACTTTTAAATTATGCAATATTCATGGGAATGGGTTTTACGTGTAAATGTAAATAGTTTATGGGAATAATTCTATTATAATAAGTTTTACTTTAGTTCCATAAGTTTATTGAAAATAGTTGTTAACTAATTGTTGTAAGGCATATCACTAGAGAGTAAAACTATAAAATTAAAAAAAAATAAAAATATATTATGAACATTTAAAACTTTTAAGGAAGTGAGATCCTACTAACCCCTAAGCCCTTCATCATTGAAATTAGATAATTTTGAATTGAGTACATATTATAAGAACCATTAGATTTTAAGTTACATAACATATCTAATCAAGAAGTTGTTGTCTCCCATCTTATAAATCCCACCATTTTGCTTATTTTAAGACTCTAATTGGGACTTTTAATTAACATTCTCAAGCTCTGAAAATTTTGTAACAAGTCAGATGATATATAATTAAGAGTTAGATATGGGTCCATAGATTTGTCAAGCCCATCGGTCTGGGTTGCGTTTTGGATAAGATTTTTAAATTCAAGGTGGATTCAATTTGAGATATTATTTTATTTATAAAAATTATTTCATTTAATTTTTTAAAATTATATTTAAAAATATTACTAATAACATTTGCAAATCCAAGCGCAGGATTTAGCGGCCATTCAAAAACCCTCAAGTGGGAACAAAGATGCGACTGTCCTATGATTCCCAGATTGTCTGCTTTTATTTATAAATTTATAATGCTTTGCTTACCCACAAGTATAAAAAATTCCCAATCATTCAGCACATGTATTTGGGGAATGGGGAATGGGGAAATGGGAAGGGACAAGACAAATTTGAAAGGGGGCCTCAACTGAGATTAACCAGCTGTGAGCAACCCAAAGTGATAGATGCTTGCCAATTACCTCCAGGTATTTCAATAGTTTTGCCCATCATTTCACCCTCGTTTGAATTAATGGGCATTCCTCTTTTTGAATTTAACTTCGATCTTAGCACAATCCGTGCTCCATTTTTCCAGGTACTTCCCTTTGACAATTGGAAAAGAACTACAAAAGCAGTGTTACTATTGCCAAGTTGTACGTCATGTTTGATTTTATGTTCTTTTTTCCTTCCATCAACTTATAAAAATTTCTCAACTATTTAAATTTTAATGGGTTTTGAAGTAAAATAATTTTACAAAATTGTTATAAAATCAAATATTATTAATTATAAAAAGGGTAATATATTCAACGGACAACATTCTTTTTGGCATAATTGATAAACTCAATAGAAAATAAGAAAAGAGACATCTTGGGCTGGCTGCAAAATCACTAATGAGCTGAGACATCCACACCAAATTATTCATAAAAACCCAAGCCTAAACAAGAATGTTTGCTTTACTGGGCTCAGATGCAGTGCATCAGTACCCAAATCTAGGTTGGGTTCATGGGTTGGTATTGGTTAGGTCAAGCAAAAAAAAGAAAAAAGGTTTTATTTGTAAAATTTATTTATAAATTGTCTAAGTACGGGCAGACAAATATTTATTGCAATAATGATGAAATTTATTTTTATCATTAACTTTGTACTTGACCCAAAAAAAATATTTATTTATTTTTATTATTTCAAATTTAATTTCTATTAATTTGTCTGTAGCCTACAAAATTTTGAAACAATTCCAAAAATAAAAAAAAAGAAAATATCAAACCTTTTTAGCCAATAAAGTGGAGGGAAGGAATATGACCTCAAACTTCCATTTTACCTTTCACGTTTTTTTTTTTTTTTTTCCTTTTTTTGGATAAATAACTAATTTTCCTTAATAATATTTAGCTTTGGAAGGAAAAAAAAGGCAAAAAACCTTGAGATTGCCCTCCCACCCTTTAGGATTTCTCCCAAATCTCTCTCGTTGTCGAATACAAATCCCTATACTCTTTTTACCCTTAATATTACCTGAGCTCTTTAATACTTTCGATTACTCTGGGGTTTCTGTTATCGGGGTATTTCTGAAAATGGGGAAAAACCAAGCCTACAAGGCTATGCAAAGAGCAAGGCTTGGCTCCACCTCTGCTGGCCCTGAAGAGATCGAGGATGGCATGGTTTGTACCCTTCCATATTTAAAAACATTTTCTTTCTTTTACGTTATTTCTTTATTGGTTTTTTTTTTCAGTTAATGTTTCAATTTTTGTTGAATATTCTTCTTTTAGTTTCTTGCACTTGTTTTTTCCTTTTGGGTACTCTCTGTTTGTTGATTTATATCATTTTATTGATCACAAATTGTATTAATTGATGTTTTGCTTGGTGCTTCTATACTTACAATTTTCTTTTAGGGGGTCTTTTTAAATCTGGTTGACTTGTTTTGTATCAACTTTGTTAGTCATAATTTCTAGAGAGGTAAAATTTTTAAGTTTTTGATTCAGTGTTGGAAGTTAGAAGTACTTTACAGAATCATGAATGTGAATCTATCTCTAATTGGTTTTAGAATCACTGTGGTAGCTTAGAGTCTGATATGCTGCTGTGGATTCTTGTTGGCTATGTTTAGAAATGATCCCCTATAAAGCATGGATACATCCAGCTTCTGGCGTTCAATAGCTTTGAAATACGATCAAAACCAGTTTTTGAAAAAGTTTGGTGTGATAGCATAGAGATTGCTAATAAAAGGCAATATTATTTTGTTCTACATCAGTGTAACCTTGATCTCAGATCACCATTCCATAATGGGAGTTTATATGTTTTGGATTCATCACTATGTTTTCTTATTTGTAGGTTAAAACTTAGTGTAATAAATTTTATGCTTTTTTAAGTCTGCAATCATTCTAATTATACAAACTTGTTTTTAGTCTTTACCTTTTCTGAATCTTAAAGTTTAAATGTTTTGAATAAATCTGTAGTTTGACAAGCATTGGATATTCCTCAAATTTAAAAATAAAAAGTTTAAACTTGGCGTTTATTTAGGAAATATATCAGATATGTATCCAGAACTATTAGTTTAAACTCTTTAGTTGTATGAGGATGCTGCTTACAATGAACGTTTTACTTATCTTGTTTTATATTGGTTGTGGGCATTATAGTTGCAACCTTATGATCATAAGAGTAAGGTGAATGGGGTGAGTACAGAATCCTATTATCTAATGATGTTTTGGGCTCTGTACATATGTAATCTTAAAAGAAAGAAGAGAAAAGAGAGACTGGGCTCTGAAAGTGTTGTTCTTAGAGTGTTTGGGTTCCTGTACTCTTGAGCATAGTCATTGGGCATATTCTTCAATCACCTATATTGCCTTTTATGTTTCACAGCAGTGTGACTAGGTAGGACTGCATATTGATGAACCATTTATGGCAGTTAAGCTTTATCTTTGAGAAAAACCTTGCAACTTGGCTGCTAGGATTGTATGTGACACCTCTTACAGCATTTGGATAAGATTGCATTAACACATTATTGAATGTGCTGTAGATTCATCATTTTTTTTTTTCTAATTAGGAAAGAAATTAACTGTGGTAGTTTTCTGAAGTTCTAAGTTAATGGTGAATACATAGAGACGCTAGTGTTCTATGAACAAGCATCTTATGCTGTAATTGTCATTAAGTGTGAGATACCAAAAAAAATTATTAAATTTTTTTTTTCTGAGCAACCATTGTCCATTTATTGATACTTTCTGATCAAACACACTTGAATTAACTTATATTGGAGAAGTACCCTTTGTGCAATAGCCATGTCCATTTGTGCCTGTAAAGTTGTAGCAATTTAATTAATTCCTGTAGCTGTTTGATAGCTATAATATTTGCTAATTTTAAATTATTCAAAGAAGAACTTCACAACATTGGCTGCAAATAGATTTTTGATAAAAAAGTTTACTCTATTCTTTGATATTTTTTGCTATGAGGTTGTAGAATTTTATGGATTATCCAATGTGCTAGTGGTATTCTGGATAATTTTCTTTTTCCGGAGCTTTTCTGATGAGGACAATGCAGGTGGATGGTTCTTTTCATTCACCAGAGTGGCATGCTGCTCGTTTAGCCAGCCTTAAAACTTCTCATACGGTCACCTGGGAAGAGTTTAAAAAGAAACAAAAGGTAAGCTATAGTGATATTTCCCCTTGTTTTTGTCATCTTGACTTGTTGCAAAAGTTGCCAAAGTATTTATGAATTCGTATTTACTTGTATAAAGTGGCATACCAGATTAATCATGTGTTTCTGTTTTTTTTTTTTTTTTTTGATTTGGGGAAGTGGGATTCAAACCTTGCTCTTTAGACAGGGGGATCATGCACCAACCAATGAGCCAAATGCTCGGGTGCAATTATGTGTTTTTGTTATTGATCAAGCATATGCCAATGTGCATCTGTGTGAAAATATCAAGAATTGATTGAACTCCAAAATTTTTTTGTATATAAACATACAATGCAGTATTTAGATGACTTCAATCTCTGAAAATGACCCATGATAGACACCTGCTTTTTCCGTAATTATTAGTTGAATGTATGGTGTTATTAATTTTAGTGCTAAAGGATAAAAACTATATAGCAGTTGATTAATTTGGCAATCTGGTGCATTAGAGAGAAGCTTGCTGCTTTGCTTTTAATTCTTTGTGAGTTAGTTGACTAAAGTAATGTCCAATTAAGCATTATTAGTCAATCACAACCATGCTGTAGTGATACTAGTTTCAAACATCAATAATTGAGCTGCGTTTGGCTGAGATTCAACAACTAAGCTCCAAGAAATTAAATCAAGGAAGAACACAAATGAGGCACTAAGCTGGTAAGGAGATTCCTTAAATTTGAAGGAGGTGTTGTGTTGAAGTTATTTTGTTTTATTTGCTAACTATAATGAGCATAACACTACTGTGTGGATTAGTCAACTAGTCAATCATAACTATGCCATAGTGATACTAGTTTCAAATATCAATAATTGAGCTGCATTACTGAGATTTAAGAACTTAGCTCCAAGAAATGAAATCAGGGAAGAACAGAGATGAAGCACTGAGCTGGTAAGGAGATTCCTTAAATTTGAAGAAGGTGCTATGTTGAAGTTATTCTGTTTTATTCGCTAAAGATGACGAGCATAACACTACTTTCTGGATTAAGCTGGTCATTTATTGCTTTGCTAGGCCAGCAGTCTATCGGATTGTCATAAACAACATGATTTCTAATGTGGGTTCTAACATCATTTTGTGTATTTTGTTAATATGCTAGGAAGATGCATTGAGAAAGGGGGAATTAGAAGCAGATACAGATCGAATGATGAGAGAGTATAGAGCTCAGCTAGATGCTGAAAGGGCACGCAAGCTTGCACATGGTAGAAATCACTCCAGTAAGTCTAACCATAAAAAAGGTATGTGTAAAAGGCCTTAAGGAGGCCAGTTCTTTCATGCTTGTGTTATAGTTACTTGCTCTCTAAGGGTGTTGAATTCATTGCAGATCGAAAAGACAAAGATGCAAAGAAACGCAGCAGCAGAAAGAGAAAGGTACCTATAGTTTCTAATAACTTTATGTTTTGAATTTTATGTTTAAATTGCATGTAAACTGAAAAAGAGGATGATAAACTTGAGATTTTCATTTTAATATGCAATTTATTTTTAGTTTTTTCCCCCTGCTATCCATGAAGAGATTAGAAAGCATCGTTAAGCTCTGCATCTATATATCTGTCACCTGTAAAAGGGAAGCTCTATATCTGTGCATGTAAATCCCAAAAAAATTGTTTCTACTTGAGGTAGGACTATATTTGCATTTGCTGAAGCTTTCTCTAATTGTGGAAGTTTAATGCAACAATTTGGAAGTCGTTGTGGTGTGTTGGAGTTGAAAAACTTTGTGTAAAGGAGACTCATGGTGAGTAAATGTGGTGCTACTGAGTACTGAGTCAATGGAAAAGTGTCAGATAGTTGGATGAGTTGGCTTATTATCCAACTGTTGAGGTTATTGATTACAGAAAAGAGTTTGCCATGGTATTATTTATGTTGGGAGTAATATTATCTCTTTGAAAGTGTCATTTCCCAGATCTGTTTTCTATTGCTGAGGAAAAAGATGCTCTGATTTCTGGCTACTTGTGGTGGTGAGCGGGCAGTAATAAAGGAATGACATCTGAATTATGAGAAAGCCACTCAAGATTGGGAATTGGATAATGGAGTCTTGTAAATTGCCTTTATGAACAGTATCAAAGAAGAGGATGTGTTAAGCTGGAGACAAACTGGGGATTAAGTTGTTGACATCTTATTACAAGTGTTTGAGTCTAGATTAGGAGCCAACAGCCTTGGAGCATGTGATGGACAGGTTTCCTCTAAGCATTGGAGGTAGCAGGATTTCAACATGAGAATTTAGTGAAGAGTGAAAATTTACTGCCATATGGCTAAAGCAGCAGGGAATTTGTGAACAATCTTCCTTTGGTTTCTCTAAATTAGTATGTATTTCAGCTTTTTGTGTTTGGTAAGTTAGGCTAGAAAAAGTTTAGCATATTTAGAAGTCAGAGGGGAGTGGGGGAGTGGTGGGTAGTATGGTTGCCTGGAAACGGTCTTTGATGGTGTACATGGGAGGAGAGGATCAAATGAATACTTGATTGAATCTTCTATCTGGTAGGCTAAGAGCATGGTGAACCTTTTGGGTCTTTCATGGACCATTTTTATGTCTTGGGAAATCAGATATTAGCTGAAATTGATGGACCATAATTAGGACAGAAGCATCAGTATGAAACAGAATTAGAGCCCAAATTTTATTACTCATTATTATTATCATGAAGATGCAAACTGAAGCAGACTTGTTAAACCTTGACTTTGCAGCGTTCAAGACAGAGGTGCTCTGAGTCTAGCTCCTCCAGTTCATCCTCAGAATCTTCAAGTAGTGATGATGAAGAGAGAGAATCAAGAAGATCGAAGTCTAAGTCTAAGAGAGATAGGAGGAAGAAGCACAAATCAAGAAGTAAGAACTCGAGCACTGATAACGAAGAAGCTGAAGGTCCTGTGCCACTTTCAAGATTTTTTGAGAGTGTGAAGAGTTGATGGCATGATAAGGATACTGTTTGTGTACTTGATACAGATTTCCTGCAATAGAAGATGATTTTTCTGCCATCTTTATTAACTAGAAGCATGTAATGATGTTTAATTCCTTTGTTTTTCTACTGTAGTTGGGTTTTGATTTCTGCTTCATTTCTACATGTAACTGAATGATATCATTCACTTGACGAATTGTATGATATGGATTTGTTTGAAACCTGTTTCATTTCTTCAAAAGCATTCGAGGGGTTCCTTAGACTCAAATTAACAAACGCTTAGCTAATATGTACCAAATGGTTTAATTGGTCATCTGTAGAATGGCCACTGAAGAGTTTTAGTGGTGAAAGCAATGGCTTCAAGTGTCATCAGGTGTCACTCATGGAGCGTTTCACATAATCAAACTCATAGCATCTTCCCCACAACCAAGTTTCTAGAATAATGATAGACAAATTGAAATAAATGTTGCAGCCTAAATATTATCATATCCGAGATTGAATGTTACCGCATCAATGTCTCACGCATGCAGGTATATGTAACGGTTAAAACTTTGCATTAAGTCAAGCTTTTACAAGGGAAAAGAGGGGAGAAGGCTGTACGAGAATGTGAGCTACTCTCCGTAACGTAGGACTTTCGAAGGGAAAAGATATAGACACGAGAGTCGAAAGTTGGTTCCATTCAACAGATAAAACAACAAAAGAAATCAAGAGAGCCGGTACAAACACCAATATACCTGTTCTGTTTTCCTGCATTCTGCCCATAAGCAAATATCTCAATTCAAGGGCCATCCTGTTCTGGATGGAACATATATACAGGAAGAAATCAATCACCACTACTACATAAAGCATTTTTAACCACACTGATCAAAGCCACGACAAATAAATGGCATATGACTCATCACTAATGCAGATACTCTGGGTTGAATGCAAGTGCCTCCCGATAGATCAGCTCCTTCATCTGCTCCTCAGTTAATGCATGCTGCTCAAAGTCGAAGCTAAAGGGGGTCAGGCAGACAGGTTCATCACTAATGTCATGCAGTGATGTTAGGTAGGGATGAGCAAGTGCAGCCTCAACTGCAACAAATTGGAAATAGTATTTCATGAGTTCCAACTAAGAATAGAAAATGATAAAGATTGAAGACATTGCAGCATGGCATCAGCTAGAGAAAGACAATAACAACTAACCTAACTATAACCATTTCGCATGGATTGGCATGAGAGAATTGTGAAAAAGTATAACACAAACTGAATAATATATGATGTGCCAAAAGCATCACAAAAAGTATATGCGAGAGACAGACTTTTTTTATTTTCACCAAACTCACCAGTAATCCTTTGTCTGGGATCAAATGTCAACATCTTTTCAACAAGATCAATAGCTAAAGGGTGGACACTTGGAAACTTTTCAGTGAAAGACTGCCGGCGATAAAGAGGAAGTTGCCGAATGTATCTCTTAGCATTTTCATTCAAAAACCCCAACTCAGCCTCTGATGGGGTGCCAATCAGCTGCAAGGCAAAAGTTCATTATTCAAAGTGAAAATATGACACGCATTTTTTAGTTTATGATTTTACCTCTTTCTTTTCAGTGAAATTAAAAAAAATTCTTTTTTCAAATAGTAAGTTCATTCAATTAAATGTATAGGTGGAAAAATCTAACTTGTTCCATAGAACAGAACTCACGAAATTGAACCCAACTATAACCCAATAATATAGTAAAAAAGTCTAACATGAACCAGAATTGACCCAAAGATATCTCAAACCTGAAATAACATGATATTTGACATAACCCGACTTAAAGTAACCTAAAACTTAAAAGGACTTGACATTTTGTGCTGACCCAAACAAGATTGACCCAAAAAAAAAGTTGATTCAATATATTTAAATGGTGCACAATCCAAAAATAAAAAGTAAGAACAATTAAAAATGTATGCAAGGTGATAAAAAAAATTAAAAACTTTAAGAAGATATATATGGGTTTAAAAGATTTAATTATTTGAGAAATAAATATATTAAAACATGTGAAAGAGAGAAACTATAGTGATCGAACTTCATGTAGAGTAAGACACTTGTACAGTTTTTATATTTTATTTTAACTATATATTAAGATCTATACATTTATTTTAGTTTTATCTCATTATTAGGGAAACCAATTTTAATTTAAGATTAACTTTTATATCATAAGTTTATTTGATTATTTATTTATTGTTAAATGTAAGTTTCTTTCTCCAAGTAAAAAAATTGATGCTATATATAAACGATAATTCTTAGATCCTTTAGTTGTATTTTTATAAATTGCTTTATATACATAATAACTAAAAGAACATCTCAAGGTGACTTGAAATGACCCAAAATTCAAAATGACCCGACATGTGACGTAATCTGAACTTAACTTGACCTCACTCAAAATGACTCAAAACTCGTAATAACCCGATGATTGAACTCGAAAATGACCCGAAACTGTAATTACTTGACCTGAAACCGACTTGACCCACCTGGTTGCCACCTATAATTAGATGTATAGGAATTTACAGAATAACGTTTTCGAATATGCCCTGATCTTGAGAACAAGCATCTGTCATCTTTAATTTTTCAATAATTTCCAGCCATTTTCATTCTTTAAAACTGCTTCACAGATTAATGTAGAAGCTTCTTTTATGTAAGAAAGAACAGAAAACAGTGTTTCCTTTTTAATATGTCATATGCAAATATAAATAGCTAAGAGAACCCCAAATATGCCCCACGGAATGCTGTTTCCAAGGCAAATTTAAATTCATTCAAGAAGAAACTCCCATAAATAAAAGAAAGGAAGATAATCAAGGAATGCTATCAATGAAAACAGCAGATCCATTTTTCCCCTAAAATGCTCGCGGCATCCTATTTAGCAGCTTGTTTGCATTTTAGATAATTTTATAGTGGTTAGGAGACAAACAGAACTTACCTCCATAAGCAGTCGCAGCTGATGCACATGATCCCTTCCAGGAAATAATGGCTTCCGATCCATCAATTCCATAAAAATGCAACCCACTGACCATACATCGATGGCTGCAGTATAATCTGAAGAGTTTAACAATAGTTCTGGTGCACGATACCATCTTGTAACAACATATTCTGTCATAAAATCACTTTCAGAGGTGACACGAGCCAGTCCAAAATCACATATTTTCAAGTCACAATTAGCATTCAGGAGAAGATTGCTAGGTTTTAAGTCTCTGTGCAGAACATTTGCAGAGTGTATATACTTCAGCCCCCGTAGGATTTGATAGAGAAAATACTGCAAAGCACAAAAAAAAAGTCAGTTTGATGTTAAGGCTCATATAGCAACCCTTAAAACAAGGGCACTTTCAACTTAGGTACTGTTCATTTGTTGCTTTTGTTACTCAGTTTTCCTTCCAGAAGCAAAAAGCAAAAACCACATGTGGAAACAAAACCAAACAATACTCTTCACAAATTTTAAATTAAAATATAATTTTGGAAAATAAAATGCAAAGTTTCTTGTATATAGAACAATTATGTTAGAAATGGTGTTGCATTTAGTCATTTGTTCATTTTTAATCAATTACCATTTCCTTCTACTTCGATAGTTTTCTATCTAAAACACAAACATTTTTAAGATTAAAATTACTGGAACTATCCACATGTGAATAAATAAAATTTCATTTAAATGAGAACAAATTTAAGGGTTACTTTATTTTTTGGCAATTATGCTTTTCTTTGGAATTGAATAAATAAACTCTAGCCCTAGGTGTGAAGCCTCTGGGACCTTGGGACCTTAAACTTGAAACCTAAGAAAATCAAGGGAAGAAGCCTATGATATCTTTCTTCTAGGCTTGTTATTTAAATTTCAGCAATCATTCAGATCGAAATCAACCCTGACAAAGCCATCTATCAAAGTCTATACTAACCCACATCGGTTAACCCTTCAAAATAACCTTTAAATCAAGGTCACTGTTCATTGGTGCCAAGCAACATCCATACAACTTCATAAAACTTCTAACTTCTCAATCCAATATTTAAACTATAGCATATTCCTTCAGAAACCTCATTTGTCAACATATTCACTCCTCTTCCCTTCAATAAGAAAAGATATTAGCTTTCAACCCCTAGACTGCATGTTGTCCCACATCAAGTACCAACATTTTGACAACTTGATGCAGTCCTCTCCCTCTGTCCTGTGTATCTGCTTTGGCATCAACCTCAAAAACAGATCTAAGAGCACAAGCACTATTAAGATTGTACAAATTGGGTAAGACATCCAATATGGAAGCATAGAGCAAGATAGAAAGCCAATATATCTGTATTGCAATTCCAAACTCACATTCAGAACCAATAAACTCGCAAACAGATTATTCTTTTCATGATAATGCTCAAAAGAAAGCCTAGATAGAGAAATCCTCCATGAATTGCCTTCATAAGCCAGCAGCAACTAACCTACATTTCGCTGAACTCTGCAGCGAAGTCAACATATTCAATGTTTCCAAAAGCATTTCAAAGCCACACATATATCAGAAAAAACTACAATAATTAGGAAGGTTGGCCAACCATCTATTCTGACTAAAAGCATGTAAAATGGGGATGGTACGGTCAACTTGTCTAGAAAAGTTTGCAAGGAAAGAAGAAAAATTTGAGACAAGCTTCTCCAGGAAAGGAACATCATTATGAACCAAACCACAGTAAAAAATGACTCAACAAAATACTTAAGCTGTTAATTACCCATCTTGCAAAACAAGGAAGCTCATTCTGCAAAAAAATGACATACACTAATTTAGCTCTCTGAAAGCTTAAGAAACTTCTCTATGCCATATTTGTCAAGTGCGATAGAGGGGTACATTCAAACTATTAATTTAATGAATATTACTGTATCATAAAAAGCAACCATGTCTATATTTGAACCTGACAATGCTCTTCTGATAAGGCTTGATTAGAACGGATTATCTGGTGCAGGTCAGTGTCCATCAGCTCATATGCAATATAAACATCATTAAAGCTTTCCCTCTGGGGTGGTGGAATAATGTCCCTGATTGCAACTACCTGCATAAGACATGCACATGAGGCTAACTAACAAAGATAACATAATGATTCTGTTCTTCTAGGTCTCTCTCTCTCTCTCTCTCTCTCTCTCTCTCGTTATATATATATATATATATATATATATATATATTGTGTGTATTCAAAACTACACAAAAAGATATTGGCACCAAGAAAGAACATGATATAACCAATTAATGTCAAAGGTTACACGGTAAGGTAAGGTTTAAACAAAAATCACTAGCGATAGCATTATCCATGCAAACACAAATCTACAAAAAGACTTCATCAACCTGAACAACCAAACAACTAAATTGGACCCAAAGAAGACTTATTGCAGCCTCTGAAAGATGGAACGATACTGTTTTAAAACTATGAAGTACAATTTTAGGTAAGGGCCTTGAGGCTCATTATTATGATTTATGATTCAACATCCCCATCTAAAATGTAAAAGAAATACTGCAAGGGTTACATAAAAAAATCTCACTTTTTGTTCTTCGCTAAAGGAAGATTCCTAAATACTTTATGTTGGCATAACTACGACTTACCATAATATATATCCCTCCTCTTCAGTCCCCATGTAGCATGAGGAACACGCAATGTCTTTGGTAATTATAGAAAAAAGTATTAACTATATCTGTGCAAAGCTTGGATATTCCTGGAAATTGGACGACGCTAATGAATAAGATGAGCCACTTTCATATGAAATAATACCCAAGCATAGCCCATAAGTGAACCTCAAGATATTATTAACTCTAACCCTGTCAACTTCTCGACTTATGGTTTATTTAAATGATTGGCAAGCCTATGTTTCTCCCACTCTTCATTCTTCTTTTTCTAAAGTATCTATACCGGACACCTAACCAACACCTCAAAGTAAAAAATGGAAATGGGTTGCTCATCCTCCAAATATAAGGAGAAACTTGGAAAAAATAGAATGCAACTATTTCAGATACACTCTCAAGAACGAGTAACACAGCGGTAAACAATCGTTATAACCAAAAAAGAAAATAAAACCAAGCGGAGAAAGAATTAATAACAAGTGAATTGAATTGAAAGCAAGTTCAAAGAAACCGAAAGAAAAATAAAAAGAAGCAACAAGATTCCACTCACTGACGTTTTCATGATCCATGTGGCGAAGCAGCTTGATTTCACGAAGAGTTCTCTTTGCATCAATCTTGTTATCAAACGCATTCGCTATCTTCTTTAATGCCACGTGCTCATTCGTCTCGGAATTCAATGCAGAACTAACCCCCCAATAATTGGAAAAAAAAAAAGATTAACAAAATCGCCATTCATTAATTAACAAAAATCAATCCATAACTAAAAAGAAATTAAATAGACAATCAAAAGAAAGAGGAAAGATACCAAACGATGCCGTAGGCTCCTTTACCGATGGGCATGATAGGGGGTTTATATTTAGCAGTGACCTCAAAAATGTTCCCAAATATATTGTACTGAATAAACCTGCCGCCGTGGCTGAGAGTGGCCGGAATGTTTTCCATTTGCGGCGGCTGTTGCTGGTTTTGTGGGTCGGGTTGCTGCGGCTGCTGAGAGTGGGGCGGTTGGCCTGCTTCCGTCATCTCGGTGTCCGCCGGCTGAGGTGGTCCTCCGCCTTCCATTCTATTCTTTTTTTGTTTTTGGCTAAAAAGAAGAAAAAGAAACCGCTGTGGGTGGGTGGATGCGTGTTCTTTTATTGGTCAATGGATCTAAGTCTAGAACGCTTTCTTCTTCTTCCTTTTTTTTTTTTTTTCTCACTCTTTCGTTTGCGCTTCTGCGTGAAATTTATTATCTCAACCTTATATTTTCCTGCAGACGAAACTGGTGCTGCCGTGTTCCGTCCTTTTCCTTCTTTCATTTCTTTTTAATTTCATTTTTTAAAGCTTTTTTTTTCCATGGTGGCAATATATTACTATTTCTAATACGTATTCCAAGCAAAATATTTTTCTTTTTCATTACCTTAATTTGAATTTAATTTTTTCTTTTTTGAATATTTGGATTTTTATTAGTTAAAAATATGGAAGGTGTATATTTTTTTGGGTATGATTAAATTTAAGTCTTCTTTTAGATATAAAAGACTATATATAGACAGATTCAAGACAATTAAATATGTACAATAAAGCTTACAAGTTCTTTTTTAACTAAGTTTACATGGAAGGGAGAATGAGACTATAAAAGATAAAGATTTTATATAGACCGCAACATCGATTTAAATAAGTTTAGATTTAAGTTAATTAATTTTATGTATTAATTGCATCGATGGATTTAAATGTGTTTAATTGATTTAAAATTCATCTAAAACATGATTAATTAATTGTGCCATTGTGTTTTCATATAACTTACAACTTGTTTATTATTTATTTATTTAACCGTATTCATGTATTGAGTAGATGCATTTAATGTACAGTTAAAACTTGTTCATTGACTTGTATAAATACTACTATAATTATTAATATCTTATATTTATATGACATGATTAAATACAAAAATATGAATTATTAGATCTAATTTCATATAAAAAATGATAAATCATAAATCAATTACTTTTAGAGGTTATATGGGAAACTTCAATTCAGAAAACCGATTTAATATAATCTTTGAAGTGATAATGCCTTACTTTACTTTATTAATACACTTTTCTAATTGCAAAAAAAAGAAAAGAAAACCATAACTTTTGGCAAATTGAGTTAGTTTAATGTGTTTGAACATTTTTCGAAAATAATAAAAAAAAAGAAGTGTTAGAAAAATTGGGAGCATGTTTCCTACTATTATTATATTGTAAAATGCAAAGGCGGCAATACCTTATTGGATAATGCCACCAACAAAGATATGACATTTTCATGGTAAAAAAGCCTACAATGAATATGACATGTCAATGGTATAATCTTCTATCCCCAGTTTCTTAGTAATTTCTTTCAACTAGCTATTATTACTCATGCCTGCTAATGTTGTTGATAAACCAAACTCTTCACATTACGTCAAAGAAATATTTATATAGTTCAATTATGATAGTCAACAAACTTTTAGTTGGAATTTGCCAAATGTTGAAAAGATTCTATAAACATTTGTTAAAAGTGATATTTATAGAAAAAAAATTGAAATTAATATATGCATTTCTTTAAAAAAATTGATGAAAATAATATATTAAATAAAAAATATTTTTTAAAAATAAAAAATTAATAAATCTTAACAAGAATTTATATTAAACTCTTTTGACATACTAAAGTGCTGGATATCCTAATTTAATGAGTTGAATTTGAGTCTACTCTTTTCCCAAAAATGATACTAGTTGATCAAAAAATATTTCTATATACAAAGAAGAAAAATTGCAAACAGTTCCCATTTGGTGCAAATTGAAACGCAATAATTACCATATAATAGGGATGATTGAATCAATGTAAATAGTGTCATTAGGCAAGACTCTTATGGCGGCGGCTTCCGCTCCAGATTCAATGATACCTAACTTTTGCAAATAGTAAAATAATGGTAATCAGTATACCAAATCAACATGTGATTCTATAGCATATAGTTGAACTTTTGTGTACCCTAAATTATATATATAGTGCAATCACTTTTGAAGAAATTCAAGGAAGAAAGAAAAGGAGATTCCAAGAATTAAATCTTTACACTTTCTTAATAAAGAAATAATAATAGTTTAGGGTAAACTTGAATCGGTGTTAAGAATTTCTAACTAAAGTATGCATAGAAAAATTCTTGTAATTCATGTATGCACAAAAATGTAGGAGTGGGTACAATTACAGCTAATAACACTTCTCTTCTTCCCTTTTAATACTCTGTCTTCTTGAGTTTAACAAATATAAACTAGTGCAATCACACCACCAAATGGGAAGGAAAATGAGATCTTTAAACTTCCAATTGCACATCAATCTTTTTATTACTGGATTAAATCCCTATTGCCCTAAGCATCTTCTTACACCCATTCTATAATAACTAAAAGCTTGTCCTTTTTTCCACAACAAATATAAAAAAGTTTGTGTGTTTACCCTCAAAAGTGACAGTCACATGCTTGATTGCCCCCATTACACCTTTCTTCATTAAGAAAGGGTTATCCTCAAAATGAGTGATTACTGTCCACTTAAAAGCTCACTAGCTATGAAGTTAGATAAAAAGTGATGGAAAAAAGGTAATGTTGTAACTTACGAGCGTGCAATTCAAGCAGGTAATAAAACTGCACATTCTGATTCCTAGAACCGGTGCTTCTTATTATGAAAATTTTAATTAATGAAAGGTTGATTCAATCGATAAATTCATTTTGTCTCAATGATGAATGATTTTTAGATTTAACTGTTATTTGTGAATTTTTTATTAACCTTAATTTCTAATGCGCAATCTTAGATCTTATAAAATAAGACATTATATTTTACCTTGGAAGATTGAATAACAAATCTACCTCCAAATTTTTTCATAAAACAGAAAAGACAAAAAATCTGAAATTAGGTAGCCAAAGATTATATTCTTTAATTTTGATTCATGTTATCTATATATTCATGTATTTAATTTACAAATATACAGGCAGAAAGTCCTATTTCCTTCAATAGCATTGAGTTTTTAAGCAGGGCTGTGGTGGTTTTTCTCTCTTCTGGATCTAATCGTTATGGTGGGATGAACTCAAGTCCCTTGCTAGACACTCAAGTAAACCATGTAGTTTAGATATTCCTTGGGATCTAATATAACCAATTCTCCACAATGATCAAACAGGAAGCACAGAGCAAATGGACTAAAGGTGCTACACGCCTACTTGTTATCATGCCTTTCGGAGCATCAATTGTTCTAAAGATGGGATTCTCATAATTAGAGGATAAAATTTGCCATTAATTTAGTATATGAACCTGGAGAGACATTGATGCAAAGTTTGCTGCTAGTCAATCTTGAAATCTGCAGCAACTGACTGTAAGGATTGACTTGCAGGATATCATATCGTGAAGAATGAAAGCACAAGGCTGCAAATTGATGAGATCTTCAATGGCAGTGATCATACCTATTAAGAATTGTCAGCTAGATATGACCACAAAGAGAGGTGTGAGAGATCCCAATTAAATTAATTAGATGATAGAGAATAAACAAAGTGGGAAAGTGAACTTTTTATGGTTATTCATTGAACGTATTGCCAAATGACAAACATCATAAAGCATCCAACAAAGATAACATGACAGGAACCCAATTCTCTAATAAAACAAACTTAATTGATCTTGAGCTAGTGACAGGTGTAACAGTCATTCCTTTCGTCTCTTTTTCCCTTTATGTTTTCCATGACATTGGGAACTAAATTTGAATCAAGATATTTCAATCAAATCATATATTATAAAACATCACCCTGGCCAAAGTGTCCAGTGCCCTTGAATTTTTCAATTTGTTTTGGATTAGGTTCTGCCCTTTTGACCCACCATGCACAGGTCAGAATGTAGTCTGTAGAACTTACTGCTTGGGAAAGCAATTTCTTTCTTGAAGATCTGAAAATCAAGCATCTATATAGAAAATTAGCAACACGTGAACAATAACTTATGCCCTTCTTCAAATATCAACCTAAAATGTCAGGGAAACCAAAATTTAGAAGGATGACATGTTGATCTGATTAACATTCAAGCATTTTATGGAGTACGGGTACCATACACAGAGAGAGAAGGGGTGTTAAGGAATGTTCTTCAATGGCATTTGAAATGTACAGAAACAACTGCAGGGCAATATGATGCCTGATGCAACTAGATGAAAGGGAACTTTCAGTGAGAAATTTATATCTTGACCAGCCATTGATTTAAATTCATACTCAACCAGTCAGCTTTTTCACTACCACTGTGAGGGCTTATCATTTGACCTTAAGGCACTAGCATAGTAACAGAACATATATAATTTCTGCAGTCTCTAACTTAGAAATAGGAAATAGCTGTTGTCTGTAAATGAATTTGTTGTTGCCTGAAATTCTTTAAACATATGTTTTGCTATTTTCTAATTTTAACATCAATTTATATTGATTTACATACCACGTCAGATCTTTAACGTGTGCATAACTTTGTTGGGCAACTATAGCTGTTTATTTATTTGAATGAAGAATTTCTTTGAAACTAATGTATTGCCAACTTTTGCATGTGCTGTTTAAACCATTTTAAGAGGTCTCATTACCTAAAATTTTTAAACCAAAATGAGTTCATAAATGTAAATTATGTAAAATGGGACAGCAAAAGGAAGAGCATTTACCAGAACTTAATTCTACCATGTGAATGCTGGTAACACATATGTTGGACATGCATCATATTTGGATGCAAGGGCCTGTACAGAGGATATATCTGCAACTTGTCCAAAACTATGGAGTCCAAGTTCAGTTGCATGGATCCCTCCAGTGATAAATACTGACTGGATTCCAGCTGCATTTGCACCTTTAATGTCATGATGAAGAGAGTCACCCACAGCAATAGAATCAGAAGCATCCACACCGACCATTGCCATAGCTGATTCATATATTATCTGATAGATAATGAACAAGTGTAAACAAAAGTGACAGTGGCAATAAGGAAAAAGTTAATCAATACAAGATGAAAACAGCAATGTTAAACAGAATTAGTCGTTACCACCCGTGAACATTTGAAGATAAAACAGTCATATTATATGCTTACTGAATTACTCCTCTGATGCTAAAGTTCAAAAAAAGATACAACCATCCGCTTTACAAAATTACGTTGAATAATCGTAAAGAAAACAAATATGTCATACTTTTGATTCAGGCAAACATTATTTGATTGCATAGAAGCACCGATCAGATAGAACTCAGCTTGTACAATTTTAAATTAACTGGAACCCAAAAAAAATTATGTATTAACTAGTACAATTTTAAATTACGCAGCCATGGATGGATTTACACTGGAACTAGTTAGGGCCAAAATATCAAGGTATTATTGCCAGGATATCACAAAATTTCATAATATCTACTCTTTGCTGAGAATAATTTAAAACACAGAACACATACACGTATGTCTGCAAGTATGTATGTATGTAGGTATATCAAGTTATAAATATTCCAAAATACTTGATAATACAGGCATGATATTAAAGAAAGGACAATTGTGCCATTTGTTTATTTAATATGTACTACTGAAAATCTTGTATAAGTCTTTGTGTATGATGGTGCAGTGGGGGAAGAAATGGGAGGGGGAGGGTGGTCCCGGTAGGGTTTGAATTTGGAAACAGTCTCATATATGCCTCACAGTCATGACTACTGGCAAAACAAACCAACTTGATTCAAGCTCCATGCTTACAAGCCCCACAACCAATGCCAGTTACTGACTGTGCCATATTCGTTTAACAAGGAGAAAAAACTGTGAATGATATGTGATTTTTGATATCTTAAGATAGAATTAAGAAGGTAAAGCAAACACAAAATAAAATTCTATAATAACCACCAGAAGAGGTATTATGTACAAATGTGTACGGTTGGCAGAGTAAGCTTGCATACCTGTTTGTTAGAGCAAAGACACGGCAAGAGCATACATATCCATAGATACTAAGAAGAGAAAAAATATGTAACAACTATGAAGAAAAGAATTATTGTATCACCTTATCTGGCTTCCCCATCCATTTCACTTCACCACCAAGCTTTTCGTATTTGGCTGCCAATGTACCTAAGACATAAACCAAAATGGTTTAAAAATCTTTCATGCATGACAGTAGAGGAACTCAGGAACTCAACCCTTTTTGCAACATGCTAGCATAATGAAATAACCTCAACCAAGTAATCCAGGAGCATAGAAGGGCTTGCTGGAGCAGGGAATCTATATGATTGACAATTATTTTTTCATTAACAAAATTGAACATAGAAAAGGTACTTATTGCGATTGATGCAAGGAAAAAAAAGTATCATTTTATAGAATACAATATACAAGTAACAGCATCGATGGTATAAATGAGCTGAACCAAAATTTAGCAGACATGAATCACCATAATTGAAGTTGATCTGAGGTCGCTTTAAGAATGCATAAATAACAATTCTTTGGATCTTTTGGCATCTAAGAGAAGCTCCAGCTCTTTCATATTTGCAGTAGACTGAAGCGATATTGATGAATGAAATGATAAATCATAGAAAAACCAAAATTTGTCTAAAGGAAACTGCAAAACCTTGATTAAGTAAGATTTAAATTAACCTTAGCAAGGCCTTAGAGACTACAAATCAAACAGGATATTAACTGATGTTTATTTAGTTTCAAGATGATAAATCAAGAAATGACATTTCCTCGTACATTGCTATGACGATAAGAATTTAATAGAAAGTTCACATGTACAAACAAAAGCGATAGCTATTAATAGGTTTCAACAATCTGAGGGCAATATAAATTGGAGATCTGGAAAATGATTGAAAGGACATAAACTGAAATAGAAAAAGATGATCTGCATTACAAAAGCTAAAACGGAGACATGCTTTGGCATGCTGAAAGAAAATGCATCCATTTACCGATATATGATGATAATTGTGTACTCAATTATGGATGAATTGTTTCATAATTCCCATAGTGCAAGTAGTAATATAATTTAAATTGCTATTATTATCCTTCAACCTACTTCTATCATTGCATATATCTTTACCAGGCATGATACTCAAAGCTCTAGCTTCAACAGTCACAAAGTCTGGATTAGCAACCACCATGGGGATCTTTTTAGTTGCACAACACTCCAATATTTTCTCAAGACCCTCAAGATTCATAGGACATACAACACCTGATGGAAGCCCCAAGGCTTCAGTGCCATGAGCCAAGATAAAATCAGCTTCTTCAACATTCTCCACAACTTGTAAGCCCAAACCCTACAAGAATAAATTTGTATGTAATGATATGTTAATTTGATACTCAGAGCATTGTTGAAACTGCTCATGAAGTCTGAATACTATTACTTAGCAGAAATGGAGAGGATAAAAGTGTTTGTGCTTGGCACATCAATGGATGGACTAAGTGTGTAATTCTCTTTGAAAGTGTGATACCCCATCTCACATTGGATGTGAGTGTGATTGTTAAGAATTACATAAAGATCTACATCAATTACTACTAATAACTTGAGATTAAACTTTTAAGAGCTGCGTGGTGCTTGACATTAGCTTATTACAACTGGTATAAGAGCATATGTCAATTCAGTGTGGGCTTTCATATTGCACTAGTGAGATCTCGATTTTGTGGAGTGGGTCTTGATTGTGATTGTGATATGCAGACATCAAGGATTTGATTGGGTGGGATTTTCGTACCCCATCTTACATTGGATGTGAATGTGATTGCTAGACTTATATAAGGATCCAAAGTCAATCGACAATAGTAATTTGAGCTTAAGCTTTTGAGGGCCATGTGGTTTAGGCTTGAAAAGTTGTAGGGCCAATGGTGCTTGGATCTAAGTTGATGCAAAAAGTCAATGGCTAAAGCCATTGTTCAACAAAGACCAATCCATAGGAAATGGTCCTCAATAGTCAACAGGTTACTAGTAGAGTAATTAGTTGAGTTTTGGTGCCTAGGAGCATTTTGGCAATTTTTAATGTAGTTGCCAATTATGACCCATTTGGTCATACATGCATACTTCTAGGGAGCTGCAGTAGCCATAAATCTAATTTGAAGGATATGCACATGATAGTTTACAAACTTGTCCAAAACTCAGAAGGTAAACTTTTAGCTTTCAAGGCATACTGGATGTTGAGGAAGATAATAAAACAGGAAGAAGGAAAGTCATGAAATGCTCAAAACAGTTTGCATACCTCAAGAGATATAGCACCCCTGTCACTCCAGGTCATATGAATGCAAGACCTTCCAAGTGCAGCAAACCAGGCATTGTCTCTCCTAAATGTAATAAAATACAGGGAAAATCTTGAGATGTATGTTGTAGCTTTCAAAAGTAAACATTCAAATAAAAGCAGCATACAATATTGCAGTTGCAATTGGATAATTTAAACCATGAGAAGAAACATGCTGACAACCCATAGACAAAAACTATTTTTAAGGTTTAAAAAAATTGTAACCTACTTTTTTTTAATAAAAAACTGTAAAACAGGAATCATTCATGTTAAACACTGCATGGAATTCAGAGGTTATGCCTCAAACTTATAGCTATATTTTCCTGCCCTACAAATTTGGTCCTACTGATCTAATGCATACTGAGAAAACTTGAGCGACAGATGGAAACTACAAACAGGATTAGACTAGTCAAATATGAAAATAGATTCAAGCATCAATGACAATTATAGACATTGGAGATTTCTCTGTATGTGAGAATAAGATATATAATAATTAACCTTTGCAAGTACTGATGAGTTAATTCTCCACTGGTGATGGCTCCTGCAAAGAGAGAAGGATCAAATCCTAGGTTCTTCATTTTCTCAATTGTTGTTGATGCACGTCTTGAGGAATTACTTATAATCACCATCTTGGCACCAGTAGTTGCCAGCTTTTCCACTGTCACCCAAAAGGATTTAATCTTTTAGGTGAAAAAAAAAAAGCACTAACAGTCTAACATGCACCTCACCTAACATGTAAACATTTCACTGTATCAGCAAGAAACAAGCTTACTGAAATGCCAAAACTCACAGATGAAAACATACATGTTGAAATAGCGCCTGGGTAAGGTTGTTTGCCATCATGAAGGACTCCAAATTGATCCAAGAACCATGCCTGTGTAAACATCACATAATTAGCCGAAATCAACAAATGTGTGCAACAATATGTATCAGTACTTGCTTTTTTCAATTAAAAATGCCTACAATCCTTGGACAATTTAGTGTCAATCTAGATTTTGGAAATTTTTAAAGTGCATTGGCATTTCCTGGACAGTAAAATCCTACTCCATGACACCAATTCTTTTGGGATATTGCAGAAGAGCTGTTCAAGACTCAAACATCTCTAACCTTGATAGATTTTTAATCCATGAAGCATGTTGATAAATGCAAACAGCCAGTAGCCAGGTCTAAGCATCTTGTAGATACGAATCACATTCCTTAAAAGAGATCATCCTAATTAGCTAATTAACTGATTTGGTTGGCATCCAAACCAGCTACTTTTCCTTCTCTGATACTTGAGATGATTA
The DNA here is from genome assembly GCF_002168275.2 of Theobroma umbraticum. Taxonomy (NCBI): domain Eukaryota; kingdom Viridiplantae; phylum Streptophyta; class Magnoliopsida; order Malvales; family Malvaceae; genus Theobroma; species Theobroma umbraticum. Next base: position 1,152,000 of record NW_018397264.1, read on the forward strand.
ATTTATTTTATTTTTGAGCAAATTATAGTTTCTGCGACAAATTCAAAATCTCATAACACAAAACATGCATTTTTGTTATCCATCGAACTTCAATTTATAAATTTTCAAAATCTTCCAAAAATATTGTTTACTTCTGTTCCAAAGGGTATTTTTGCTTTTCGCTTCCAGAATCAAAGCAATTAGCATTAAGAAACATTGAATCAAATTGTTCATAAATTGGAGATAAAAGTAGAAAATCTATTTAACTATAACTCAACTATCCAAATTACAGCTAAAATTAATATTTTGATTAACTAAAGCTACTTTAAATTTTCCGTAATCCAAAGATTAATAAAACAATAATTCAGAATACAGATTTCAAAATTGAAAAAAACTACAAAAAAAAAACTGGAAAATTAACTAACATTTGGTACCTTGAAACGACACGTTTCGGCAAGGTATTGAAGACCATTGAAGCTCTGAAAGAGAGGTTCAACGGATGGAGCAATTGAGCAATTGGCCATCATTTGCCAACACAGCAATATAGCAATTTCGCCTTTTTATTTAAAAGAAAGGTGACTTTGAAAAAAAAAGGTAGTTGCTGTTGACATGTAAATTTGCTCTTGAAAATAATTACTCTGTATTTTTTTAGTGTCCAATAATGAAATTTGCATAAAGTTGAGAGGGTAATTTAGGGAAAGGGTAAAACTGATTATTCATTTTATTTGGGGCATCCAGCTGGCCATGTTCAAATGGCGTGACAGAGAGTTAGCAATAAGCAGGCTCTTAAAAATCGCCACGTGGAGGGTCCAGATACCATGTCTCTCTCACCGCTCTAGCGAGCTTGGGCCAGCTCTTACATTTGGGCCATCAATGCCACGTATCTAAAGACTTTCTGCCATGAGGTCGAGTATGGTTCCTCTATGTTTATTCTTTGTTTTTTAAAATTGAAAATTTAATGTTTGAAAGTATTTTTATATTTTTTAAATATGAATAATTTTTCAAATATTTTTAAAATTTGAGAAAATTGAAATGATAAATCAAAATATTTCAAATTCAAATCCATGTGTAAATTTTATCAAATCAAAATATAAATTATTTTTAAGTTTAATAATTTATCTTTTTTATATGATAAAATTATAAATATAATTGTATTTGAAATCATGAATTTTACATTGATTCTATATTAAAATAAGATTAGACATTTAAAGTATCATATCATTTTTAACTTATAAGGTATTTTTGGTAAGATAAAACTACGAGGTTAGTAGACCAAGGTAAATAATACCTTGCAAGTATGCAAGTTAGTGTAGTTTTTTTTTTTATCACGCGTATTAATAATAAAAATAATAAATATCTAGTAAATAGTAACATCTTGGTTCAGTTGGAAAAGAAGTCTTTTTTATTTTACCAATTCTAACATTTCTTATTTGAGAATCTCAAAAGAATATTTTTATTATATTTTTCAAAAATGTAAAATGTTTAATAATAAATAGGTATAATGGTCAAATAAGTCTTTAAATTATTAAAAAAAATTTAAATAAGTCTTTATTATTTTATTACATTCAATTAAATCTCTATATCTTTTATTTCATATTAAATAAGTCATTATGATTGATAATTGACTAATTGTTATTAATTAAAATATTATTTATTATTTTATATTTACATGATATTAATATAGTATTGATGTGAAAGGTAAAAAATATCACATGGTCATATTATTATGTCAAATTAGTATGTTATGTTATCATTAATTATAATATATTAACATATTATATCATTATCAATTATAATAATTTAACATGTCACACCAATACTATTTAATATAAAATAATAAATAATATTTTAATTAAATTAATAATTAATTATAAAAATTTATTTAATATTTATTTGATTTAAAATAAAAATATAAAAATTTAATTAAATAAAATAAAAATATAAAATTTTTTAAAATTTTTTAAAATATTATGCCAAATAAATTCTTAATAAATAATAACATCTTACGATGATAAAAAAGTCATTTTGATTCTACCAATTTTGACATTTTTTGTTTGAAAATCTTGGAAGAATATTTGTGTTATGTTTTCAAAAATCTCAAAATGCTCCAACGAAGAGCAACAGCTACGATTAAAAATTTGGTTGAATTCATTAAAGATGGGTTCCTCCTTGACCTCCATCCTCCTCCTCATCACCAAGACCAAGAAAATGTGTCGGTGAATAAATTGCTTCTCAAAGAGCTTTTAGTTCACGATTCATGTACTATCACAATCCTTCTTGGTTGTATTTCTCGGTCGATGATGTTGTGGAAGAGCTGCAAGCCGCCTTCTTGAAACCGAGACTGATTATTGATGCGGCAATAAACGGTGCAAAGTGTGCCTTTAATTTGTGGGCGATGGTTCTATAAATATTTGAATTCATACTAATTTAAGTTGTAAAGTAAAGAACTAAAGTGACATTTAATATTTTACAATTCAATGTGATCACAGGTAATGTGATTGCAAGCAATGTGATTGTAAGGAAAATAACATTACAGTATTTAGTATATAGGTAAAATAATAATTAAAATACAGAAAAAATAACATTACAACATTTGATTTATAAGTACTATATTAAGAATGTAAGGTTAATTTTTAAAATTACTCTTAATTATTAAAATATAAGTTTAATATATTTATACTTTTTATTATTAATTTTTATATAATATCATATCTTAAATATATTTTAATATCATATATTTTATTTTTATTTATTATTATAATCTTTTATATTTTATTTTTATTATATTTATATTTTATTATTAATTTTTATATAATATCATATCTTAAATATATTTTTAATGTCATATATTTTATTTTTATTTATTATTATAATCTTATATATTTTATTTTTATTTTTTAATATATTTTTTATATTATATATTTTATTTTAATTTATTTTACTTATATTATATAAATTTTAATTTTTTATAGTTTATTTTATTTTAATTCTTGATTTTTATATTATATATTTTATTTTAATTATAATATTATAAAATTTTTTTCATAAAGTAATAAAGTTGAAGGGTAAAATTGTTTTTCAAAACATTATAGAGTGCAATGTAATGTGATTGTATTGATTTTAGACTGCAATCACATTACATCTTTTGGCTGTAATATGATTATATTGCAATCTTATATTGCATTGGTATGTTGTAAAATAAACACTACAATATAATTTAATTAGACAAATTACAAAAAATGTGTTCTCACTCTCTTTATATCAAACGTTACCTAAATGTAATCTTTAATGAAAAAGAAAAGGCAACAGTAGGGTAAGCTTTAAGTAAAGTCATTAAAATTTCATGAAGTTTTTTAATTAAAAATAATTAAATAAAAAATAAATTTGAATATATTTTGATATTTTAATTTGATTACTTGATATTTTTAATGAAAATTTTCGTAAAATTTTTATTTATTAACGTTTGTAAATATATTATATAAATAACAAATTAGCTAATTCTTTGTAACAATAAGCAACTGGAGCTTGGGTTTGGGCCTAGAGTTTGTTTAGAAATTAAGAAACATCTCGTACCATCCATTAAAAGGAAAAAACTAGAAACATTGCGAAACTCTTCCGACCCATTTAAACGCTAAAACAATAACCTGGGCTTCAGTCTGCGTCTGAGGAGGCCGCCGGTTCTTCTTCTTCTCCACTGCTGGCTGTAGGGTAAAACAGAATAAGAAAGCAAGAAAGAGAAATGGAAAGCAATAAAGAGAAATTAGTGGACGACGTCGGATCAGTTGTTGAAGCTATATCCGCTGATGTCGAAAACGCCGCTCCTCTTTATCAAGTCGAAAGTCTCTGCATGCGCTGCACCCGAAACGTATTCTTTCATCCATTTTTTGGTTAAAACAATTAATTCAACTCTTTTACCTTATTGTTTCAGTTTAATAGTAATTTTAATTTTGTTAACAGGGAACAACAAGGTTTTTATTGACTTCAATTCCACATTTTAGGAAGGTAATGGAAGTGCTTAATTTTCTTCTTCTTTTTTCTTTTAAAAAAATTTTGGATATTATTTTTAGTAATTAATGTTTTGGTTGCAGGTCTTGCTCTCAGCATTTGAATGCCCGCATTGTGGCGAGAGGTAATCTCTTTTTGCTATTAGTGCATAGTTTAAATTGAATTTTTTTTCAAAAGTTTGATTTTTTTCACGCTTCAAATTACACGTATAGGAATAATGAAGTTCAGTTTGCTGGTGAAATTCAACCGAGGGGATGTCATTACCGTTTGGCGGTTCAATCTGGAGATGAGAAGGTTGTCGTCATACTTGACTCATATAAAATGTTTGCAAATGATTATCATTGTCTGCTTTTATGTTCCCATTTTATATTGTTCATGTGTCTTTTATAATTTATCCACGACTTGAAGAAGCATTACCTCTAATAAGAGCACCATACTAATAAGTCTCTTTTAATGTAGATGTTTAATCGGCAAGTGGTGAAATCCGAGTCTGCGACCATAAAGGTACATTCCCTTGCAATGTCCTTAAACAAATCTTAGAGTTCTCTTTTACATAAAATTATTCAATATTCGCATATTGTATTTGACCATCAGCTTATAATTTTGTTGTTTATGTGCTTCATACATTACAAGATGAAATGTTGGAGTGGAAAATCTTCTACCAATGGGTTTTTTGAGATGATAAGAATTTAAAGTTGGATAAATGCTAAGCCAATTATATTTGTTTTCTTTCCTTGAATGATCCATCTTATCAGCACTAATGGGTTTGATGCATCAATTTCGTCAACAATGTTGTTTTCATATTTCATTTTTCAACAAATTACTTTCATTTTTATTTTACTTATTTTTATGATTATCATACTAAGGAGTGAATGTTGGATATCGGTATGTGTCTGGCACAAGTGCATTTGATTTTCCCTTATTTTTGGACAGTCAGACTCTGATATCCATACTCACTTTGAGGTGATGTGTCCAATATGGATACTTCAAGAAAAACAAATTGTCGGAGCAACGTAGTTTTATTTGATGATGAATCTTATTTTAGCCCATTTGAATGAATGTAGTGATGTTGTCAACAAACATGTGTTCTTTTTCATCTTTTACTAAATGGTTATACATACTCATTGGACACTTTACTTTGATTCTCCTGTCCTTGATGTGACATCAGCTCTAAATAATTCGATCTCTCTCTACCAAAACAACCTGTTGCAAAAAAAGGGTAGGCCTACACAAACATATGAAAAGGTTAGAGCTTTATTTCTAAAGTATAAGATCATAAAATGAGAGGTTTGCTAGTTTGGATTCGAATGTTGTACTGTTTGTGTTTGTATGTGGGAGAATTAACATTATAACTATATGAATCTATGCATGTATGTATAAGAATTTCCATTTGTTAAGTACTCAATCATAAGTGTTATCTTACATATTTTAGTTCTTTGCCCTGTCTTGGAAGATAAATAACTGACAGAACTTAGAATATTTATGTTATTCTTGCATTGCCATGATGCCTGATGAAGTCAAAGTGCAATATCATACAACTGTTTCTCTAATGTATATTTCTCAACTCAAATGTATCGATTTGTACTCTTTGTCTTATCTAGTTTATGTATACATGTAGATCCCTGAACTGGACTTTGAGATCCCTCCTGAGGCTCAACGCGGAAGTCTGTCAACAGTATTTACTTGAACCCTCTTGCCTAATTTGCTTATGCTGTAGTTAGATTTTGGGTGGTTCACTCCTATTTATCTGCTATGTGTTTTTTGGGTTTTCTTCTCTCTCCTAGTTTTGCAACCAACTCAGATACTGTCTGATGGTTCTAGGTGGAAGGAATATTGGTACGAGCTATAGATGGACTACAGGCCCTTCAAGAAGAGCGCAAGGTTCCTTTTGTGATTGCCATTCATTGTTGCCCGATGTTGCGTAGTTTTCAGTAGTTAACATGATTTTCTTTTCCTGGACAGAAGGTGGATCCTCAAACTGCAGAAGCAATAGACCAGTTTTTATTGAAGTTGAGAGCTTGTGCAACAGGAGAGTCACCCTTCACCTTCATCCTGGATGATCCTGCAGGAAACAGCTTTATTGAGAACCCGTAAGAGAAAAAAACTTTAATTAAGAAAACTCTATTTTAATGAAGTTTTTATGTTTGTTTTATGGACTTATACTTTAGGCATGATGGGTAGTTGACATGACAAGCTATTGCTTCCATAATGGATGATCAGAGTGTTTGTCCCAGGAAAAGTAATGAAGAATTTAAGTTACTTTTTTGCTGTTATTTCACTTGGATAAAACTTAATTGACTAGCACTTTTGGTTGGATTTGTGTTGGTGTTTAACTTGAAACCTTTGGCTTTATTTTAGCTTATATTAGAATATTGTAATGTCATCAGGTTTGCTCCATCTCCTGATCTATCATTGAGCATCAAGTTCTATGATCGAACTCCAGAACAACAAGCATTGTTAGGATATCTTGTTGACTCATCACAGATTATAGAGCCTACTGCTGGAGCATCTATGGAGGAAGCAAGCAATGCTGTTAATCAGATAAGACAAGCACATGGATCAGTTGGAGCAGTAGCTGGTCAAAGGGCCATTGCTCAGAGTAATAGTGCTGAAATGGCTGAGGCATTATTCCGATACTCTGCACCAGAAGAGGTAAGATAATTTCAAATGTTTCAATATGATTGGATTCATAGGGAGAAATCAAAAGAAGCAAATTAACAAGAGAGCTGCAGAAAAGTGATTTTCAGTGAAACAGGTTTTTCCTTGTTTGAATTTAGAAAAATAAAGAAAAAGAATGGAGAGAGAGGGATGATTTTAATAATAGAAAATTCCAGCCATGTGTTATTATTAAATTTAAGAATACATTGGTAAAATCTATACAAATATTTTAAGTGTCTGGTTTATTTTGGTTTCGTGTTAACTCCATTTTTTTTTATTATTCTATGAATTAGTTTGTAGTACTTTATTAAACTCAGTAATTTTTCCCATCTATTTATTCCCCCCCCCCATCTCTCTGTGTTTATATATTCAAAAATTATTACTTTCCTAACTTTTCACAGCTATTCTCTATTTGAATTCCAAAAGCAGTTTTATGTTAAAAAAAAAGAATATATTCATACACACACACACACACACATGCACGTGTGCCCATAAATTCTTGTTGCATAGGAGTGCATTAGTTAGTTGGATGTCTCTCAAAGTCTCCAGTTCTGGAGAGATTTAGAAAATGGATTTGAACTTTGAGAGAAATTGTGAGTGGCACTGGCACGTTGTTCTCTTCTTTTCACTTCTCTTCCAAATGTTGCTATTCACATGAAGAAAATTTTAACTTCTCAGAGTCCAAACACGCTTAATTTTATTGTGTATTAGAATTTGGCATTTTGTCTAGAATTCCTTTGTTCCTATTTTTTATATTACTTCTTTCTTGCTTCTTCAAATAGGTGATGACTTTCCCGTCAACATGTGGAGCTTGTGCCATTAAGTGTGAGACTCGGATGTTTGTAACCAGTATCCTTCTTAACATTTTCTATGATCGCACTTCTGGCAATATGATATTTCTCCTGTTTTTGGGCTATGAATAGTGAACATATCTTTTTGGCAGGTTTATTTGAAGTATCATCTGTTTCTAGCAATAATTTTGATTAAAAATGCATATTTATTTGTTCATCGTGCTCCCAATTTTCACCTTGCTCATATGAAGTATGCTAGTTATAGATGTTGTTGCGTTTCACTGTGGGAAGTATTTTCTTCATTTTAGTTATGCACTGGTGAAACTAGAGAATGCTTGGACAAACACTAAACTTGCTTCAATGCTTTGAAAAATTAAAGTTCTAGTCTTGCTCTCTACTGCATTGCTAACATTTGGGAAAAAGTTGATTTAAATAGTCCTGATTTCAGTTAAATAATTACATACGTCTGATTTCTCCATCTTTCTTTTTTTCTCCCATTTCTTTGGTTGCATGAGAACATCTTATGCTGTCACAGCTAAATTTCAAATTCCTTCAAGATGATTCATTCATATGTGCATTTAGAAGGTAGGCTGTAGCCCTTTACTATTATCCTCATTTGGTAGCGATTACGTAAGTTTGAATGAAAGGTGAAGCAGATTTTACTGTTTCTTAGTGAGATTCAATTTATATTCAACATGAGTGTCAATGCTTCTGTTGAGTTTGAAAGATGTGCGCATCTCAGATGTAAGGATTTGCTGTGATGATTTAATGATACATATATTCTATATTGTGATCATCAAGAGCACATATGCTCCCCTCCTGGCCCATGCATTAAAGATTTATTAGGTTTGTAAAGGCTGTTCGTCACAATTATGTGTGCCCGTACCTTGCTGTCTTGCCAAGTTAGCTATAAATTTTGTTGAGCTTAACCATGAACAGGAATTCCATATTTTCAAGAGGTTATTGTCATGGCATCCACTTGTGATGCTTGTGGATATCGAAATTCTGAGGTTGGTGGTGATTTTACTTGTACTACATTTTTGTCTCCCCTCCCCCCCCCAAAAAAAAAATTTAGTGGTTATTAACCATGCTTAGCTTGCAGATGAAGCCTGGTGGCCGAATTCCTGAGAAGGGAAAGAGAATTACCCTTCGTGTGAAAAACATTAATGATTTAAGCCGTGATGTTATAAAGGTTTGTTCTGATCTTGAACCCCAAAAACTAGTGCATTTGCTACTATTCTGGTATGTCTACTATCTAAGTTATATTCAGGCTAAAGCAGACTTCTCTCTGGGAAAGGGCGTAGCAGCAATTTGTAAATTGTGGACTTCTAGGATTCTGATGGACTGTGAATATTGTTTTCTTGGAGAAGAGTTGAAATGAGGACCTGATCCTTGAGGGCTTGCAGTAATTTGTAGGAGTGGTGTAGGGCAGCTAGGCTGGTAGTATTTAAGACAATTTTCTTATCTGAATACTTGAGGAAAATAGGAAAAATTAAATAAAGAAAAGCAAGAAAAAAAAGGAACAATGGCTACATACCTAGGGTTCCTTGATTGCATCACACAACCAAGAAGAAAGGAAACCTGAGCATCACACTTCGGGTTTCTTGGGAGTCAGACCTTAAGGTTGATTTCATCACACAATCACAATAGGGATAGTGCTTAAAAATCTTCAGAACCTTCTGTCCTTCCTCAGATAGAGTACATAAACAATTATTTGGGCTCCTAGCAGCCCTAATACTAAGAGGCTCAGTGGTTGGTGCATGTATGAGCAGGGCTTGGATCCCCTTTCCCCCTCCAAGCAAAAAAAAAAACTTATTCCAAATAGGTCATTTAGAAAAAAATACTTAATAATCCAAATAGAATACTAACAAACTTGACTTAACAATGAAATCTAATAGGTAAGGAAAAGCCAAGATAAAATCCTAAACCCTAAATGTAAACTTCCAGATCTATCCCTAAATTTACAAAATATTACAATGAAGCCCAATAATACAACAAAAGTAGCAAATAAATTATTAAGTTAACCCCTAAATTAGATTCTTTGCATTCTGCATCAAGGTCTAAAAACCAGTCTAAATATCATCAGGTTTCTAAGAAGCAGAACATTGTGAGTTACTAGTGCAAGGTCTCTAAATTGTCGCCAGTATTAAATTATTGTTAATGTTATAGCATGGAATTAGGCTGGGTCTTGAGACTGGAATCTAATGTGATTAGTGGAGTTTTACTCTTGTTCTGGTGCCTGTATATCTGCTTATCGCATTTGCTTTTCAAAGCTATTCTTTTTGGGGTAGGATAGGGGATGGCTATGGCCTTTTTAAATTCAAATCCATTCCAAGGATTTCTCCTATTTTGGCCATAGGAAATATTTTATTCTACGACCGTATTGCGTTCTCATATTGCTTTATTATGGTCATTAATGCAGTTTACATGCATTTAGCATATTAAATTAACATCATCATCATCCCCATCATTATCACCATAATTTTCTGCTACTAGTATTACATTAGGAGTCAAGCTGCCCTCATACATGTCATGAACATTTTTCCCTTGTCATATTTTCTATGTGCTATGGTAAGTTATCTGACATGCTGTCTTGTAAATGTATCAGTCAGATACTGCAAGTGTAAGAGTCCCAGAACTTGATTTGGAGCTAGCAAGTGGCACACTTGGTGGGATTGTTACAACAGTTGAAGGTTTGATTACAAAAATTAGTGAAAGTGAGTACCTCTTTCCTCTTTTGGTTTCTCCGTGAAGATTCTGTCTGCATCCGATTCTGTTATTGATAGTCCTCTTCCATCATTGTCTGCTAAGTTTGAGTGCTTCACCGTGGAATGCTCCTCTTGTCAACCTGGTTGATATGTGTTCCAGAACAGAGAGAGGCTAGATTTTTTGTCTGCTTGCTGATTCTGTTATTTACAGTCCTCTTCCACCATTGTTTTCTAAGTTTGAGCACTTCACCCAGGAATCGTTCTATCCTCAACCTGGTTTACATATCTAGAACAGAATGAGGCTAGTGTATGCTACTTTGTCCAGCTTAAGCCTCCATTTCTTAGCACAGCTAAAAGTTTTGCTTCATATGGTTGTTGAATGTCTGTTATCCCTCAAACTTCCCTCTGTTTACTTTGACATTTGTGTTTGATGTGCTTGTTCCAGTATCCCTGTCATGTTTCTTTCTGTTTGTATGTGTTTGGGGAAAAAAAAAGAAGGGGGTGTGAGGGAAGTTGAGCGGACAAGGCTTACTCATCTATCTCATGCATATTATGTTGTAACTTCATGATCTTTATGTGCAGGCCTTGAGAGAGTGCATGGATTTACTTTTGGAGATAGTCTTGATGACTCTAAAAAAAACAAGTGGCTAGACTTTAAAGCAAGGTTGAGCAAGGTACTACTTCATGTATATTTCATGTAATAGAACTGCATAGAATACAGTTCATTTCAGGTCTGCCTCAGTCAGTATGCCTGAATACTATTTGAATTTCCTGTTAAATATCCATATATTTGTGCTTGTCAATTAACAACTTATATTGAAATATGAAGCACCATGTTCATAATGCTGGATGACTGAATGCATTTAAAATCCAATGATAGATTGATATAACAATAAAACATGCGAACTTTGTAACAAAGGTTACTGCCTATGCTTCCTTGTTTCACTTTCACTTAAACAGCACATATGATCGATATTAGAGCTGACCTGAACCTAGAAAATCTGCCCAACCTGCTTGAACTCGATTTGACAGAAAACAAAGTCAACAACTTGTACCTGAAATGACCTGAGTGGAAAATGACCCAAACCGAAATTGACCTAATTCCAAAATGACCTAAATCTGAATAATCTGTCCAAATCTAATTTGGTTTGACATTAAAAATGTCAACAATTTGAACTTAAAATGACCTGAAATGATCTGACCCGAAGGGGCCCTACCCGATTCATCCAATTGCCACCCCTAATCCACGTTTGTTCTTTGTGTTTTTGCACCATGTCCACAGGACAGATACAGAGATATTTTACATCTGTTAGTCCTTGTATCTTGTTCCTTTGATGACACCTTTATCTGCCATGGGAATGGTGCAGGAACTTTCTATCTAAGTTGAGTGTAAATAAAATTAATTAAGTTGAGTGAGTGTTTTTCTCCCACTTTTGGAAGGATTGCATTTCAAGGGAATAGATGGGTACAAATTCGCCCATTCTCCTTTAGTCTCTCTGTTTTCCTCCTACCAAATGCAGGAAACAATGAAATAAAAATCCATTCTCCTGTCATCCCCTTTCCTTCCTGTTTCCCTCCTAGCAAACACTAGGCCTCGTGATGGTTGCAATTGACAGTCAGCAAGATGCTGATATGTAGCTTCTATGAGATGTATGAGTTTTTTGTTTTGATATGCCTTTGATTCTGTTCTACTTTTGTTTAAAACTAGTGGATGGAATTCAGCTCCAAGAGAGAGTCTAGCATTGGCTTCTACGAGACAATTTGTTTTCTGTAGTTAATGCTCCTGGATTTTTTTTTATTAAATTGCATTATTTAAAATCCATTAAAATTTTAGGACTAGTAGATTGCATAACTGTTGAAGTATCTTCAGTTTTTGCTTGTATAACGTTAAGAAATCCAATGAGACAAACATCAAATGATTAATACTTGTGTACGCTTTTATTTCATGAAAATGAAAATCTTAACCTTCTTCTCACAGTGGAACCTCCTTGCTATTTGCAGATTTTGAGCATGGCAGAGCCTTGGACTTTAATTCTGGATGATGCACTAGCTAATTCTTTTATTGCTCCAGCGACTGATGATATTAAAGATGACCACCAGTTAATGTGTAAGTTTTTTTTTCTACCAATAGTGACAAAATACTGCTGTCCTTCCTGCTGTTCTTTTGGTAAAATTTTTTGTTTGACTTGGGTGGACAATGACGTTTTCTTAGAAGGGAACTTCCACATTGGTTTAGTTCTGGTTCTGCATAGATCATTTGGATGGCCTTTACCATTTTATATGCTTTTTGGGAAGAAAATCATTTTTTTTTTTATTTTGGGGGGAGGGGGGGCGAGAGGGGGAATGGGGGTTGAATGCACTAATTCCAAGTGACATCAGTTCAGTTAGATAAATTACTTAAAAGACCAAAATGCACTAATTCCAATAACATAAAATTAGGGGTATTTATGTCTTTTTATGTGGAAAAACACCTTTTTCTTTCTCTTAAAACACCAATTTTTTTATCTTTTAAAAAAGAACTTTTTTTTTTTTTCCTTCTCCACCCACATGGTGGATCTGCCAAAATCTACTTAGTTTTATAATTCTGGATTGTTATCCTTATTTTTGTTTCGATTTATATTTGGATACTCATGGGGCTTTTTAATTTAGTGTTCTGTATAATTTTGGGGAAAAAGGGTTAGGGGCACCAAAAGGGAAGATAGGGCATGTATTGGAGGGAAGAACAAGATTTGAACTGAATTTCACGACCTACTTTTGCTTATTTATATTTTGGTTCTCGTTATGAATTTACTCTCACGGATTGATTGGTGCTTTTCCCTTATACATATGAAAAATTGGATTGTTTCTGCAGTTGAGGAATATGAGAGGTCATGGGAACAGAACGACGAGTTGGGTCTCAATGACATGGACACCTCTTCAGCTGATGCTGCATACAACTCAACAGGGGTAATGTCAATGTAGAAAACAGAAGAATGACTCCTACCATCTGTGTGAGAATATTTGTCACTTTTTCTTATTTTAACCATCTTTGGGGCCGGTGGCAACATTGTTGTGCAAACTATTCAGACTGGCTCCTGGAACAATGTTTTCAAGGAGCCAGAGTGCAATTTTGAGGAGTCATACTTGTGCAATCATATATTACTAGTGTAAACTATTCTGGATTGGATTTGATTTTGATTTCACTGCTTGTCATTCTTGGCCTAAGTATTGCTGCTAGATGGTTACCCTTGAGAAACACGAGGACAGAGAGGATGGATCCTTGAGTTGGGTAAAACAAGACAACTCTTTAATGGCAACCACTGGTTCTAAAATGGAATGTTCCAGGCTGGATTGTTCTCACCCTTATTTCTTTTGATAGTCAAACTAGTCTTTAACTCGTTCTTACCTCCTAACAATTGAACTAATGAGGAAGATATTTTGAAAAATGATATCTGTAAATCTATATATATGGTATTGCCTGTTTTGATTAAAAGGTATAAGTTTATATATATATATATATATATGCTTTGAGGTGAAATATTATAATGGTAACCACTCCCTTGCTTTTCCCAGTGTATCATTGCTTCCCTAGTGCTTGATGGAGCCACGAATTATTCTTTGCCTGAATTGAACTTTTGGAAAAGCCTTTGAATTGCGATTCGATGATATTTTCAGCATGGGGATGGATAACAATGCAAAACACCTTATATGGTTTTTATTTACTTGCCTTGACACGCTCGCTCCATAGTTCCTATATGGTTGGTTATACGCATTATGACAGTGTCATCTGGTGTCAAGACAAAGTGTGTTCACCTGCTCAGAGCAAGGGCTGGTGTGCTGCAGGAGGAGCTCAATTCTATCATCAAATCAGGTAGTGCTGGTGGTCTTTTACTCACTAGCCTCTTTTTATAATTTTTTTTCCACATAATATTAACTTTCATAAACACATTAAATGAAAATTATGTGCAATGAATTAAAGTTAATTTCCAAGAAAAAAGTATGTTTATTTTCTTGTTACAAGAAAATTTAAACATTAAAGTTTTTCAACTTAGAACTCATAAATGAAAATTTTGGTATATATATATATACACACACTCCATGGCTCTACCTTATTGATACCAAGCTATCCTTTGAAAAGAGAGTTAACAATGGCTCCGACACTTCTCTTCACACTGGTGCTAATCATCAGCAATACATGCAATCTGACGAGGGCTGCAACCTTCCCAAATGAATAACCACCAACCTCTTGGTTCTTACATTAACACTCATTTGGATGACCTTGATCAACACTTGCAGCCCCATTAAACCCAGAACACGACCAAAATTCCCTGCCGTTACCATCTTTGGTGATTTAACTGTGGATACAGGGAATAACAACAACATCAGCACATTATTTAAGGCCAATAAACCCCCGCACAAAAAAAAAAGATTTTGAATTTCAAAACCTCTCAACGTTAACGGTAACTACCCAAACCACCAAACCCCCGACAAGCCCCCTTCAACCAACCACCAGGAGCAGCCCCACCACCCTGCAACCTTTTCGGCCTGACTCTACAAAACCACTGTCCCTTTATCCCCATTCAGCCAAACTATCATCAACGCACAACAATTAGTCAACCAAATCAAGCAACAAATCAAAACAACAACCACCAAACCTTTCAATACCCCCCAGCGCAGCCGACCCCACAACGGAACCACCACCCAAAAGCCACAGATTAGGACTGGCGCTCATTACTCCATTCAGTTTTCATAGCTAACTAGAGCAGAAGGGTGACTAGGCAAAGTCTAAGGGAGGTGTTTGAAGCCTTGGTGAGGTCATCGGGTCAAAAGGGATAATACTTCATATGAGTTAGTGTGAATGATGATAGTTGATTATAAGCATTGGTGTAAACCATGAAAGTTGGTATCAGAAAAAACTCTTTTTGAGTGCTAATGATAGTGCCATTGTCCTCAATGGTCCATATTGAAATGGAGGGGAGGATGTCATGGTACGATAATAGAAATATAACTATATATGATAAAATTGCAAAGATTAAAGTAAATAATATTTCATAGAAATTGATGTAAACCGTGACAAAATAATTAGAAAACTTTATCACCTTAAACATAACTAGCGTTGTGCTATTATCTTTAGTGGGTCCTATTTAATAGAGTAATAATGAAAATATAACGGTTCGCATTACTTTCAACTTATAAAATTTTTTTTGTAGTATAAAATCGTGAAACTAACGAATCAAAATAGCACAATACCTCATAGAGTTGGTGTAGACTGTGACACAAAGACTAAAAAACTTTGTCAAGATAAACATAACTAGCAATGTGCCACTGTTTTTAGTAGGTTTTTGTTAAAATATGGTAAGATGTTACGATCAATATTTCACATGGGTTGATGTGAACTATGACACAAAGACTATAAAATTTTGTCAAGGTAAACATAAGTAGCAATGTGTCATTATCCTCAATAGGTTCTTGTTAAAGTGAGAGAGGATGTCATGGTCTACCAGATAATACCTTATAGAGGTTGATATGAACCGTGACATAAAAGTTAGAAAACTTTGTAAAGGTAAACATAACTAGCAATATGCCACTATCTTCAATGAGTCTTTGTTAAAGTAGGGAAGGATGTCACAGTTCTCATGTGGTCTACATTGAAACAAATTTTCAACTGAGAGTAGGAAGGATGTCATGATTCTAGAGAGGAAAACCATGAATCCTACATCAGTTATGTATTAGAGAGATACTGTGAATATAGGATCTGCATCATTTTTAACTTATAAGATTTTTTTTTGAGATAAAATCGTGAAATCAACGAACCAAAACAAATAATAAGTCATATGGTTAATATGAATCGTGACAGAAAACTTTGTCATGTATTTGCATTGCCTTTTTTGATTTCACGAAACAAATTCATAACAGTTCTAAATTTTTATATATGCAGCATAAGTGTTAAGAGTTAACTTTCAACGAATTCATCCCAAATAACTTGATTTAACAATCATTACTCACATCCACAGATAGGAGAGAAAAATCCAATCCTCAAACTAACCTAAAACAAATGTTAAGTCCAAAATTCTGAAACAAACTTAGTTTATATATTCAGTCACGTATTCTTCTTTATTGAACAAGACATGCCCAAAATGAATTAAAACTCTACTAAGTTGCTTATTGGAGTAGTACAGTTTTCCCTCTCGAAAGACGAGTATATTTTTCCAGCATTGATAATCTAAGACCACTATTCAGATGGTGATGGTGCATCGATAGGTTTGCCTTGCTCCCTCATCTTAGCTACAGCTTGTTTCATTGCTTCCTTCCTCTTCTTGCTAGCTAGTACTTTTGCCTGCACACCACTCACATTGGGGTCCTCTTTCTCCTCCGGTGGAGGAGGTGGAGGCCTTCTAGCTGCATTTGCAATCCGGTCACCAACATTCAAACCTAGCACTGCACCTGCCAAGCTCAATGTCACAGTCCTGCACCAAAGAACCCCCACAACACAATGTTGCATTGTTAGTATCAAACCATACAGTGAAGAAACATCAATATCTATATCTGTCTTTGCAATTATTTAATCTTTATCCAGAGAATTCATATCAGGTGATCTTTTTTCAGGAAATCTTGGTTATCACTTTTCTTTAATCCTACTCCTCCACATTGTATAACATTTAGATATAACTGATCATAGTTTCATCTCAATTTCGTGTCAGAAAACTATAATGTGCCTGTTTGAACCTCTAACTTTAACTTCAACACCAGAAGTGCAACAAGTTCAGTAAGTAAGAATCAGGAAAAGTTTCATTTGGTAATCCTCTTGTTTAAAAACAATATAAAGAATTAATTCTGCATGGCAGCAACCCAGAAAATGCACTTGGAGCCTGGGGAATGGGACAAAATTTCGTTCCCTTCACAAGTCACAAGTAACAAAAGAAATGAAGGATTAAACCCAAACATTTGAAGCCTTTTACGATTCTGTAAACTTTTCAGACAATCATACGCATTACTTGTGCAGTCGAAAGGCTTCAATATACAAACCTGCGATGAACAAGTTTATCATCTAAGACATGATTTGGTCTCTGGTGGCAAGCCCATACTCTGTGCAGTCCTAGACAAGGAATCTTCTTTGATTTGGCAATGGGTGTTGTTGCACTGGCTGGAACAGGAGTTAGTGAATGGGCCATTGACTCTGTATCGCACCCTTGGGGGGTTTGTTTAGATTCAAATGAAGATGAGAGAACATTTTCCTTGGAAGTCAAATTGTGATGTAGAATGAGACTAGGGAGTGGATAGTGCCTGTAGGTTTGGATGTAAACAGAAATGAAAATTCATTGGTTGGGACTGGATAAGGTTCTTTGGGTGTGGACCCTTTTTATGAGCTTTGATATCTATGTTTTCTCCTTACATTATCTTGCATCATAAACTTAAATACATGCCACCTCCGACCATAACAGACACCATGGAAGTACTAACAAGTTTCCTTCAGGGCATTACATATCTTGAATATAAGTTGGAAACTGTCCTTCGCAATAGGAGTTACTCCCTAACACGAGATATTGCTCACAATTTCCCTGCCTTCATTTGTTTATTAATTTACTATAGTCAAAGATCAAACTATTGTACTTAATAATAAGTTTAAGAAGGCAATTAAACATTCATATCACGAAGTAGGAAAAATAAAGGGCAATAGAAACATAACATTGATTACAAGATAACCCAAACCGAGCCAAATTCATTTATTATTAATCTAAACACGTACATTTTTTAATAAAATTAAAATAACTTTTTTAATAATGAAAAATCTTGCTTTAGTATGTTTTTAATAAATACCCAAATTCAAACAATTCAGTAGAGTTTCAATTTTCTATTTACAAACACAACCAAAAGCAAAAATGCACCCTAAATCACATGTTGCTATCAACTAAATGAGAAGATTATTGACTCATAATCATCAGCCAACCCGATGGAGTAACAGCACAAAATCGCAAAACTATGACAATGAATCCATTTTATCAAAACTGAAATTGCATTTCACAACAAAGTAAATATCCAAGAATCTAATAATTCTGTTACCCTCCAAAACTGCAAAAGTGCAGAAAGCCTAAACAAAAATGAGATGAAAAGTAGTTAAGTTCAACCTAAATAAAAGAAAAAAAACTTCAGAAACGTAATTTAGTTCTTGATAGAGCTGCAGGGCGTGCAGAGAGTATAACAAAAGAGGAATAACTTTGGTGCTTTGCGAGAACAGCATGCTACATTCAATCCTCATCCTCTGAAGCACCAGCAGCTGAATTAAGGGTGTGCAACCGTTCAATCAACTTAGCTTTCCTTTCCTCATATGTAAGCTTCTTCAAGTTGAACCTGCAATTACAAAGACAAACATGAAGACGGTAAGATACAAGCTTAATGGCATCCAATAATAAGGAAATTCACTACATACAAGCTACATGGCATCCAATCAAGTCACAGCACATGAAAACCAACCTCTTGTGCTCCTTGGGTGGCTCCTTTTCAGACTTCTTTGCAGTTGGGTCAGCACGGATGGCAGCATGAACTTTCTTGTACAAGGCCTCAAAATCATCTGCCTGAATGCCTCTCTTAATATACTCACTAAAGTGAGACTGATACTTCTCTGGCTCATCTTCCATCAAGGTCTAGAACACTCATATAAATAATAACAAAACTATTAGCATGCCAAAAAAAAAAGGATGAAAGAAAAATTAACTGATATCATTAAATTCCAAACAAGAGGTACTATTATGGATAGCATTTTTACCCTCATATATGCAGCAACATGGCCACCATAAAGGTACTTGCGGTGAACCTCAGCATCAAGTTGCTTGCTGTCCTTTGAAAACCCAGCAAACCTCTTGTCACTATGAGGAATATCCAAACCACCATCCAATGCTCCCTGTGAACAAGAAAAGCAAATTCAATTAACTTAAAAGTTTCAGGCTTTAGTAAATCAAAAACTATAATCCACTACATGAAATGGAAACCTAGGTGGCAATCACAAATGATTGCTTGAAACATATATCTTTGAAGAACATGTTGTCCAAGTCCAATCCAGTCATACGACATATAGTTACACCAAAGCAAAGATACGCTTGGAAATAACTAAAAAACCAACATCAAACACAATATTACAACAAAAAGGGGATGAAATTTTCAATATACTTCATTTATCTAAAAAGGATACAATTGCAAATTAGATGTTTTGTGATACCTTTAGAGCACCAAAAACACGATTGCCAGTGGTGGTCCTGATCAGTCCTACATCAAGGAGAGCACGGAATGGCCTCCTTGTGTCAGTTGGCTCAACAGAGAAGTCCTCTCCAGTTGCCTGGTAATACAAACCTTCAATAAAGAAACTATTCGAAAATAACAGTATCAATTCATTTTAACAGCATATCATAGCAGGATTATACATAGTTGACATACCTCCACATTGCCCTCATATTCATCATCCATTTCAAGCATCTTAAGGACACGACGGGCCACAAGCAATCCAGTGCAATAAGCTGGCCACATTTACACAAAGCATATGAGAAATGAATTGATCATAACAACACATAACTCAATTTAAGTAAATAAATAGTATACCTGCAGCATAGTTTGTAAGACCCACTTCAAGCCCATAATGAGGAAGCTCATGTGCATAAGCAGCAGCAAGAACCTGATCCCCAGCAATGCTAGCAGAAACTATTTGGGCAGTGATATCTTTGTTGGTCTAATATCATGGTTAAGTATTGAAATGCTAATAAAAATAGGTTCACAAACTCAAAAATGACTCATATAGCCAAATGTCAAATAACTTGAATGGAAACATCAGGATGAAAAAACATCCAAGACAGACTTATTAATCAGAACTCGGTACTTCAATTAGATTGCTCCCATATGTTATAATACAAACTAGCCTAATATTTCCATAATGCAACAAGTTGTGATTATAATAAAGAAAAGGCTAGCTAAAAATAGAAGAATTATGGAATATATGTTTGCTGAGCTAAAAGTATAACAATATTAGAATAGACAACTTTTAGGATACAAATCGCACAACAAAGCGGTACTTTGGAGTGTTGTACTTGTTCTTGTCTTGATTGATTAGGCGAATCCTAGCCCGGTAGTCTGTCTTTCCCTCTACAGATGAATTTATCAAATCATAACATCAGAAAGTCGCTCAAAAGACCAGAACATTAAATAACCGAAAATTAAATCTACCAATCACAACATAATCACACAGATAAATACCTCTCCTTCTCTTGTATTTAACCTGAAACCGCTTAAAGTAAGCCTTGGTTTTCTGCGACTTGACATAGGCCTACAATGACCAAAGAGAACATCCATTATTTTAGCCCTTTGTAGAATCAACAGCTACAAAACCCTTTAATTTTTGGTACAAATCGAAGATACAACATAACCCCAGGAATAAACCTAACCCGTTAAAAAGCAAATTGGACAGTAATTACTGGATGTTTGAAAAAGACCCAGATAAAAGGGAAAAGATCAGATTTCATTATATTCATGAACTTTCAACATCTAAAGAAATGAACTTTGCTAAAACCCTTCACAAAGAAGAAGCATTTTGCTGTTAAAAAGAGAAGCACATTTTTTATATATCGGACAGTGTTGAAGTTGGGAGAGCTTACCATTGTTGAAGCTTTGATCTGAAAGAGAGGAGTAGGAACAGAGGCAGAGAGTGAGAGACGGCCAAGAGACAGAGAGAAGGCGGAAGATATAAAGCGCACTTCAGATATTAAAAACCCTAGGAGAGAGGCCTTGATGGAGGGTACATCAACGGCTCAGATTTGATTTGATTTGCTTTTATGTGTGCTCTCTACTCTCTAGGGTTTTGTTTTGCTTTGTTTTGTGCGAGTGGATGGGTATTTTGGTCATTCCACTAATAATGGAATTTGTGTGCAAATGTTGGTGTGCCACGTAATTAACTAGTTTTATTGGATATTGGACTTCGAATAAAATCAAAATATTGCAAATTTAAGTGTTAATTGCTAATTGAAAATGAATAAATAATCTTATTGAAAAATTTCCAGTATTAGGATTTAAGTGATCATGAAAATAAGTAACCAAATATTAGAAATTTTCATTATGCACTTGCTTAGATTTAAGTTATTAAAACACAGATGTACTAATAAAGTAGAAATTATATGATATAATAAAGCAATACACATAGAAACGAATTTCCCTTTTTAGAGTCAAATCTTTCTTATCTTCACATGCTTTTGGATCTACTGGGTCTAAGTGGGCCTGTAAACCCATATGAAGTGTCTTGGGCCACAGAACTTGATTAATTTTTTTTATCGGTTATTTTACAAGAAATGTCTAAATTATTCTAACACGAATTCAAATAACAATTCAAAAAATTAATTAAATATTTATAAAATTCAAATACCTAATCAAATAATAAAATTCAGATTAAGATAAAAATAACAGATTTAGCACAACCAAGTTAATCTCCCCTATGTTATGTTGCCATCGCCTGGCAAGCAAGATATCATTTGATTGGCATTTTTCCTTACATCCAAAAGTAAAAGACATAAAAAAAAAAAGAAGAAGAAGTATGTTTCCACTCAAGAACCAATGATGGTTTTGAATAATTAAAAATTAAAAGTTTACTATCTATGAATAGCAACAGAAAGATACAGCATTAAAATTTCTCAAGGCTCATATAATTATTACACCAATGGATGTAATACAGTTAATGCTAATACTATACAACAACAAAAAAAATTATATGAATATGAAAATGAGCACAGAGAAACAAAATCAACCTTTAAAGCCGTTAAACTAATGTCAAACTGCAGAAAGGCTAGCCCACTTCCCAAGATCGTAAGGATCAGCATAGTAATACAGCTTGATTCTATTTGACAGAGACAAGCCTGCAGCAACAGGTGGAGCTCTAAAATTCGAATCATCCTGCTCCGCTGGATCGTCCATGAACGCTGCAACATCTCCGAGAAGTTTGAAAGAGATTCTGCGAGTTTGTAGTTGGCTAGGGAAATCAAAGTACATAGCTGTTCCTGGTTTGGCCTCTGGCAATCTGTATTCCGCAACAGACACCATGTTGTATCCTTCCTGTAAAACTATTCTAGTAAGTTTCCAAGGAAAATTTGGATCCACTCGTACACAATCTAAAACAAAATTATTTCATTAAGAAAGTAAGGACAGACCAAGAAAGTAGGCGTAAGTAGAGATAAAATGTAATCCTGAATATCATGCAGATACTTAATATTTTCTGAGAAAAAATTTGAGAAAGTAGCCAACACTGCTGAATAGACATGCAAATAGAAACCAAAATGAATTGGGATAGGCTTTGGTACCAAAACAAATGCTAAATAAATATGAGCAAGAATAAGTAATAAGCAACATGACTTATGCATGCTTGTATGGTAATCATCATCATTAATCAGCATGAAAACAATTTCTCTACTTTATTAATGTGGCAGCACTTTGTGCTACCACAGCCGATGTCCTTAAGCACAGTTGAATAAATAGGTATTATTTCACCCATAATAAGAAACTAAAACCAGGATTAAAGAAGACTAGGGGCTAACATGTAGTGTTAGCAGAGTCTAGAACTTAATTAAAATATTGTCTCGCAAGATTCAGCCACCAAGGAATCTATCCTTTTTCACTAAAATGTGCATTCCTCTAGAAAATGAAAGACGACAAAGTAAAGGTTGATAAAAGTTGAGGTACCAAACAATCTTTGATCTCTCCCATCAAGATGACAAACAAGGGAGAAGCAAACAAAAATAAAAAATGCCAAATCCTTCAAGCCCTCATCTCTTCCTTTCTCTCCGTCCAACTTCCCATATTCCCATCTCTTTCAAATCTAAAATGAGGGTCAGTACTACTAATATTATGCCGCACCTTATTGTACTTCCACCACCATAAATTACCCACGGAAAATTAACAAGCAGAACCATAAAGGCAGGCCTAACAGATACCTGGAGTGCAGATACTTGAATATATAGCACAGCTGGGGAGATCTGTCTGTCTTCTAAAAATGTTATTGATGTATCCCAGATATCTACATCTGAAGATGGTGAATGGGTAATTCGAGGCTTTATTGCGTTGAAAGCATCCAGTCGGAATCCAGCAAGCAATGGTGAAGATGGAGGCAGGTACTGCTCCAAGACCAGATCGTTGTTCATTAGCCTCTCAACCTCAATTGGAACCTGAAAGTGAACAAGGTTTAACATAGGCAATTTGCACACATGGTATGAACTTAGAGCAAAAAGTAGGAATTAGGCATAAACAGAGCATTGAAGCATAACTGTTACCTTGAATCTATTTAATTGGGGAGCTTGGTCCAACCAGTTTTTATAATTCATTTGGTCAGTGCTTTGCAACGATGTAAGTCCCATATCGTTTCTCACAGGGCTTCCAGCTATCACTATTCGTTTGGCATGAAGGTATGGATCACTTTCGATTGCTCCTCCAAAAGAGGCACGTCGAGTTTCTTGCGCAAAAGGATTTTCATCCAGAGACAAGAAATTAAAATCTTTATCAAAATTAACAGAGCTTGAACCTGGCCGCTGCAGGCGTAGTGTTATCCAAACAATGCGACATCTAACTGAATTCTTGAAAGTAAATTTTATATGCCGAGGCAACTTATCCTCTCTAGCTGACCTTTCAGGTCCATAAAATTCCGGTGAAGAGGTAATCAGGGACTGGACATCCCATTTTCCTACACAGGACCTTTCTTCCCTGTCTATTTTATTGCTTGCCCAAATTTGCACCTGTGTAACAATAGGAGAAAGTGTTCAAAAAATGCATTACCTTAAGAGAAGTTAAAAGGAATACCTTTTACAAATGACTTTGCCAGAAAAGAGGAAAAGAAAGTCATGGCCTATGAGACATGGAGCAATGAAACAACATGATACAGACACATTGAAACAGAAAACACAAAGAAATGGTAGGGCTTGACAACTGTAACAGCATAATAACCTCTGTAGCTATGCAATATGAAAGAATATAGTATGAATGACAGAAAAAAGAGGGCACAGCAACAGTAAGGGCAAAAGAACAAATGCAGCTCATGTATTAAAACATTATGCATAATTACGTTACCCATGAAAAACATCTAGTTCCAATCAACTCCTATGATAAAATTCTAACACTGCAATTTGTAGCTAAGTAAAATTACTATCTTGCATCTGATTCTAATTTAATAAGAAAATTCTAAGAATTAAAGAAAAAATGATTTAAGAATTAAATATTTTTGAAGCAAGCATATCTATGAGTCATTCTGAGCCATAAGAGCAATATCAAATTCGTTTCTTATTTAGAGGTCTTTGTTTGAATCTTAGGGAGGGGTAAGGGGATTTATGGGATGGGAGAAGGCTACCTACCTCACGTTGTAGCTCAAGCAATGGGCTTTCACATGCATAGAACAAAAAGAAAATTCATCCCTTTTTTATAGACATTGACATAGTTACAATAAAGTGTTTACTTCCAATAACGCAGTCAAGAGCACAATATTAGCACACTTAATTTAGTAGCGTCCATCTGAAACATTCCAAAGTACTGCTTAAGAGGTTTAGTCGTTTGATATATGTAGAAAAAACAGAGAGACACACATAGAGTACGATCATAGATGTGCCACACCATACTATGATGATAGTACAAGACACAGCATAATGAATATACAAGTTCTACAAGCTCAAGTTAATTTTTTGTTAATTGTTTAAATATTCAAATGTCTGAAGCTTATTATAGTTTCATCTTGCAAGCATTCATTAGTTAACCAAAATTGGTTTCATTGACAATCTGACGTTTTATCTCTGTTAAACTATGCTGGTCCGACTCTTCATTATCATGAAGTATTGTGAGTAACATGTATCTCAGTGGTGATATGGGCATCGAGATCTAATCCTCCAAATATAAAGAAAAACACAGAAAATACTGGCAACATCCAAGTCAGCCACATAACCATGCCTGAGCCTGAGCAACATAACTATCAAGGAAGGTGTACCCTAGCATTTTAACGTGTTTTTGATTCTGAAATAACATCAATAAAGGAGCTATGCTTCACAAGCATATCAGAAAGGCTCTCTGTGTAACAAAACCTTAACAGTTTCTAGAGAAAAACATAACAAAGACTAGAAACTAATTTAAAATTGTAACTAAAGCTCCACATTTGCTATATGGTAGTGACAGATAATTGAGAATAGCTACAATTTCAAATTGCTTCTAAGAATGGTACATTCATAACTAAGGCTTCATTATAGACACCAGTTAACCTAACCCATTTTAATTTAAAACGAAAAAATACACTAAGAAATGGGTATACTTACTGTGGGAGCATCAGCTTCAGAATAACCACATGGACTAACAAGCAATATGACTCCACTGACATCTGAAGAAGTGCCAAGAACAATAACAAATTCAACAGATGTAGTGTTAGGGGGAGCCTTCCAATATGAGTGTCGTGATCCAGAATCCAATGGAGTGAGTAACGACAAGAATGGTGCTGAATCTGTAGCTGTCTCAACCTACAGTTCATGATAAATGGTCAGATGCCAAGAAAACTAAATTAAAACATCTCAACATGGCTTTTCCAAAAAAAAAATCTCAACATGCTTCTCTACGGAATATGAAGCTAAATCTAGTAGCACGAAGATTACATGACAGTAACAAAAGATACCTATTCCTTAATCCTATTAAGGTATCCTTAAGAACAATAAAGCATTACATTTTTTCTACATGGCCAGTGCAACTTTTGAGACATGTCTATTATTTGTAGTACTAGACCAGTTTGATATTGGTGAAAGGGAGAAAAGTTTCAGTTTACCCGCCTTTCTTTTTCAATATTTTATACAATGATAATATCATGAACTTCTTTTAGAAGTTTTTGCTACAAAACTCAAATAATGATGAGCAAGCAGGGCAATGTAGTTAGATGCATGCTAGTCTTCTTTTAGTGGAAAGAATAACATTCCTAATTGATTCAGCTACCAAGAAGAAAAGACCTACCACTTATAAAAATAGGGTTAATTACAATTTGGTACCCAAACTATGGACCAATGGTCAATTTCCTTAACTCCATTAGAAGAATGTCTGCCGTGTCCCCCAACAGTCTATCAAAATGCACTGGCTGTTGGATTTTTATTGGCCATTGGGGACACGTCAAACTTTATGCTAAAAAAGTTAGTGGAATGTGCAATACGGTTAATGGAAGCATATTTCAAGTACCTAATTGCATATTTTTAAACTTAGGTATCAAAGTGGATATTTATGATTTGAGTACTAAATGCATTATTAACCCTAATCATGAACTCAAATAAGCACGAAGTACAGATAGGTTAATATTTTTAATGACGCAATAGATCATCACTAGAAGATGAAAGATACAATATGTTTCATAGCTTGGAAAGGTTATGGCAGACAAGAAGAATGAAGCAGCTGGAGCAGATAGAATCCGCCATATCCTTTCTTGATTTAAGCTGAACCAATTAATATAATTACTAGCAAACTCTCAATCAGGCCAAACTTAGTAAACCTGGTTATTTTAAGAGAACCATTCAACTTATCCAGACATTGCATCAATGAAAGAAAAATGCAATAAACATAAAAAAATAGAAGCCAAGGTTATACCGAATGTAGAAAGGTGGCAGATGGAAACTCAGCAAGTGATTCCTGCCCGGCAAGTAATTGTTTCAGAACTTTTACAGCTCGCTGATTATCAGAGGACTGATTCCTGTCAGAAAGGCCATCCAGGAATGAGGACCCTATAACCTCATCCAAAGCTGTATATGCTGCACTATCAGCAAGGGCTCTTCTTCGTGAGCTAATCAAGACCCTAACATAGTCCAAGCTCAATGCATCAAGAATTATCTCATGGCAGCACTGCTTGCAAATAACACTGTCCAGTGTCACTGAACGATTTGTAGAGAGATCAACTTGGCTACCATGACTTGATCCACCCTGACTTGACAAGCCATTATAATTTGTTGCCTCCCTTGTATAATTTGGCAGAAGAAGGGCTCCTCTTCCCGCACAACAAACTCTACAAGCCTTTCTCTCACATTGAGAACACAAGAAGACAGATTTTGAACCTTCTGTAGACGACACCATTGAGGAAGCAGATACAGTTGCCTTAGTCTCAGCACGCACTTCACTAGTCTCAGCACGCACTTCACACATGCCACCATAACAGTTCTCCCTAATTCTACTAATGTTCCAAAAATCTATAACACTATTCTCAATCTTCCCAAGACCAATAGCACCATTAATCTTGTCCTCAAGAGCAGCTTGCCCAAGCGATGCAAGGGTGCTCGCTACCCTGCACAATCTTCCCATGTATGATTCATCAAGTAAAAGATTTGGATTTACAGTAGCCGGATCAGTTCCAATTGACAACAAAGCTCTATCTCTTTCAGCTGCAGAAAGATTCAGCTGGAAACGTTCAATTTCCAAGTTCATTGCTTCAAGGAAGTCTAGCTTTCTTTCCTGCAAAATTGGATAATTGAATGAGCAAGTTTTATATTCTATCAGGTTGACAATTAGCACTTAAGAACTTGTATATTTATCTATCTTGCATAAATGTAATAAGTAGAATATATATATTCTCTAATCCTCCAAAGGTAGAATACACGCATCTAATCATGCTACGTCCACAATGAAAAAT
The DNA here is from genome assembly GCF_002168275.2 of Theobroma umbraticum. Taxonomy (NCBI): domain Eukaryota; kingdom Viridiplantae; phylum Streptophyta; class Magnoliopsida; order Malvales; family Malvaceae; genus Theobroma; species Theobroma umbraticum. The sequence goes on from NW_018397264.1 coordinate 1,179,761, forward strand.
ATTGAAAAGCCAATATGGTGAGCATTTTCCCAGTGTAAATACCAAGAGGAAAGGGTGGCGTATCCATAATATTTGCACCTTAATTGAGATGAGATGCTGCAATTCAGCTGAACAGGGAACTGAGGCCCATACTTAGGGAGATAGTCCATCATCTTTCACCTAATGTTGCTAGGAATTTATTCTCATTTTTGGTAATAGTTGGGTTATGCTTCAAAAAATCTGGCAGCTTTTAGCTAATTGCAGAAAAGTTAAAGGAAAAGTTCAAAATGATTGTGACAATAAAAATAAAATAAAATTCAGCATGTCTCTTGCAGAGTTTATAAAAGGGAAGATACTCTAGAGATTTTGATTGAGTGGAGCATTCACAATGGAGATCAAATCTAGCTTTCTGAATCATTTTCAAGGTTCTACACATTGACTAGTTTTTGCCTTCTGGGTTTTTTTATCTCAAGTCTACTTGACTGATATGCTAAAATTTAAGTTTTACAGTGGTTTTCATTAATACGGTTATTTATCAGCAAAGGAATGTTGGGATGAGGGCAGGGGAGGATCAGCTAAACGAGCAAATTCACATTAAATAATGGAGGCTTTAGAGATCATTCCATGTACAAGATGTCAAAGAATCCAGATAATAAAAATTCAAAGCTCTAAATTCTCACACTCTCTCTTGTGCATACATGCATACAAGTTGAACCAGGTAAGAGAGAAGTAACTCTATCTTTCCCTTTACCCCTCCCTTAACCTTTAAGCACTTTACTAAAACTATTTGTCTATATTAATATGTCCAGACTTTATATCGATTTACATATCATAATTAAAAAACCAGATATGTTCATAAGGATTTCATATAATAATTGCAAATGCTGATAAATATTTACGACCAAGTTATGAGCCAATTCGATACCAATCTCATATATTTGTTGCTAATTTTTTTTCATTGGCATTAAATTGCCAACACTCAACACTTTGACAATTGATATGACCATTTGAACCGATAAACCAAAGACTTAATCATAAATCAGATATTATGTTCAACACAGATATGATATGAGAATATCATCCCAGCATGCTCTTCTACGATCGATTCCTATTTACCTTCTATTTATAACATATGATGTTGAAAATAAAAAGATGCATCTGTAAACTCATTATAACACAGAGCAAGCACCTGATCAAGAACCATAAATGACGAAAGTTAAAAAATAAATGGAGACAACAAGAAATTATAAGTAGCATTGAATGACTCACTGAGAAAATAACTTCATGGAAGACAGCCATTAGGGTTTCACTAGGGTTTTATTCATATTTAGGCTTTTCATGAGTTTTCCCCAAACATACAAGGTTGTGGAAACATACAACAAGCAACGAGAAGTCACATACCAAATGTGGCCCTGCAAGGGATTTTAGACAGTTAATGTACTTCTGGGCACTACTCTCTTGAGGCCTCCCATCCTTCGATGTAGAGGATTTATGATCGATTTCAGGGGCATGGTAGTCAACAACAGCTTGGTCCAGAAAATCAAGCAACTCACCTCTGTCATAAGCTGCATTTGCTGTCATAGGCTGAGAGGCAGATTCAGAAAACACATCACCGCCAGTTAATAGGTCAACCAAATCATTGGCAGAACCCTGTTTTGCTGATGTTGACACGGTTTCATTGGATAGAGAAGTGCAAGAAAATGGGTTTGTGTCTGAACCAGACAAAAAAGGATTGGTTTCCTTTTGAAATTTCTTAGCAAGCTCAGTTAGTCTGGCACCATGCCCTTCATTACCAAATACTCCATTCCAGGGGAGAGAAACTCCAAGGATTTCTACCTACAAAAATTTTAAAACATACAGAATCATTCCGCAGCATTAGAACACTTTACTGCCTAAATCAAAAGTAAAAAGAAGAATGAAACAAATTAAAGGGGGATGGGGGAAGAAAATTAGAATAAATATGCAGAAATTTTCAAGCCAAGACAATTGCTGAAGACTGGAGAGAGAGAGAGAGAGAGAGAGAGATTATATCTAACAGAAGGAAATGGCACAGTAACGTTAACTGCATTTTCCCCTTGTGGTTATGAAAAGTATAAAGATGCCCATACAAAGGTTCTTGCTTAGTGGTCTACTCCATTAGCAGCTGTAATTTTTGTCCAATCCCCTTTATTCATCTGCCACTATACCTCTTCAAATACCCAATACATGCACATACTCAACACGAGTCCAGCAGATGCAAGTTAATTGTGAAATCAAGATGCAAATTTAGAATAAAAGACATAACAGTATATCAAGCAACATATTTTCTCAGAACTGCTTTCTACCTCACCAAGAGTCATAGGACTTCCAGAAGCAGCAGGATAAAATGTAAGGGCCACTACACGGGTAAGAAAGTCCAATTCTCCCTCTAATTCTTCAAAATCATACAATAATGATATAGGAGATGTAACTTGATCATGAAGGCGTGCACCAGCTCCAGTGACAGCCATGTCCTCTGCACTAATTGGGCCTGGTAAGGGAATCAGAAGATTTGTCCCATTTCCACACTGGGGTATGAAGGCCCCCTGTCAACACAGTTCTAAATAGGATTAGAACACTATTCAAACTAAAATAAATCAGCAAGGATGGAAAAGCTATGCTATTTTTGGGGGGGAAACTTTGAGAAAGAGATATTTAAAAGAAGTTGATACAAATTTCAAGGTAAATACGTTAAACTACAATCAAAAAAGGCAAACTGTGCTGGAAAACTTGCGGGGAAAGATGATATAAGTGAACAAACCTCGACAACCAATTTAAGCCCATCTAGGTTGCGCCCTGTCCTCACATCAACAGTTGAAGGAAAAGTTGAATCATCGGCGCCATGGGAAACTGTGAGTAGCAGCTGGCAGACATGGCAGGGTTCACCAAGATAGATAAAAAGTTCAACAACATCAGCAGCTTGGGGACAAACCTGCAAGAGAGTAGATGCATGCATTCTGATAAAGATAAAAACAACAATAGGAACAAGGGCTAAGAATGATATCTTCCCGCAGACAACAATTTCTAAGTTACAATTAGTTTTTCTAGATGATGAACAGGAAAACTGCAAGTACCCAGACTAGATCCTTTTTCTTGAAACTCAGTAGACTGGCTCCACCATTAGAAGTGCGGAACATACTGCCGACTGGCTTAAGAAGGAAACCAGGTGGTCGAGAAAGTACCTGTGATGAGCAGTATGATAAGTGATGTAGAAGGGCACATATATAACAGCAAAATCAGATATAACTTTCTTTTCAAATCAAATATTGCTTCTAGACAAGAATAAAAAACCTTTACGAGGAATAAAATTTTCACTTAAAACCAAAGCTCTAATAAATAAGTTAAAAACTACTTATCTTCCAAGAAATATGCATGATAATCCAAATACTAAACTGAGTATTCTCAACAGTACACTGAAAATCAATACTGAAGCCATTTACTAACTTATTGGCTTATAAACAATGAGCACTTAAACTAACTCACAAGATAGCAATGAACTTTGGTTTCAACAACAGAGTTTAGTATCCAAGGCCATATTCAATTGTTTAAGAAGGTTTCCTCAATCTACATAAAGCTAAATTGTCGGGAAAAAAAAAAGCAGTAAAAGAAAAGATTGATCATTTAATAGCAAGCCAGAGACAGTAAAGGGCTATCACTTCGTTCAGGTTGTCACAAATAAACCTGAAATCTAGGACAAAAACTAGAATTACATACATGCAGAGGTTGAACTGAAACAGATGGAAGATGCTTGAAGAGCCTTATTCCAAGGAACATCTCCAACTGCTTTTGACGAGAACTATCCACAAGTGCATTTTTATATCTCCTTTGAAGAGTTATTTTCATATTTTGTGCTGCAGAAAACTGCTTGAATTTTCCTGCTTCTTCATTAAAAATGCTTAGAATTTGGCTATGCATGGCTTTGGAACCTGTATACAGTGTTGCATGAATATCACCAGCAAGCAGGAAAAGATCTGCTAGCTGAGATACAGGTGATAAAATTGTTGATCTCTTGAACTCCTCAAATGTCATGTCAAATCTCTTCCATGGTTTGTCTGGGCATGGATGATTCCATGTTGTGGTCCTTGTATTGTGATCAATATAATAAGTTTTCCCTGTCACTGCATCAGATCGTTTCTCCCAGCCAGGTGGGAGTGGTGCAGTATACCCCCCATGGTTATTAATTGACTGGTAACCATATGCCAAATCACTATCAAGAGATATCCCAAGCCGCCTACACTGCTCAACAAACACTTGGAGTGCCCCAAAGTAACTAGCAGCATTGGTTCTATCCAAAGAATCTGCACAATTGAAACGTAACACACCATTTTGATGGGATCTTAAGCAGAATGCCCCTTCAAAGTGATCAGTGTAGATGATTTCACCTCTGCAGTCCTTAAGTCGCTGTCGCGAAGGCAAATAATCACCTTCAGAAATGCCTATAGCCAGGGTGGGTGTTTTTAGAAGCTTCCACAATTCTTCAATTGTTTGTTGTTCACCTTGTAACTTTATGCGGGCATGCCAGTCATAATTTATTAAATGAATTCGTGTATGAGGAAGTTTTCCAGTGGATCTAATATGGTTTAGTGATTCCACAAAATGCTGTACTAAAATGCATTCAGACCTTCCTTCTCCATTTCGAAGCAAGTTAACACATACAATTGGAACAAAAGCCTTTTTCTTCTCATTTTCCCCAATACCAACATCTAAGTTACGAGCATCATATCGTTTACTTAATCTTTGATAATACTGTGAGCTTCCTTTATAAGGATCCTGATCTGATACATAAATTTCTGCTTCAGCAGCAGTGATCTTTAGTTCTGCACCCCACCAGATTGGTATTGTGCCCCGTCGCCAAATGTATGTATTAAAAGGAATGCTCTGACCAGCTCTTTTAGGCACCCATACAAGTTGTTCGCACTCTACTTCGTTTCCTGTGAATATGAACATTCTTTATATGTTACAACAAAATTCATGCAATAATGAGACACCAGTACGATGAAAGTCATGATAAAATGAATAGTGATGCAAAATGAAATGACAAAAAAGTTAATTTAAACAAGAATAAGGAAACTCACCAGTACATGACATGACATGCAATACAAATATCAAAAGTACTATTAAAGATACAATAGGATGGAAACACCTGAAAAGAAGGTTTAATAATTTATTTGAATCTAAAATCAAGTCGGAGTTGCAAGTTTATACACATCTTGAACTAATTTTGACTGTTGTCATTCTGGTTGCTCAAAGTAATTTACCACAGATCCAGATATGGTCAAGCCAATTATGCCAGCATGATGTCAAAACATGTATAAAGCAAAAAAATTTGACAACACGTGCCATGCCACATCCCAGACATGTTACTTATGTGGATAATTACTCATCGTTGTAAACCAAAGAAACAATATAACCATGCACTGTTAGCTATTGTCAATCTCCTCCCAGCTGCAAGATAGATAAGTCAGTATGACATAAGGCATAAAATTGAAAAACAAAAAAGTGAACAAAAGATAAAAAAAGAAAAGAGTAGTTACAGTAAGAGAAGCGGTCAGTGACCATTTTTTAAATTTTGGTGAAAAAAAAATAATATCTTCATAATATAACAAATAACTGGAAAAATCTAAAAGAACAGGATCTGATTTTAAAACACATAAATAGATTATCTTACCTGTGCTAAAACATGAATTTATACCCCTAGCCAAGTATCGAGTACCAGGATGCAGCCTACTTCGACGAGCTAAGAGAGCAACAATCCCTTCAACCTGACCTGAACTACCAAAACTTCGACATTCTGCAAACCCCTATACATTAAATAAAGATGAGAGAACAAAATGGATCAATCAGGATACCATTCTAGATGCCCATGCTTCATTTTATTATCAAAAATCGTTAAAAAAGTTAACCAGAAACAAAGCTAGGAGCCTAGGAGAAGACAAATATGCATATATGAACATCATCCCCACCCCAAACCAGCCCCCTCCCCCCTTTCTACAACAACACGAAAAAAGAATAAATCAACTCAAAACTTTTTCTAATCATGAATTTTATGTGAACAAATTATTTGAAAGGAACAAATAATAGCAATGAGAGAAGAAAGAGAGAACAATGTCATAGGTATTAATAAAAAAACAATTACACAAAACAAAGATGTAAAAAAGAGTCTGGGATTTGATGTCAGGAAAATGAGAAATTTGTGGCCGTTCGATGTGTGACTGATTTAGACACAAAAAAGAGAGAATAGCTATTATTAAGTCTAAGTTTTATGCATCTTTTAAGTCAGTAAGTAGCAAAATTTAATTGCATTATATTGTTTAATATTAGAGTAAATCAGGCAGAAATTTTTAGACATCTGAAGCTTTGATTCATATGTTAAGTCATGTAGGCTATCAGGTTCTAATTCATCATTTAGAAGTTGTTTTAAGTCAATTTTGGTAGTTTCTATCACAGATGTCAAGTTCATGTAAGATTGGGATTAACCCCCCCCCCCCCCCTTTCTTTTTAGTCAGATTATGATTGCCTGAAGACCATATATATGCAGGTAACTTCTTTCAATAGACAAGAACAATTTTTAAGCAATTAGCTGTACTATGGGATTGTGAGAAGCAATCTTAACCCTGGCTATCAGCCTTCAGAACCTTAGAATGAAACCTGCGAAATCTAGCCCTATAGCCTAGAACTTATCTACTAAATTTCAGCACTACCATAACCTCAAAATGAACTGCTTTCAATAGATAAAGAACAATTTAAGCAATTATCTGTTCTTTGGGACTTCGGGACTGTGAGAAGCAACCCTAACCCTGGCTATGAGCCTTCGGGACCTTAGAAATGAAACCTAGGAAATATAGGCCTAAAGCCTAGATATCAAGTCAATTTTCAGCACTACTGCAAACCTATAACTGAACTTAAAACCAAGGTAGATCCCTTGTCACAAATCAGAGAATCCAACTTTAAAATAAAAAATTTACTGTTCAGTATATCAGGCAACAAATTGGCTTTCATAACCCCCATTTAATAGTACACCAATTCCTTCCAACAAAAAAAAATCTTCTCAAAATTTCCCGTTGATTTACGACCTAATAATCCTAACAATTAGCCTTAACACTCTAACTGGCCTACTTTCCTACGTTAGATGATACATATATTGTATTAATGGCTGAAGCAGCATTCTATTTATTGTCTCCTTAGAGAAATCCCATAGAAAATGCTGGTCGAAAGGTTGAAACATCCTCTTACAACAAGACAAGAAAAGTCAACCTCAACACCATGACCTGCCTGCTTTCCTACATCAAACAATACATATATTGATTAATCACCAGTACAGCATTCACCATATAATCTCCATGAAGAAACCCATGAGAAAATGATGGTCAAAAAAGAAATATAAACATTCTTCCAGGATAAAAGCTCATTTCTGACCACTACTAGCCCACAACTTTTCAGACCTAAACTGCTAGCCCTCAAAAGCTTAAACTCAATTTGTGAGTGGATTAACTTCAACTATTACATGGGTTTCATCAATCACATTCCTATTCCATGTGGTATGACATACCAAAATTGCACATTGAAATCCTTGATGTCCTCATCATGGCTACATATCATTACAACAATCAAGGGCCAAGATCAAACCAAAGCAGTGTGTGCCCACACTAAACTAGAAAACATTCTGATACCTGTTGTAAAGCCCCTAGCTCAAGCACTATTCCCCAACGACTTTTAAGACCTAAACCATAGGCCCTCCAAACTTAAACTCAAATTGCTAGTGGTAAGTGGCTTGCATCTTTACATGGGATTCATCAATCAGATTCCTATTCCATGTGGAAGGTACCACATTCTTGCAAAGACTATAAAAGTAACAACACAAGAATTTATTCCCAAAAGAATTTAAATACAATGAACTTATTGTCACTAACAAGTTACCTAGGGGAGATCAAGACCTATGCTCAAAAACAATCACCTTGAATGCCTTTCAATCTCATGCTTTATCACCAATTAATCCAGTTTGTAAATTAAAAAAACCATTCAAGAAAGATGCATGAAGGCTGCATGGTTACTCAAGTAAAATAAATAAATTTAAGAATTATCATTCTTAACCAGAGGCTGAGGAAAGTATAATCTTGTCATGCCATTACGTCAACAAAATTAGTGTCTAACAACACCTTAGCATCACCTAACCTGGCACGTAAAAAGCCAAGTCCTACAAAAAACTTTTTATCCATTCCTTCACTCAACAACTTGGCATCAATTCTCAATAGCATGCAATGCACTGACATGCATACAGCAGCACATACTTACATAAGGAGCATGTCAGAATAAAACAACCATGGGCATGTAATGCACAAAAAGCACATCTTACTACCACATATACAGGCAATAAACCAACAAATCTTATATCTAGAATGACAGTGGATTAAAAAAACAAAAACTATCAGATGAGCATTAAATTGAAGATACCGAGTATGAAGCAAAACCTGCAGAAGAATGACACAGTGTCTTGTCAACCCAATGTTTTTAAAAGGCGTTGAAAGCCATCCATTCCAAACAAATTCGTCATCAGGGCTGAGCAGGGACATGCGACTTGGAAAAGGTCGAGTGACGTCTCTTGTCTCACAAAAGTAGTGCTTCCCATCAATGTCAAGCTCAGCCAATTCTAGTACATTCTTTACTTCTCCTTTACCCTGAGGTTGAGGATTCTGAAGTGGTATTTTGATCCATTGACTCTCCGTGACTGTAAACACACACCCCCCACCAGGCAAATAGGGAATACTAGCAGCTAACTTTGTAGCAACAAGAAGTAACCCATAGCTTCCCAAGGCGGCATAACCCAATATTGCCCTGGCATGGATTTTACTCTTACACTGCCAGGGCAATCCACTGGTAACATAATCTAAAGCTTCATTCTCAGAACTAAAAACATCAAAACCAAACTTCCCTTGATAGCACAGTACCCCAGTTGTCGGATCAACATAAATCACCTGGGTGTCAATCCTTGTAGACAAGCTAACAACAATATAAACTTCACCAATGTCCGACGTAACCACAACAACAGATGTGCTTCTTGAACCACCAACTAGTAAGACTGGACATAATTAGCTAACCCAATAAACCTATTTAACCAAAAACATTAAAAACACGATTAACCCAAAGAATGAAATCCAAAAACGTGATTACCTGGTGATTCCATGCGCCCCAATTGAAACTACCAACAAAAAACTTTCTGAAAATCCACAATGTTCACTATCCCTGATGGAATCAAAAATCCGTTCATCAAAATTAAACCCAATATAAAAATGAAAGTTCAAATTCTCTACTTTTCTCTTATTTACATGAACAAATTGTGGAAATGACAAATAAATCCGTCAAATCTAAAAAGAAATAAACGCCCTACAAATTCATTGGAGTCCATTACATTGAAGCAATAAATCATTGAAATCTAAATCTTAATAAGTACCCCAAATGTAGATCGTATGATTCAGCTTTTCTTGTTCTTGAGATCTAAAACATGCAAAAATAATTTTCAAAAATGAGATTAAATAAAACAAAGAAACAAATTAAGCCGAAACAAAAAGACCACTGGACTCTATGTTCTTTAGCAAGCATAGGAAAAAAAATCTCAGATTTAACTAATTAACTCTAAAAAAGAGTTGGAAAATGAAATGAAAGAAGACGAGGAGAAATTTTGGGAAATTATGTTATGCATATAGATTAGTTTTATTAGTAATGAAATTGAAAAAAAAAAACCAACAAATAAAACAGAATATTTGGGAAAAGTAATCAACTGACCGGGAAGTTGGAACATCGGACAGAAGCGTGGGAAGAATCGAAATGCCGGAAACAAGGGAGAAATGTTTATACAAAAAAAAAAAAAAAGAATTAAAGATCTTCTGCGGTTGCGTGCAGGAAATGTTTTCCAATTATGCATCGCCACCTATTTATTTTCTGTTGCTTTCTTAAAGTAATTAGAAGCTTGGACTTTTCGAATATTCAAAATTAGAAAAATTTAATTTTCATTGAAAAAATGAGAATTTTAACTTTTACTTGTTTTTGGCTGCCATTATAGGTTTTTTTAGTTATTTTTAAACATTTATATTGATATTTATATAGACCAATTTCATTTTTAAATTGATATTTTAATTTTTTATTAAAATAAAATCATCCGTATAAATTCAATATTAAAAACAGGATAGTCAATATTTTTTTGCAAATGATTTTAGACCACAAAACATAAACTTCATGAAACTTTCATGAGCAACTCTTAATCTTCTCCATTAATTAAAAGTTATAACCCTTTTTGACTTTTGAATAATTGTTTATTATCAAAAGATGATGCAAAAAATAAAACACAAATTAAGGTTAAACACTTGAGAATGAAAGCTTTCTTAATTTTATTGTATCTGCTACTTGAATTTAGTTAGTCACACCTTGGGAATATTTTTAACATTAAGGAGTCATATTGATAATACATTAACGAGTCCTTTGGATAAAAATTGATGTTTACACAACTTGTTATATTTTCTAATATTTTTTATTTTCCAATCCTGTGTTCTAATAGCAGAATTACATTACAAAATGCTAGCAATTGTCATCATTTAGTAGGGTTAGATATATATATATATAAAAAAAAAAGCCTCCATTCACTAATCATCTTCACTGTCATAGTTTTGACAGAGTGATTGGAGTCCAGTGCTTGTACCGTTAGCAATTTTCTCTTCTTGTTTCTTCTCTTCTGGTTTCCTCACAACAGAGATCATGATTGAAGGCTTGAAAGGAGCTTTGACTTGGCGAGTCCCAGAGACACTTGAATTTTCTGTTAACAACCGAACAAGTTCATTAGCATATTTAGATAAATGCAAGCTAAAAGGAATTACTTGATTCACATTTGACAGATACTAAGCCTCAGTGCTGCTAGTGATAGTGATCGACCAGTCAATCTCTTAGAAGCCAGATAAAAGGTGAGGAAAATACTTTGAGATTTGTCTTATTAGGTCTGCAAAACATGCATATATGATTAAATTTGCTAAAAACATCACCTTAATTCTATAGGTTTACTTTGAAGCATTAAAATTTGGTCATGTAGCTAAACCCTTATGCTGTATCCTTCTGGAAATATAATCTTACATTATTTAAGCAGGGCGCATTGATAGAAAATGTTTAGTCTTATTTACAATTTCAATATTTCTTGCTTTAAATAGAAATTTAAACTACTTATACTATCAGTAATAGTGTCTCTGATCAGAATAAAGCATTTTAACATTTTATGCAATGTAGAATTCAAGAATCGATAAATACAACAAATACCTTTGCTGCTGGGGCTGTCAAGAACACTAGCTTTTGTCAAAGCATCTGTAGGGTTATTTGAAACTTCTTCAGACACCTTTCTCCTCTGCATAGCATACACGTAAAAGAATGAGTTCACAGGTTATTTACCATTTAATTTCAGTAATAGGGATTTTACTATAAAGAAGTATTCCACGAGCCGGGTATATTTAAAAGGAAAATTAAAATGAGTGCTGGAAATTCACAGTTCTACAAACATAATTCAATCCCTGTCTATGTAATTTCTTTGATTTAATTAATTTATACCCCTTACAAACAAAAAAGAAACAAATTCCCAAAACTGATGACATTTCAGGTGAATTCTTCCACAAAATTGTCTTGAACTCTATTGAGATATTTTGATGTATGCATCTGCAAGCACCATGCCTAGATGGTGAAGAAAATTGTTGCCACATTATAACTACTATTCTGTAGAGGGACATAAACATGATATTCAGCACAAGTAGCATGACTATCAACATCCCCTAAATTTTTTTTGTGGCCATTTGCATAGGTGCAGAGCAAATTGACAACCTCCATTTGAAAATAAAATTGCAAGTTCAAGAAGAATTTTTTTTTGCCATTACATGAGATAACAAATCATTCAAATGGATTGCTTTCCACCGTCTTGCCCTGACTCTTCATTGTTCCTAAAGTAGCTGTGTCATAAACATACCAACACCTCAAAGTGAACATAGCATAAGGGTCTTGCCCCTTTAAGAATAGTTAAAACTGTAGAAAAAATTGAACATGCGCATGTCAAACAAATACCATGTCTAACAGTCACTCTCTAGCACAAACAACATTGGCTTTCCCTATTTGTCTTCAGTACAGTGAACCCCTTAAAAAAATCTTGTTCTATCTTCAAGGTGACACTTATTACAACCAAATGAATTTTTACTTAATCTATTACATCAAACTATAACCAATTAGTCAGTAATCCCTTTAGCAATTTCAATTGAAAATATGTGAAATATAGAAAAGTTTCTTAAAACCTTTTCATACGCATGTGTATATGCATGATTTTGCTAACTGAAGTTACACCATATAGTACCTTTAAGCCCTCATTTGAGGTTTCACCATTGCCACTTGATAAATGGGTCAAATCTCCATCTTCGCTGAAAACTTCATCCGAAATCCTTCGAACAACTTCCTTTGGCCTCTGCATAAAGTTAACACTGATGTTAGAAACATGCCCACCAAGAATAAGAAACAACTGTGACCGAAAGTAGGGAAGAGCAATAAAGCAATTCTAACCTGAAAAATTGATTTTATAAGCGCCTCATCTTCTTCTTCTAACTTCTTCTCCTGTTAACAAATCAATATTCTTGCAGTCAGAATCACAAAAGCGAAAAGATATACAACCATAATTAAGCAATGTGCTTACCACTACAATTTTTTTTTTTGTTTTTGTGTTTGTGTGAATACGCATCTCCCTCTCAAAAAGTATAAGAGATGAGCAATGTGAACATTTGTAAAGATTTAAATGTTGGAGTTAAAGGATTTAAGAGAGCTTGCATTCACTAAACATGGATGAACAATAATTCAAGAAGCATATCCTAATAGCACCTGATATGATTAAATTAAGCTGACATAATTCAGGAAAAAAATCTTTCCAGACTATAAGCAAATACAACTTTTTTTTTCCATTTCATATTAACCCCTCCCCTTTTCTTTGTTTATGTACAATTACAGAAATGCAGCGTTACAGTTAAAATCAGAGCTCAACAAAACTATAAATTCAATCAGGGTTAGTGATTGCCAAGAAATTCCAGCCAAAGATGTATCACCTTTGACTTAGAAGAAATAGGACAGTATCAAATCGAGGACAAATGAAGCACAATCATGAGATTTTTCAGCATAAAAGCTACTGAAGCCACTATGTAATAAGTAGAAATATTTTTACCTTTTCAACAGCAGTGCGCTGCAAGGCCTCAAGCATTGCATCTACACTCACAGTAGCATGTCTGGACTGCAATACAAAACAGACTTTCATTAGTATCAACAAGAAGAAAATATATGGCCATTTTGATAGATAAATATATACCATTAGGACTTCAATTTCACACAGAAAAATTAGGACTGACAATATCTGCCCATACCCAAATGCCTGCTCAAGCCTGCCCATTTTCCTTCAATGGGAAATAAGGGCCAAACATCCATTTCATCCTTTATCATTGAATAATAAATGGGTATCTATTTGACCCATTTACTCAAAGCATTTAAACCCATTTGAGTCTCGAGACTCCTCAACAGTTGACTCCCCATTCTTAGCAGCTTCATTGTTTCAGGCACAAACCTCTACACCCCATTTCACTCCAACATTATCACCTCTAGCAGCTTCACCCCATCACTCCATCACCACAACCACCCACTCCTCATTTTGCTCATTGAATTTTGCTACTTTTGACAACAATTCTAACACCAATGGCATAGAGAAGCATGAGATGCATGTTCCTAGCTCTCTTTGTCTCTTTTACAGTATAAGTTTAGATGTTTGGATGGCTTGTTAAATGATTAGAACTGTTCTACAGATATACTTTAAGAATTTGCTTCTGGTTATTGCACTAACTATCTTATTGGTGCTAGAGTTTGGAGGCTTCATTTGGCTTTCATGTAAATCGGAAGAAAGCAATGCTGTTGCATTGGCTGTGTTGTGCTTGTCATCCTTTGTCTTAAGATCTGGTAACGAAGACCTATTTTGGTTTTTTCAGTTCAATCCCAAACACTAATGGCAAATACTTTAGTCCACAAAAGATACTATTTTATGAAAAAACAATCATGGCCTTAAAATTGTAAATACTTAAGTGCATAAAAACTTTTTAAAAGTTTTACAACAAAAAAAAATATAACAAAAATATATCAGCAGAGCAATGGCTAGGTTGGGCATTAGAATATAAACTAATTGGGTCACAAAATGAACAACTGAGGAATTATGACCTCATCCATTTATGACCCGCCCATTTGACACCCATAGACACAGTCAAAACGAAGAAAAAACATTTTATGTTATTCTATTTTGTGATGAAAGTAATGATGCATATCTTGCATAATATACATAATGTTAGTTTAAGTACCTTCATAGACTTCATTTCATCAAGTGCGGCAAGAATGTCCATCTCTCTTTTTGAATCCAACGTTCTGTTCTCCAAAGATTTCATTGCATCCCCCATTTCTTCAGATTCTCTTTTCTGTCTCTCCTTCTCTGCTTCCTAACAAAAGGAAAGATGAAAGATTTTATTATAAGAATCATAACTACATATTCAGTACTGTTAAAAGAACTATAGCAACATTTAGCTTGATTCACAAGGCTCTCACCTCATCCTCAGCACGCCAAGGTTCAAAATTTCTCGTTGCGCCAGATTCAACAATATAATCTGAATTTTGTGGATCAGTCTTCATTGCAATCTCGGCAGAGCACTTGGTGCATTTGAAATAAAACCTAAATATTTGGATTCCCAAATAAGTCTGCAAATAAGTGCAATACAAACAAAAAAAAAGTAAATAAATGCACTAAAAATTAGGCTCTCAATCTGCAATTAGTGAGAATCTCATGAAAATGTGAGGGTTAGGTAAATGAAGACACAAAATCAGTCTGGAAACTTGTATCATAGTTCTAACTACTGTATCAATGCCTGCGTTACATGCGCTCTTTGAATGAAGCAACAAACACTTATAGATACCGTTTGTTTCTGCTTCTACTACTAGGTTTTTTGCTTTAAGAAGCAAAACGCATTAATTTTTTTTTTTTGAAAAATTAAAAACTAAAAATGCAATTTCTTCTAACAAAAAAATGCAAGATTTTACCTTCATACAAAACAATGATGTTATAATTAGTATTACATTTTAGTTATTTGTTCATTATTAAAATTAATTACGATTTTGTTTTTCTACTATTTGATTTTTCTTGAATAGCAATGAAAATAAAAAAAATAAATAATAAAAAGGTAAATAGAAAAAATAATAACCAAACAGAATCTTACAAAGCAAAAGCTAACGTTTGATTATTACTTTTCCTACTTGTTTTTGGCTTGCGTTTGAATGGAAAAACAAACACCAATATCTCCGAATAGTTAAACCTAAGCTAAGAATAACAGAAAACTAAAAATTAACGGATATTAAAACGGATGTACCTCGCCGATGACATCTTCTTTGCGGGAATTGAACTTTGTGCCTTTGTAGATGTAATTACCGCAGGTGTTGCAACGTATGCTCATGGGAAGCATCATTCGAACCTTCATCTGCTGGTTCTTGGGTCGCCGGACCCTCGGAAGCTTCGACGGATCGAAGTCCGGCGGGTAATACTTGTTCAGCACTTTCCTCTCTCCCATCTTTCAATCTGATCGCCGGAATTAGGGTCTTCGGATGATATCTATCGGTGGAACTGGAAATTTAGTATTTGGTTTAACTGAAAGAGGGAGCGGAACTTTTCTTATACAGTGAAATCATTTCCGAAGCGGATTAGGGTTGGAGTAAAGACAAATAATATAATTAAAAATAATAATAATAATAAATCTGTTAAATTAACAAGTATATAATTTAAAAAAACTAAATTCGATTCTTTTCTTATTTTAATTTTGTAGTTTTAATTATTTTAATTTAATTTTAATAAATCTAATTCTTGCATTATTAAGAGTCTTTTTAAAAACATTTGATAATAGTGTTAATATTTTACCTTTCATGATATGGCATTATATTAATAACCACACATATTAAGATGGAATAATTTTTTAATTATGTGACACATTAATTCACAAATATCATATTTTGTTTTAATTATATAATAATCAATATTTTTATTTAAAAAATAATATTTTATTAAAAATAACGCTTTTTTTATTAATGTATGTCATGTGATAAAAAATATTAAAATTAAGATGAACAAAAAGGTTATTCATCGAATTTAATTATAAAAGTTTATCATTATTTTTCAATTATCTTTAAATTGATTTTTAATAAATGTATCAAGATTAAATTCATTATATAAGAAGTAGACTAATCAAATTTATACTTCCATCTTTTTATTTATATTTATATAAAGAATAGTTTTAATTTCTTGTTATATAATTATATACTAGTAAACTTTTCTAAAAAATCATGAAATTATTTATTGAATTAGATATATTCAGTCATAACAATTTGCTTTGATAAAAACATAATTGACAATTCTATAATAAAAATATGTACATGTTTAATTATTACTATATAATTGGTAATTTTAAATTTTAGGATATATGTGAACATTAAAACTTTATATAAAATTTGAAGATTTTCTATATTTACCGAATGCTCTAATTTAAACAATATCTTGTATATGTGAGAAAGTATTTAAAAGATTTATTATTTATAATCAAATTCAATAAACATAAGACTTTAAAATAATTTTGATACTTAAACTAATAATAACTGTTTTTCAAAATCACTACTTGTAACCTTCGTTGAATGTTTATTTAAAAATTTTATTTTTAAATAATTATAAATTTTAATTAATAAAAAATTATTCTATTCTATTTTTTATTAGGATTAAAATCTTTCACATTTTATTTTATTTTCATGATTATGATAAATGAACAAATAAATACTAAACAATTAAATTAAAATAACAAAAAAATTTATAGAAAAAATATTATATATGATGCACTGAAATGTATAGTTTCTATATTTTATCCGGCCACAAAAATGCATCACTAATAAAATTAAATATTTTTAGAGACTTAATGATAAATATATCTAATTAATTAATAAAAAATCAAAATCTTTTATTTTCTTCCCACGCCGGCTCTATCTAACTCCTCTTTCTTCTTTGTCTTTGTTTTCTTTTATCTCTCGTGCCAAAAGCTTTTTCTGAAGAACATATATCTTTTTCATTAAAAAGTATTTTTTTGTGTTAATGTGTATCATGTGATTAGCTTATCACGTCATTAACAAAGTAATCATTCCGTCAAATTTAGTTATACAAGTTTATCACTATTTTTAAATTGTCTTTAAATTGATTTTTAATAAATGTATCGTGATTCAATTCATTATAAAAAGAGTAGACGGATCAAATTTAGACTTCAAACTTTTTATTTATATTTATATAAAGAATGGTCTTAATTTCTTGTTATATAACTATATATTAGTAAATTTTTATAAAAAATCATGAAATTATTTATTGAATTAGATATATTCAGCATTCTACCCTTTTCAATTTTATGGTGGCTTACTTTGGTTGATAAAAACATAGTTGACCGATTCTATAATGAATATATACTTGTTTAATAATGACTAGAAAATTGGTAATTTTAAAGTTTATGACATATGTGAATATAAAAAAATTGATATAAAATTTGAAGACTTTTTGATGATTGCTCTAATTTAAACTATGTTTGGTGTATGTAAGAAAGTATTTAAAAGATTTATTATTTATAATCAAATTCAAGTAACAAACACTTTGAAATAATTTTGATACTTAAACTAATAATAAATATTTTTCAAAATTACTACTTGTAACCTTCATTAAAAATTTTACTTAAAAGATTTGTTTTTAAATGATTATAAATTTTAATTAATCAAAATTTATTTTATTTAAAAGAATTATTTTTTAATGATTATAAATTTTAATTAATCAAAATTTATTTTATTTAACTTATGATTAAAATCTATCTCATCTTATTCAATTTTCATGATTATGATAAATGTACAAATAAATACTAAACAATTAAATTAAAATAACAAAAAAAAAGTGCATGGACATAGGAGAAACTTGATTTTTATTTTGTTAGGGATTGATTTTAGGGATTATAAAGAAATTTTAGAGATTGGAAACGGGAATATCTTTTAGAGGTTTGGCAGAGGGAGGAAGGGTTTTTTTTATTTATTTTGTACTTGTTTTGATTTTTGACTTTCTTTTTTTTTTATTATTTTCTTTGGCATTTTTTGTCTTGTGGGCTTGTAGCCCCAAACGGCTTTTTTTTTTTAAAGTTGGGCTTGTAGCCCAGTTGATAAATTAGGTCATGGACCCATTAAATTTTTAAATCTCAATAAAAATAAATAAAAATGTACATAAAAAATAAAATAAAATGAAATTAAAAAGAAAAAGAATAAAAATAATAAAAAGAAATCAAAGCTGGAACAAAATAAGCTGTATACGGGTATTATTTTATTATTTTTCAATTGAAATCTCATAAAATAATCTTAATAAAGTCACATTAGATAATACCAACTACTTATCTTTAATATACAAATTACCCATTTTCATCCCTAAATTATGCTTTTTATTTTGTCGGAAAATGGGTACACAAATTGACTGTTTTCTACACCGCATTGGGATCCTGACCCATATCACAACCCCTTTGGTTTTCCGACAAAGAGGAGAAGCTTTAATCTTAATGGCAGGTTTGGTTTATGAAAAAAAAAGGAATAAATGAGAAATGGAATGATTACTTCCTAAAAATAAAATAGTGAAACAATAAAATAAAATAATTATTATAATATTTTATTTATTGAAATGGAACATGTCAGTAATTGTATTAATATGTTTGGTTAGCTCAATATGATTAGAATAAACATAAATGACTAATTTTTTTTTATTAAAATAATAATTTATATAGTTTTTATTTAATTAATAAAGTTTTAATATTATTTTAATTATTTTTGTTTTCCTTTTCATCACCATTCTTTTTTCTTTTTCTACTTTTCTTTCTTCATTTCCAAGCCAACCAAGCACTTAGCTGCTCATGATGACTAGATCCGGTCACACTGTAAGGGTACGTTTGGTTCGCAGAATAGACAATAATGAAATATAATAGTTATTAGGTAGGAATAGAATAAATTAAAAATAAAATAAAATAATTATTACGTAATTTGATACAACTAATAAAATAAGATAAAAATAATTATTATGATTTATTATCGTGTTTGATTGGTAATAATAATTTTAGAATAAAAAAAATAAAAAGTAAAAAGATAAAAATATCTTTTATTTTATATATATGATTATTTATTTTTATTTTATTTTTAATATTAATAATTTATAATTTAATTAAAGTATTAATAATTTATAATTTAAATATTAATATTTTAGTATAATTTAATTATTAATATTTTAAATATTAATATTTTATTTATAATTTAATAATATTATTAAAATATTAATAATTATAATTAATTTCCAAATTTAAAATATTATTTTTTATAATATATAATAAAAAACTAAAACTTTTTATTATAATAATATTTATTTTTTAAAACAACAAAATACTTTTTACATAATTTAGTAAAATTTATACCAAAAGACAAATATAAGTAAAATTTTTTTAATTATTTAATTTTTATTTTCATTGAAATTTTAAAAATTTAAAATATAATAATTTTATTATTAAAATATTATTATAATTTTTTATTTTTCTTTATTTGCATTTTGTATTTTTTATTTATACTCATTAAAAATTTAATATATTAATAATGCAATAAATAAAATATTAATATTTTAGAATATTAATTTTTAATATTTTAATCATATTAATATTAATAATATTTAAATTATATATAAAATATTAATATTCTAAACTATTATTTTTATAATTTATAAATAATTTTTTCTTTTTTTTTTCTTTTTCATTTCTTCTTCTTCATGGATCGACCATCGAAAATGTGACCGATGTAATGAAACGCCTATCTAGAGCACCATGTGGTCGAATCTGGCCATTAAGGCACCATATTGACGCTTCTTGAAATTGGATCTAATCGTTAAGTCCCAGATTTGACCGTGGGGATTTGGTCGAGAAGCATAAGATTCGATGCTTCTCGAGGCCAGATCAGGTTGTGGATCTCAAATTCCACTTACTCTTCGATTGAATCTTATCAAAAAGTACTAGATCCATTCTTTTTCACCATATTTTATTATGAAATAACCGTCGTCGTCACCACCGCATCCGCCATCACCATCTTCGGTGATGAGTGCAAGTTAGAGAGAAAATAAGAGAGGCAAGAATGTGAGAAGAGAGAAAGAAGAAAGAAAAATAATAATAAAATAAATATTTATAAGTTTAGGGTTGTAATATTTCTAAATTATAAGAGGTATTTTAGTTTTATCAGATTTTAAAACTATTTCTCAATGATGAAATAGTAAATACTATAGAGGAGTTTGAGTTTAGTTAAATTTGAATATATTTTAAAGAATAGGTAATACTAAATAATAACTATGTCTTATAACATTACTTATTATCAAACGAGAGTAAAAAGAAAACATGAGTATTCCCTGTATCAAACATGCTGTTAGAAGCCTTGCAACGAGGAGACTGGGTTGCTTAGAATTAAGCTGGCGACGCATCATCATGGTTCTCACTTCTCAGTAATAGATGTAATTGTTTGACTCCCTGCATCGGTCTTTCTCAATTGAATTTGGTCATCAAAAATCCATTTCGTCACGTTTGGAAATCATAACTTTTCGTTGACATAATTAAATAATTTTTGGACCATCGAAAATGATAGAAATTTAATCCTCAAATATATTCTCTTTCTTATGCTGGAAAATGGTCCATAAAATAATATTTCTATTTCTTGACAGAGTCGAAAACAGCCAATGCTATGAAGGAAAGAAGCATGGCCATTCTGATCAAACTTGGGAAAAACCCTTGACACGACATGATCATTTCTACTCATAATTTGAAACAAACCCGGAATGGAATGCCCATTCCTTTATACCAAACATGGAAACTTCATGGGTGACTCAAACCCCAAACTTGACAAAAGGGAAAAACGAGTGCTCATCGCTGATCCAAACGTTGCTATCCTTGAATTATCCATGATCGTCTGCACGTTCATGTCCCTGCCAAAGGGTACCGCACAAAAAATATATTTGCAGTTAAAATTAGAAAATAAACAACAAATGGGGGATAAATTTGACATAATAAAATATCACAGGGGCTACGTTTAGAATTTGATAAAGAAGGCAAAACCGCATACGAAATGCGAATCCGAAATTTGTCCCCACAAACGAAACGAGAGGGCAAAAGGGTAGCCAAGTAAGCCATCAACAGATGAAGCTTACGGCTTGAATAATCCACACGATTTTCCACCGTCACCCATTTCTTTCTGTTTATATATTTCTCTTGATTCTCATGATTCTCCTGCAGTCTGCATACTCGCCAATATCCTTAAGCATTTGCTTCTTTCCCTTTAACTCTTTTCAAGTACTAGTTCTCAACTTGTTTTAATTTTACCTGCTTCAGCTTTGGTAGAAACTTGCAATCTTGCACTTTAGAGTGAATTACTTGGTGCCCCGCTTGAATATTTGATCTCATGTTTAGTTTTTTTTTTGGTAAAGTTTTCAAGAATCCCACGTTAAAGAACTTTTTCTTTTTTGTTGTTGTTTCTGGCATTTGGATGTTATTTAATGCAATGACTCTAGGGATTGAATTTGAAGAAACCCATTAAAGGAATCAGTTAAAAGGAGAAAAATTGACTTAAAAGTTTTGATCTCGTTGTCTTCAAAATTAAAATGGGTTTTAAACAAGTTTGCTTAATTTTCGATCCCCGTCAATACTTTTGATTCTATTGACTTAGAATTGTCCTAAAAATGTTACCCTTTTTGCTTTGTTTCCAGATTTCGTCTAATGAACTTTGAATTTCTCAGTAGTCAGGTGTCTTTATATTGGAGATTGATGTGTTGTTTTTGGTGGAATTTTAGCAGATATGAGAGTTTGTTGAATCCAAGGTTGCTGTGCCATTGAGAACATTTGAACTATGTTGCCTGTTTGCTCGGCCACCCCTGGTTGTTCTTCACATTCTCAGGTGGTGTTTTCACTTTCTTGAACAGTAAACTTCTCGCTTCTATACACTATTTGACTAGTTTGTATTGGTTTATTTGATTTCGTTAAATTTTGATTGTTTCAAGCTTAAATAACTTCCTTTTAATTAAACTAATGAAGTTTAATTGCTTATGGAACATTCAATCTGTTTGACTGTTGAGGTGTTTGTAGTAGTTGGTTAGTGAATGAATCAGAGCTGCATTTAAGGGGTGTTGCGTTTTAGAGAAGATTATATACACTGTCGTTTGCAGCCTTTAATATGTCCTAGTTATTTTGGGCATTGCATTTTTTTTAAGGGATAAATTAGTAGTCGGATGTTTGTTGCTTGTGTTATCTTGCTTATTTCGCTAAAGTGTTAATTTCCTTGTGTAACAAACGTTTTTACCAAATCCTGACATTTCTTTAAAATGTATTGCTTAATTGTTTCTTAAGAAGCAGTTTATTCATGTATTTGAAACGATGCCTCTAGCAGATTTCATTCCATGGAGGTCTCCGCCCCTTCACTCCATTCCAGAAGGATTTTCAGTACAGATGTAATGCTCAAGACAAGTCTGTTTTGGGCATGTCAAATGGAAATCATCTCCATAGAATGTCTTTTAAACCACAAGCAATGGAGTCTTTCTACTCCAATTTTGTTGAAAGTGCTGAACAACCAGTATCCATGGATCTTATTAATAGTTATTCTTGCCCAGATGAGTTAGATGATGTTAAGTGCACCTTTTCTAATGAGTGGAGTTCTTCAATTCAAGCAATAAATGAGTCAACCCCAGTTGAAGTTGGGCAATTGAAATATGTGGAAGCTTCTAGCTTATCTGCGGCGCAAGAGAAACTTGTGGATTTGACAAATCAGTCAGCTGAAAGTACCAATGATTCCATAGGGATGGTGGGACCTGAAACCGTGACAACTGTTGACATGCTGCCTGACAATTCTACTGCAGCATCTAGCTCCCTGAATTTTGATAATGATTCATTATCCAGTGTGAAAACCGGTCTTGATGATTTTCTCTCTGGGTTTAATGAGTCCATCAACTCTTCTGTAAACAAGGGAGAGAATGCTGTGAAAAGCTTATTGGATAATATTACATCATCTATAAATTCTGTTACTACAAGCGCCTCTGAAGCTGTAGACAATGCTCAGGCATCAGCTAGCAATAAGGTTTCTAACTTGTCAAATGACTTGACTGAAGCCTTGGGTAAAGCTAATGCTTTTGTGGTTGACTTGTTGAGGCGTACAATTGTAGTAGTGGAGGATTCTTTATCAAATGGGGCTTCTTCTTTGGTATATTTTTATGGTTCTGCCAAGGAACGTCTTCCGCCAGAGATCAATGATGCACTGGCTTTGTATGAAGAAAGAACAGGAAAAGCCTTAAAGCCTCTTGGGGCTGCTTTTCAACAGGTAATCTTTTATTTGGCATGCTTATCAGCTTCACAAATCATGGTTTTGACCTTTTTGGATGGTTGACAAGTAAACTTCTGCTTGTAGTTATTAGTGAGTAGTTGGCACTAATTTGAGTTAATTGCACCAAACAATAGAACATGATTTGAACCAAATCAACTTTATGAGTAGTCAAATTTTCTAGTTCAAGGATAATGTTTTTTAATCAAATTCATCAATCATCACTTTGCTATGGAGATCCTATAAATTGTTTGAAGATTCATGGATGGGATTCAACCCACTTATGTTTTCAATCAGCATTTGTTCTTATTCGGTTGGGAGCATTTTGTTTGAATTTCAATATGCTGCAAGCAGGTTTACATTGGTATTGAGGGGTTGGAAAGGAGTCTTGGCTTTGACCCAAATGATCCCATTATCCCGTTTTTCCTTCTGATTGGCACCTCAGCCACTTTATGGTATGAATGTTCTTTTGTGCTTATTTCTAATCATACATTTAAGACAATTATTTCTTTTTTGCATGGGGAGTTTATACATTTTATCAGATCTGTGCAGGGCGTTTTACTGGGTATGGGCATACAGCGGTTACTCTGGGGACTTATCTGCTAAATTAACTTTGGAGCTCTTGACTGGAAAGGAGAATGCTATACTTATTGATGTCCGGCCTGAGGCAAGAGACTCTGACCTTTTGATGGCTTCTTATGCCCTTTTTTATTTGAGTAAAGAAGAGAGCACCATGGCTCAAACTTGGAATCTCTATCAAAACCAACCCCAGGCCCAAGTGCCTTTCTTCTACTTTGTAGCAGCAATTATATTACTTACATTGATATTCATTCAAAGTGACTTAGTCAACTAAGTTCTCTTAATGCTTTAATACCACTTTGCTTAGGCATTATTGGCCCTTATGGATGATTAAACTATAATTTTCTGAGGTTAAAATTAGTTTCTGTTCTATTGAATTTCACGTGGCTAATAGTCTTTATTTTTGGGCATTAACTTTGTCAAGGATTTAAGAGAGAGAGATGGCATTCCTGATCTTCGAAGAGTGGCTCGGTTTCGTTATGCTAGTGTATCTTTACCTGAGGTTTGGATATACATCTCAATATTATGTGGATTTTAAAATTTTGGTACTTTTCCTTTGTTGCTAACTGTTAAGTATTGCTTTCTGCAAAATAGACAGCGCATGTTGGTAATGACTTATATTCTCTTCCCTGAAGTTTTATGTTTTTTGGCCTTCATTTATGTTCAGGTTAATGGCTCAATGCGGAAACTGTTGAAGAGTGGAAAGGACCTTGATGACTCCTTGATTGCTGCTGTTATTCGGAACTTGAAGACTATTGAGGTCTGTAGCTTCTTGTTTTTCAATGTTTACCTCAGGACAGGTTTTAGTAGTTCTAAAGCCAAGCTTTCTGAAAGATCAAAAAAGATCTTGGGCTTAGACTAACCAAATTCTATAATGTTGTTATTTGTTGGTGTGAACATGTGAGTATTTAATTTTGTGTCTTCCTATGTTTAGGCCTTTGCTTACCCTTTCTTGCTCTTCTTAAAACATAATCAGAACGCGTGCATGTTAAGAAAAATAAAAATACTATTATTGTTTTAAACGTAATCAGAATTTTATGAAACCATGGTTTGTAGGGTGGGTTGGAGGAAGAGGCGGAGGTGGGGAGTTAGAATGACTGAATTTATGGAGACAAACTGAAGTAAATTCTATGACATATAAATTAGTTCAAGGGTTGATTATGCACTTCCAGAATGCAATATTTTACTAGTTTGGATCTAACTTCAGTTAACTACGGGGAATGGTCCTTTTTACTGACTTTTGAATAGGACATCATAATTTTTTTTTTTTCTGCCACTTGTAGGACAGGTCCAGGGTCATTATTTTGGATGCTGATGGTAGTCGTTCCAAAGGAATTGCAAGATCATTGAGAAAACTTGGGGTTAAGGTAAGTGTATGTTTATTTTCAAAGTTCTTCTGTAAGAAAAATAGCTTTGTATTACACAAAATTAAAGAGGAATGAGAGAGAATTGCATTATCCATGAATTGACATCACCAACTTTTTTTGTGTATTAACTATCACATCTAATCTCATGTTTAATTGGCCAAAAAAAAAAAAACCGAAAAACTCATGTCGACGAACCAGAACATGACATAAACCTCTATATGTGTTCTGAAAAATGACTGCTAGGTATTCAAGGAATGCCTTTGGTCTAAGGGGTGAGCATATTCTTTTAAAATGGAAATAACCAATATAGATTAAATTCAGTTGACAAGTTTTATTTTTTTGGTTAATTGAGGCAGTTTTAGGAAAAAAAAGAATCTTTGATTAATCTGGTCAGTTATGATTTTGAAAGTTTACAAACCCAAACCACAGACAATGTGGTCAGCCTCAAATAGCTAGATCCCCAAATCCTAATCTCTTATTTTGGAATTCTCAGAATTACATTGTTGCTCACTCTCCTTAATCCAATCTAATTTCATTTTTCAATATATCGTATCTACTAACCCCTTGCCCTCCTATCCGAATTTCCCTCCTGGCTATCATTTGAGTCTCATCACTTCAAGTCTTCAACAAGATTTGATATGTTGGAGACCATGAAGGATGAGGAGGCAAACTCTAATGATGTAGAGAAGGTTTGTGGATTGTGTGAAGGAGGAGTTAAAGGGGGACTTGAACAAGCATAAGAGGCATAGGAAGTGTCCCAAATGAAAGCCGTAGTTTTGGTTCTTTGAGACTTGGATAGGTAGTAGTTTTGACATTTTTAGTGTATTTTCTCTGTTTCATTGTCAAGGCTTTTAGAGTGGATCATAGGGATTAAATATATTATATTTTAAACATATCCTGGAATGACTTGTAGGAAATTTTTCTCATCTGATGATGATGGGAATTGTTGAATTATTTACACATGTACAAAATCTTCTGCCCGACATTGATTTATTCTTTTCTTTTTCAGTAATTATATTACTCAATTGTTCATTGAAAAAGTTTGCCATTGTAATTTTCTGTTTTCAAAAGCAATTCAAAAATTTCAGTTTCTAAACTAAATTAACTGAAATTTTTGGTTAACTAAGTCCTCAGTTATTACTTATTGGAATAATTAATTCTAAATTTGCCAAAAAATTTAACCAATGTACCTGAAGTGATCAAATGCTCACCCCCATCTGGATTTATAGTTCATATATACGTGTGTGTGTGTGTGTGTGTTTGTGTACATGCGCATGCATGTGTGTATAAACTTCAACGAATAAAAATTTAGATGAGCAAGCTCAGCAACCTTAGAAACCAAAGAGGTTGGTGATTGTATATGACAGGTTTGAACAATCTTCCTATGTGATTATTGATTGAGCGGGCTTGGAGAATATTGGGATCCTATAGGGCTTGTACTTTAGGAGGAATAGGTATTCCTTTGCAGTTTAGTTGGTACTGAGTATGTCGAAGTTTGATGGTAAAACAGAAAGTGGAATTGAGGAATTTTGTTGCTGCAATTTTCTGTTAACCAAAAGATGGTTTTACTGTTGGGGTATATGTAGATGGGATGATCTTGGTTGTATTACACGAGAAGTTTAGGGGAACTGCTCTAGACCTGCAAAAAAGCACTTTAGAACTGGTAAATTTTCTTTTCTTTTCCTTTTTGGTCCAGTTAATGGTAAATTTAATAAGGTGATTGATTAATGTTAATAAACAGGGAAAATTCCATAATTAGAAAGGTCCTAGAACAGGACAAAGTGGTGCACTGCTACAACCTATTTTAGGCAATTGATATCCCCTAGGGCCTGTAGTTAAACTACTAGGCTGTAGGATATATGAATCATTCCCATTGAGATTTCCTCAGACAAAAAGTGCCTGTTTATTGTGTCAGAACGTTGTGGTACCTCTTTTGGGTTCAAGAAAAAGGGTAATACCTCTTTAAGTGATCTATTGCTGTGCCATTAGCTCATTCTGCAAAGCTGAATGGTTCACCTATGTGGATTGTGAAATGAAGTTGTCGACTTCTAGTAGTAATCTTTGTATCTACTTTAATGAATTATTGCATTTCATCTATCATGTAGGTTGTTTGGTATTGCAAAACAAGTTGCATAAACTAATTGTTTATTTGTATTTTACATTGTAGAGACCTTACTTGGTCCAAGGTGGCTTCCAATCATGGGTGAAACAGGGTCTCCGGATTAAGGAGCTCAGACCTGAGACAGCGCTTACGATACTTAATGAGGTATTCTTATGCTGTATTCTCTTTCCTAGAAGTCTTTATATAAACAATTTTCTATGTTGATTTCTAATCAACATCATAAGATTATGATTTTAATTTGTTTTGTCTTTTGTTTATTTGTTTATTTTTGCGATTAGAAGACCATAACTTACTCCTAACTAATATTTCATAGACAGAGCTGCTACAAGTAAATGCATAATCTGTTGTTCCAATAACAAAAGAAGGAGAAAATTACATGCTTTATTAGAATATACTTGGTTATCATGGGAAAATTAGACACATTTTCTTGAGTGAATGAGTTTGATTTTAGATAGTTTTGTCCAATTTATAGATATCTATTTAATCTACAATCTTAGATGTTACTGCTACCACATATAATAGATGTTTAATAGCTTGTGTTGAAAGAAATCTGTAGAGGAGGTACAAGTCCCCAACCTAGAAAACATGCTCGAATTTAGAGCTTTTCGCCTTTTCTTTTTCTTTCTTTATATTTTCTTAACTGTTGGCACAAACTTTAGAGATTCTAAAAGGTCATTTAAGTATGTAACTTGTCTGGTTTTCTGTACCACGGTGGTTACACATACGTCAACCTCTAGGTTACACATTTGAAGACTAAGGTGCTGTTTAATAAACTGAAAAATTCAACACTAACAAATTAAGTGTAGAATGTTTAAAATGAATGTTCTTCTGGACAGAGTTTATACGATGACAACCATTTGGTACACTACTGAAAATTAATGCTGAATATATTTCTATTGAATATTTTGTAAAAGAGATTTGCTTTTATGGAGATTTTATATCTAAGAAGAGTTAAAAAGAGAAGAATATAAAATTATGGACAAAAAAAATGTAAATACTAACATTGACTTAATATATTAAGTAGCTTTTTATCTACTTGATATTTTCAACATTTTTCATGAAAATCTTTTATTAAGTTATCTTCAAAATGATTTATGAAACACATTGAAAATCTTAAATCATTGAAAACTAAAATCTTCAAAGAATTGAAAATTTCAATTGTTTATCAAACAACACATAAGTTAAGTTGAATAAAAAAAGGGGTGCGTTGTACTCTATTTTGTTTAGGCATTAGCCCTAATTTAGGATGGACTAGCAATTTTGTGCCACGAACAGAACACTTAGCTTAGCAGGTTGGGTTTTCGTATAATGGTGTCAAGACGTGTTCTTGGCCTTACCTTAGTATAGGGATACATTTAAGCCACATACTAGTAAAAGATTTCCTAGGGATAGCTTATACTAACAAAAATGTGCCATCTTAGAATGATTTGAAAAAAAAAAAAATGCTTTCTAGCACATCTTCTCTCTTTATTCTATCTTTTCATTCAACTAATTTTATCTTGTGTTCCCCTTAGGAAGCTGAGGCAATCTTAGAAGACATCAGTCCTTCTCCAGTGCAATTACTTGGGTATGGTGTGGTAAGACTCAAGTTGCTTGTCTGATACATAAGTTTTATGCTCTAGCTAGAATGCTACTCAAAATAGTATTCTCATTATACTAGCAAGAGCAATGTACAAAATATATTTTGTATCTAGAAGGGTGTTCAATTTCATCATCATTCCCTCTTGCATTATATCAGTTCGAACCCATCAAATGCTAAATGCATTTCTTTGTGGCAGGGTTTTGCAGCAGCAGTCTACGCACTAACAGGTATCTTGTCCTTCCTTGAAACTTATCCTTTTTCTTTTAAAGTTAAAACTTAGAAGCAAAGATTGATTGTGACAATATCCAAATTCCAAAGTGAACTTGTATGTTGTGATGTCTATGAACATGCAAGTTGCACTTTCTTAGAATTGTTGAATTCCATTACTGTAACTATAAGTTTTGATTTGAAATTCAGAAAATGGAGAGAAAGGGAGGTTGGGGAAGGGGGAGGAGGGGAGGGAGTGAGAGTGAGATGATTATATAATAGTTTTCTTGTTAACCTAATTTTCCTGGTTTTTGTCATGCTTCTGCAACATTCTTATTGATAACTACTTACCTTTTCCTTATGGTGTTCCTCTACTTATCAGAGTGGGAGAAAACATTACAACTTATTGGTATTCTTGGCCTTGTCCAGGTATGTATATTCTCATGGTTTGAAGTGCTCTTGTTCAAGGTCTTGGTACTTAGATATTAATTTCCTTGTTTGTCAGAGCTGAAACAAAATGTCAACATTTTGAAACTTTTTTGAATTGCTATGCATGGAAAGACATGTATAAAGGATTTTGTGATTTTTATAATATTATGGAAACAGAGTCAAAGTTTGGTCTTTAACATACAACACCATCTTTCTTTACCAGGAGAATGGTGATTGGTTGTAACATGGCCCCCGTGTTGTTCAACTGTAATAAATGGTACCATGCAGTATGCCTCCTTTGGGGCTTATATCATACTGCAAATTGATTCTTCTTAGGTCACTAGGTACTATTGAGTTAAATTCTCTTGTAAGAAATTTTCCAATTCTACCAAATATGATAAAACCATGAACGATGTCAAAGAGTTATCATAATTCAAGTTCTTTGATAGTTGATGCCATGAAATGAAAAATATAAAATTTGGGTGTTTTCAGCAATAGTCAATATTTTCATAAATTTTGAGTTTTGAAGTAAACTTGAAGACTTTTGTGAACAATTAGTGGTGATCAGTCTATCGATATTCATCCACCAATTCATGGTTATATCAGTGGGAAAAATAAATGAAAAAGAAGAAAATATATAGAAAATATGAGAACTGAATATATCCATGGATATATTGGCAATGTCCCTGATATTAGCAACCTGTGGCTTTATTTAGTTCAGCCTTCCAATTGACTCTGTCACTAGCATGGCCAACATAAACTGGGTACTGCTTTTTCTGAAGGACTTTTAATAGTGTATCTTCGTAGTTTCTGGTGTATTCTTTGCACCTAAAAGTTCCACATTAGGTATTTCTTAGTGTTCTAATAAGAATTAAGTATCTTCATCTTAGCTTAATGTCCTTTGGTCTCTCTGGAAATTTGCTTGTTTAATTATTCAAACTCTCTGATCAATTTTTAGTCAAGAAGCTATTGACTTGGTTCTCTCTCCTTCAATTGACCTACAAAATGTACAGAAACTCTCATATCATGTGGCTGTAGCATGATGTCAAGGACTAGCAGGCATTTCTGACTACCTTATCTGTATTAACCCACTCAATAAAACACCAAAATCCGACAGATCATAAGGAACCTGATCTGCAATCTGTAGATTCCTCAGTGATTTGGTTCCAAATAGCAAGTCATGGTTCAATCAGAAATACAAATTAGGTTTCACGACTCCCACCTTGGAGATCTTCATGGTAAAAGATGATATGATGATTTTCATCATCCAAGTTCCACATACTTTCATATTCCTTTTGACATTGAGATGGTTTCTTACAGGCACAAAATTATTACTGGCGGCTCTTAGGGAATAAGAAGTTGGCTTTTGTCCCTTTCC
This sequence comes from Theobroma umbraticum, assembly GCF_002168275.2. Classification (NCBI taxonomy): domain Eukaryota; kingdom Viridiplantae; phylum Streptophyta; class Magnoliopsida; order Malvales; family Malvaceae; genus Theobroma; species Theobroma umbraticum. The sequence continues at coordinate 1,210,924 of NW_018397264.1, forward strand.
CCCTCCTTCTCCCCTCCCCTTCTCTGTTTCCCTTTCTTTTTCTTATGTAGTGTATTCCTGTGAGATGTTGGTTGAAAGCAATGAAAAATTATAATCATATGAAAAAGATTCTTTAGAAAAGTTTCTAAAATAAGACAATGTACTGACCAAGGCCTGTAAATGTGTTCTAAATGTATACTAATGGGGCTTCGAATTCTTGTCGGCATGCTGAACATCCTTCATTCAATTTCTCATATAGAATACTTTGAAGTAAAAATTCAGCTGTTCATTTGAATTTGGATTTTTGATAATGGTGATTCTAATGCTTCTTCCTTGCTGGTTCCTTTTGACTCCACCAGACCATTTACCGGCGGGTATCTTCATATGAGAACTCTGAAGATTTGAAGAAAGACGTAAGGTTAGGCCTTCTTCATAGAGCTTATAATGCTGACACTTATGACATTAACTAGTCTGGTTTAAAATGATTGTCTAGTTTATTTTCGCATTGTTGCTTTTAATAGGAAAAACAAACCCACTTGAGATCAAGTTAAGAAATCTTATTATTTGTAGCTCTTCATCATTCTCAGAATCTGAAGGTAGGGTAGTTAGTCTAGTGATTGGGATGTCACTTGAAAGTACTCCCTGCATTCCATAAACAATGTTTGAGTTTGACCTTTGCTGTTAAATTTTTTAAACTTTGCCTGTGATTATTTAAATATGTTATTAAACAAAATATTTATAAAATATATTAAAAACCTCTTCATTCAAAATTTCAAAGCTTTTTTCATATTTTAATCAATAATAGTTGGAATAAAATGAAGTCAAAGTTGAAAAATTTGACCCTAAAAAGTCAAATAAGGACAATACCTATGGGACAAAGGGAGTATTATTATTCACTTCGAACTATGCCATTACCCTGGGGAATAAACTTAAGATAAGGAAGATATTCTATTAGTGTTGCTGGAAGCTCTGTGTTGTTTTAATATAGTATGGACTTGAACTTGATCAGCGGGTAGTCTTGGTTCAATTTTGGTTAGACCTAGTTGGTTCTGAAACTTGGCAAACCCCAAGCTCAACCAGCTCCATATTTAGGTTGCATCTACTATGGCTTTGTTGTGGAAACAGAATCAGAATTTGATGCAAGGCCAAAATGATAGAAGGGGCATTTAGGGCATGCACTTCTATACATTATACACAAATATGGACAGTAACTCATGTACAAAGCAATAGATGTAAACATACCTTTGCATCTTTGAGATAGACATTATTATTAAAATTAAAATTGTAGTTAAATAGTTTATTTTATGTAATCAATTTAACCACATTTCTGGCATACATTCTCTTTAAATGTTCACAAAAAAGCTCAAAATTTAAGGAGTGTAGTGGATTTTTTTTTCCAGTTGTATGATAATTTATATCCTTCAATATTATTCTGCTCTCTATTTTTGTGATGATATTTCTGTAGTGACAGGCATACACTAATCTTTTGAGACAACTAGTGAAGTTTTGTCTCTGTGGCCCCTGATGGTGGAGTCCTATGATACCATTGCCAAAAAATGATTATGATGACTGTTGCCAGGCATTATTTTCTCGGGTGGCAGAAGAGTGAAAATGATCTTATGAACTGGAAACTTAAAAATGTCATTTCAACTCAGTCATTTGCATTGAGTAGAATTGGATGACCTTGGCCTTCTAAACACCAATAGTCTTGTTCTTCCTGTCCTGCTGGAGTCATCTATGAGCTAAATGCTGATTAAGTCATCTTGAATATTTTGTGTAATTTTGCATTTTTGTTATCTTACTCATGGACTAAGGATTGTGATTCTTTGTCTTTATAAGTTCATTCTGATTTCAGCTGAACTTTGACATCAATTATTTGTTCTAATTAAAAAATTTGTTGAAGGCTCTTGCTGGTTCCTGTCAGAGTTGGGGCGCAGGCACTTTCATGGGCTGCTGGGAAGTTAGAAACCAATCGCATTGGACTTCCAACTTCACCCTCATCCTTAGATGTTCAAAATCGAGTGTTGCAGGCTGCTGCAAAGCTTGAATCTCAGCCATCAGATGCAGAAGGAATTCAAGATCCATCTCCTGAAGTAATAGCTCCAATGAGTGAGAAAGTTGATCTCTCTGAAGCATAGGTATTATACATTTTCCTTGCAGTGCAGTGTGGCACTTCTTTTGAGCATGGTATTGGTGACTGCAACTTGACCTCGCTCACTCAGATATAGTGAATAGGACTTTATATGGATGCTGACCTGTTCAAAACCATAAGAATGAGTCCTGTACATATAGTTAGATCAACAGAGTTCTACAACAATCGTCCAACAAAATGTACCAACCAATAAAGAAGTTTGGCAATTGTTTCCATATTTGTAGCTTAGTTCGGTATTGTGGTTTTAATTAGAAATCTGTTAAGCTGTCTATTTTGGTTAATTATATGCATGTGAACTTGGAATCCCCCAACTGAATAAAAAATAACAAAACAAAACCAATCATAGTATATTAAGCAAGCAGTGCAGGGGGAAGGACCCGCAAGCAGCACTTCGATCCGCTGCTCACAACCACTTCACAACTTGGTTGGCAGATGAGTGTTGTCTATGAGCTTTGCAGCGTAAGTGGCAAGAGCTGGGAATGTCGAACTCCTCCACCTTCCTTAAGATGATGGTACCAACATACAGCTGCCCCACCACATATGTGCTAGAACTGTGGGAAAAGTCTACCGCAAGCAACTCCTCGAG
>NW_018397264.1:1213740-1214744 GCF_002168275.2 Theobroma umbraticum
TTCTTTTTTTTTTTTTGGGAAATGAAAAGAATAGAAACAGATTGAAATAATATAAATCTACCTGTCAAGCAGGTCTGAGCACAGTTCCTCAAACTTAACCCTGGTAAGGGTTGTCTCAATGTGTTTAGGGCCATCTGCAGTGGCAGTAATGAATGGTAAACTGGAACCAGAAAAGAAAAAGCTGCATTACTAAACACCACATAGAAAAAGCACAAATAAAATATGGGCACAAAGAAAAGAGGGGGCAAGAGAGATGCCTTATGTTTGCTTGAGTCAAAGATGATAACTCCATTTTAGCTTTCTCAGCAGTCTCAGTTAACCGCTGAAGAGCTTGTTTGTCTTTCAAAAGATCTATGCCTTCATCTCTCTTAAAGTTATCAGCAAGCCAATCAACAATTCTCTGCACATACAATATGATACATAGTGCTTACTTCAACACCACAAGATACAACAAAGACACAAGAGAATGGTCGTTCATCTGAGAATACCGACCTTATCAAAGTCATCACCACCCAAATGTGTGTCTCCAGATGTAGAGAGCACCTCAAACACTCCATCACCAACCTCAAGCACTGTAACATATTAACAAACAGACAATAAAACATTTGTTGGATCTTCACCAAATAAAAGATAAATGAAGTCCACCAATAGTCATCAGTCTTCAGAACAAATGAAGACCAAACCAAGGAAGCATTCCCCAAGCACATATCTAACTATTTCACATAGTAAGACATAAGCGACGTAAGATAGAACTTAAGTAAACATGCAGATAGATAAGTTCTCAAATGGCCAGCATACCTGAAACGTCAAAAGTACCACCTCCAAGATCAAACACAAGGATGGTTTCATTGTTCTTCTTCTCAAACCCATATGCCAGAGAGGCAGCAGTAGGTTCATTGATAATCCGGAGAACGTCTAGCCCAGCAATTCGACCAGCATCCTTTGTTGCCGTCCTTTGGGAATCATTGAAGTAAGCAGGGACAGTAACAACAGCTTTGGTCACT
>NW_018397264.1:1214844-1255451 GCF_002168275.2 Theobroma umbraticum
CCCAATATGAAACCATGTTCCACAGAAAAGACTTACTAAACTCAAACAAGACTTTCGAATTATATATCATTTACTACTGTAACCCAATTCAATATATTCTTAAATATATACACACTTATACTTAAATTCGACAGCAATCTTTCCAGAGGTAGGTGGTTTTGATTAATAGAAGCAGGACCACCGCTCAGTGACAAGAGTTTGCAATTGCAAACGGTAACAACCATAATGTTAAGAAACTTTTCTGCCTTGTCAGAGGGAGCGTGGTCATCGGCTAGAGCGCACCTGCTAAATTTGCCAGTTTACGTTTTGTAATATTCTTCTCTCTGGAGAACAGGACCCAGAAGAAAAGCCCATACACGGTTCAAAACCCCAGCTTTTCAATTACTCTCAGTTAAATTTACATCAATTACATCAGCATCGGGCCCGTTGTTTGATGAATCTGAAGGCCCAGTGTCACCAACAGGTGCAGACCCAGCACTGCCTCCAGCATCTGGTTGGTTGTAGAGCGACTTGCCAAGCTGCATAACTTCTTGGTTGAGGGCAGCCAGGGCATCCTTCATCCCTTGAGTTGAGCCCCCTGATGCATCCCTGAGCTCTTGCAGTTTTGCCTCTACTTTCTCTTTGACTGGACCGGGAACCTTGTCTCCAAGCTCTCTCAGCTGCTTCTCTGTCTGGTAGATAGCAGAGTCAGCCTGGTTCTGCGCGTCGATAGCATCTCTTCTCTCCTTATCCTCCTTTGCAAATGTCTCAGCTTTCTTCACCATTGTATCAACCTGCATATTTTAAAAACAGAATTAGGAAATGGTTTATTAAACAACGAAGGCATTTCCAGTACTTCCATCCAATGCAAACACATAAGTTCATGCCACCAAGCAAGTGCAAACAATTTTTGGAATGTCTTAAAAGCAATTCATCTGAGCAACAATTAGTATTACATCCCAACATTAAATGCATACCTCATCACTGGGCAAGGTACTAGCACCAGTAATAGTGATGTCTTGCTTCTTCCCAGTGCCCTTATCAACAGCAGAGACAGAGAGTATACCATTGGCATCGATGTTAAATTTGACTTCAATCCGTGGAACCCCACGAGGTGCTGGTGGGATACCATCAAGACAGAAGCTGCCAAGAGATTTGTTATCCCTAACAAACTCTCTTTCACCTTGGAGTACATTAATCTCAACACTTGTCTGGCCATCAGCAGCTGTTGAGAACACTTCTGATTTGGAGGTTGGCACTGTAGTGTTTCTGGGGATGATATTGGTCATGACACCGCCACGTGTTTCGAGACCAATTGACAAAGGTGTCACGTCCAAAAGCACAACATCACTGACATCTCCGGCTAAAACACCGGCCTACAACCAAATGGGGAGACAAAAGGAAAAACATTAAAACTAAAACTTATAAAGATAAGAAGACAAGTTGCAGCAAACTATTTAATCCAAAAATACCTACAATCCAACCCTGTAACATTTAACTACCGAAAGGAACTAGAACTCTGAAGCTAAGTACTAAACCCACCTGAACTGCAGCCCCCAGGGCAACAGCTTCATCTGGATTGACTGTGACATTAGGTTCCTTGCCAGTCATCTTCCTCACAACGTCCTGAACAGCTGGAATACGTGTTGATCCACCGACAAGAATTACCTCATCTATGTCTTTAAAAGAAAGTTTTGCATCCCTCAAGGAATTCTCCACCGGTGTCCTCAGCCTACAAAATATATTCAACAGATAAGAGAAACCCAAAATCTTCCGTGATTAAGCCAAAAAATAAAGGAACAACATAAACAGATATTTTTTTAAATTTTTTTAATGAAAAGAATATAAACAGATTGAAATAATGAAATCTACCTGTCAAGTAGGTCCGAGCACAATTCCTCAAACTCAACCCTGGTAAGGGTGGTCTCAATGTGTTTGGGGCCATCTGCAGTGGCAGTAACGAAAGGTAAACTGGAACCAGAAAAGAAAAAGCTGTATTACTAAACACCACACAGAAAATGCACAAACGAGATCATGTGCACATAGAAAAGAGGGGGAGAGAGATGCCTTATGTTTGTCTGAGTTAAAGATGATAACTCCATTTTAGCTTTCTCAGCTATCTCAGTTAACCGCTGAAGAGTTTGTTTGTCTTTCGAAATATCTATGCCTTCATCTCTCTTAAAGTTGTCAGCAAGCCAATCAACAATTCTCTGCATGTAAAATATGATGCATAGGACTTGCTTCAGCACCGCAAATACAACTAAGACAAAGTAGAATGGACGTTCATCCAAGTATACCTACCTTATCAAAGTCATCACCACCCAAATGCGTGTCTCCAGATGTAGAGAGCACCTCAAACACTCCATCCCAAACCTCAAGCACTGTAACATATTAAGAAATAGACGATTAACATTTGCTGGATCTTCACCAATAAAAGATAAAAGAAGTCAACCAAACTCAGTCCTTAGAATAAATGAAGACCAAACCACGGAAGCATTCTCCAAGCACATGGCTAGCCATTTCACATGGTAACACAAAGAATATTTGCAAGATAGAACTTCAGAATACATGCAGATAAATAGGCTCTCAAATAGCCAACATACCTGACACGTCAAAAGTACCACCTCCAAGATCAAACACAAGAATGGTTTCATTATTCTTCTTCTCAAACCCGTATGCCAGAGAGGCAGCAGTCGGTTCATTGATAATCCGGAGAATTTCTAACCCGGCAATTCGACCTGCATCCTTTGTTGCTGTCCTTTGGGAATCATTGAAGTAAGCAGGGACAGTAACAACAGCTTTGGTCACTTTATCATTCAAAAATTTTGAAGCATCATCAACGAGCTTTCTCAAAACCTACATACAAAATTACAAATAACCCGTTAGCAATAGAAAGATTCTAAATTACTAACAGCAAAAGTGCTAAATTCTTACAGTTTGCTTATAAATGCCATTCTGAGGTTCTAAAGAGATGAAAGGCCACAGAACTACGTGAATGATGCATTTAGTCGATATGTAAAATAATGGATTTTTATCCAAACGTTAAAACGTTCATCAGCGACGCATTCGTTGACAATATCTCAAATTGCTGAAGTCAGCATTACAAACACAACCCAATTTATGACTGAACATAACAGCAAAAGTAAGAAGCTCCAATACACTATACCTGAGCTGAAATTTCCTCGGCAGCGAATTGCTGACCGATGGCTGGGCAGTCAAGCTTAACATTCCCGTTCTCATCTCTAACAACCTTGTACGAAACCTGTTTAGATTCCTCATCCACTTCCGATATCTTTCTTCCTATAAACCTCTTTACAGAGAAAAACGTATTCTCAGGGTTGATGACGGCTTGCCGTTTCGCAATCTGCCCAACCAACCTATCCCCATTCTTGGTATAAGCCACCCCAGAGGGCGTCGTTCTCTGCCCTTCCGCATTAGTAACTATGGTCAGCTTTCCTCCTTCAATGGCCGCCACGGCCGAGTTGGTGGTTCCGAGATCGATACCGATCACTTTCTCGTTCACTACTCTGACTGGTCCAACATTGCACCGTTTAATGTTGTTGGCTTTAGCGAGTCGTAGGAAGGCGGCATTTAACGGCGAGGCTTTGCCCAGTCTTTGACCCAAAAAAACCCTTCTGGGTGAATGATGGTTGGTTTTTCTTGAAGAAGCAAAACCGATACCACCATGGACGTGGATTTGGACAGGGGAGGAAGCCATTCTTTTACTGAGAATGCACAAATAAGCCTTTTGAGAATGAAAGCGAAGGCGAAGGCTCTATTGTTGGTTTGGGTTGGAAAGAATATAAATAGAAAACGGGAGAAGAGTTTGGGCGTTGTTAGAAGGAGGACTCCTTCCGAAGGCGGGAGACAGAGGGTGTCTACGTCCGGTGCCAACCCATTAAAAATAGGATTTGTTGTTGTTGTGTGTGTATATATAATTTACTGTATTTGTTAAACTTTTATTAAGAAAATAAATTTGATTGACACGTGCATGTACTTTTAAACAAATTTATTCACATTATTTCCCTGGGACAGACAGATACTTTAATATGTTGACGTCGATTGGAATCGATTCTGAAGGAGAAAAATTTAAAGGAAGTCCTGCATGGTGGGGTGGAGAAAGATCGATGATCAGCTTTCTCATCTTTCTCAAGCATGCCCATGTGCATGTATGTAGTGTACAAAATAAAAGAAGGGCTTGTATTGAATAATAAAGAGATTGTATATCACACTTGCCAAGCTTAAGAAGGACTGGCTATGCATGCACTGCAAAAGCTGGGAGTGATGAATTCTGATTTCTTAATGTGGATGTGTGGCTTTAAAAGTCAAAAGTAATCTTTCCAGAGCTGGTAGGTGGTTTTTGATAAATAGAAACAAGATCACCGTTAAGCAACAAGAGTCTGCAATTGTAACTGATAACAGCCATATTAAGAAAGTTTTCTGCCTTGTCAGAGCGAGGTGTCCCGTGGTGGTTCTTCAGACCACTCCCCGTGGCTCATGGATTGCTGCCTGATGGTCCGGCACCGCGAATGGCCCATCCTAGGCCTTCCAATAGGCATTAGAAAAACTTTCAGATCCATTTGTGTAGAGTTTCAGAAGAAACGCAAATGTCAAGCACAATCATGGAGTCCGAAGATGACAAGCAGTATCACTTAATGTAGTTAATAAACTAAGAAGGTGACTCAATGTGCTACCATCTCTAAGGTGTCATCATCTTCTGCTATAACAAGAACTCCATTGCCTTTTTTGTAAAGCATAAGCGTCATCAGGATGCAGGGTAATTTACCCCCACAGGCAGCAACCTTGACTCCGCAGAGGACTAGCGTCAAGAAAAGGGATCAAGTCATTTTCAAATAATCCATTAAGTTACAGCCATCTTTTGCTGTAGAATATACAATTTCCAGACCAAAGAAATTATCTCACCATATCTGTCGTATATAACCACTCCACAATTATCATTGATACAGGGATACAGAAGTAGTGATGGGCATTATTATGAATAAACTGGTAAAAAAGAAAGAGAAATCTACAAAGATTAACATGAAATATCAACATTGAAACCACCATTAGTACAATATGGCAGAACAAATTTCCCATACTGAAGTCCGCAAAATGCAACCTGTGCTCTCCCTGGCTGCTACGCACATTGAAACGTCAAGGGCCCAGTAATATCATGGGCTGCAACAATTTCAACTAGTTCTCCGCCAACAAGTTTACAGAACCATATTGTCAAAATCACTAAGTTGCACCACAATATGCGTCTGAGTCCTTCCTCTACTCCTGTTAAAACTTAAGAATGTTCTAAAAGCACGAGCATCACTCTGTACTAAGAGAGAGCAATTAACCATCATCCCATATCAGAGACACATCCAATTAACATGTTTGCTCAAAACCCAGTCAGCATTTCCAACTTCAAGCAAGGACAATAATTGCACTAGTCCAGGAGACAGATACCTAAAAGAATTGGCATGTTAGCACAAAGAGCTGTGGTCAACATGTACAAACCCTTTAGCATTAGAGATCATCAACCAGCAGAGAAAGTATTTCCCTGATCATGTACAATGTGTGGATGAATTAAAGCAAATAAAGGTGCAGCAACTGCTTTGAAGCAGCAGAGTTAGCACATACAGCCAGGCATGTTGAGACACAAATTAAAACAAATTTGTGCAACAAGAATTTTTATTCATAAAAATATTTTAAATATTTTTCATCTAGTTAAAGTCAAATCTCTCATTTGTTACAACTAAACTCTTGATTGATTCCCAGAATGAATAGATGCAAAAGTGGACCTTAATATGTTTGTGGGTTTTCTACAAGGGCGTTGGTGCAATAAAAAAACTTGCCGGTCTTTCTTAGTAAATGTTTTACACTGCAATAGAATATCAGGAGAAAATATTAGTATTATTTTGCACTACAAGGTCATATCATATCCTTACTTTATGTTGAAGTAGGGAGGATTAGACATGGCAGAATTTTATATTCAACTCGCCATGTATTTGATTGCGATTAACATGGAACTAAGAAGAAAAAATAAAAGAAGCTTCAAAAATGATGAGACATATAAAACTAACATCATCGATACAGATTGAACTTTCAATCAATTTGTGATTCACTGGCTGCTAAAGTAATCACGGACAACAAGATACTGGTAATCTCATGTATAAATTTCCAGGAACCAAAGGGGGTTCCAATGCAATGTTTTGTAGTGCCCATAAGGTGAATTGGATGCGTTATTTACAACCAATATGCTCCAAGAAATGGAAATGGTCATGCATTGCTTGGGACAGAAATTGAGAAAAAGAACTTACTTTTGTGCTAATCACTTCAGTTTCTACTACTATTGGTCTTAGCATGAGTAATGTAAAGGCCCATACTTAATCCCGCAAATGCCAAAAAGCCATGTGGAGTATCTGGGTGGGGAAGAAACAAAAGAAGGTTACGTTTGAGCCTACAGGAAGAAAGGAGAAGTACTGATAAAAATTCATAGAAAGGCGAGAATTTGTGGCTTTTACAGTGAACTTATTACCATCAATAAAGGTTAGTGGAATGTGGGAAATCTTGGACCACTCTGGACCGCTGTCTTTGGCGCATCTCCCCTTTAATCGAGGACAGTCTGAACATTGAAGCTTCTTTAAGGCCAGGCTTCGCACAACTTCCAGGGAAGGCAGTTGCATGAGATTATGACAAGAAATATAAGTTTTAGCCGTCGAAGTAATGAGAGATTTCTCCAAACCACTCGGGCAAGGCTTCCATTTCTTGAAACCTCTCCATACGCAATTTTTGAAGGGCAATGAGGCACTGTAGCTTTTCCCATCCAATCAGATGCAAATATTCAAGGGAGGGTTGGAGGTGTTGGACTGAACTGAGACCTGGGAACTCCTCTTGCTCTTCTGAGAAACCACCAATCCTCAATCTTTCCAAATGGGTTAAATTGCCGAGGATGTCCTCTGGAATGCACCTCAATTTTGGACACCATGTGATGTTTAAGTAAACAAGAGACTGCAATTTCCCCAGATTTTCTGGAATAGATATCAGATTAGAGAAACCAGATATAGTCAGCTCCCTAAGACAATTATTGAATTGCAGTAAACTTGGTAGTAGACAAGTTAAGCCTTGGCCAGATTCTGTGAAGTCCAAGCCCTTAAGAGAAGAGAGTCCATCCGTAGGTTGGATGGAGCTCAGCTTCGGACGAAGGCGTATGCTCAACTTTTGGATACGTGTGGAAGTACAGTCCATCCCCAATACAACTCAGTTCCCTGAAATTTTCGATATTGAGCTCCCCTAGAAATGAAAATTCGCCTGTTGTTTGAAAATTTGTCAACCGAGGACAATGGCAAACCATCAACTCTTTAAGAGAAAAGAGCCCATCCAATCAGATAACAACAATCCTCTATAACTAAAGATTCCAGACAAGCGGAGTTAGATAGTGCATCTCCTATTTCATTTAACTTTTCACACCTGTCAATACAGAAAGTTAGAAGAGATGAATTATGGGAAGTCTTTCCAATTTGTCCCAGCAAAATCTAGACTTTCAAGACTGGAAAATCCTTCTAAATCTGGAACAGAGGATAAATTAGGACACGAGTTTATAAAAAACCTTTTGAGACAGGTGGAGCAAGATAATCCATCTCGTATATCGATTAATTTCCTACACTTCAATGTGGAGCTTCTGAAGAGCTGAACATCGTCCCATTAAAGGAACACTTTCCAATTTGTCACAGTGAACAAGCTCTAAGTTTACGATGGAAGAAAATCCTTCCAAATCCGGAATGGGGCTTAACTTGGAACAACCTTCTATGATTAAGCAGATAACTCTTCTTCTATATTGCTTAATTCTTCACACCACTCGATGTGAAGCTTCCGAAGAGATGAAGGTTGCCTTGTAATTGGAACACTTTTCAAGACAGGACACCACAAAATATTCAACTCCTCCAAGCAAGGGAAAGCAGCTGTTGCTAAAGAGTCCACTGTTGCCGATTCTTCGAGTTTTGTCACGTGATCCAAGGTGAATTTCTCTAATGCAGGAAACAATGTGATTGCAGCACCCTTTCCATGGCTACTGTTGTTGTAATAAAACTCGTTAGTAATGCATTTGACGCTTTTCAACTTTTTCAGTTTGAGAATTTTGAGACTGAGCAAATGCCCAAGAGTCGGAAGGCTTTTACATCTTCTACATTCGATCAATTCCAACTCCATTAAATTGTTAAGCTAACACAAGCCACTGAAACCAGCAACACTTCTTACTCTCCAAGAAGGAAAATCCTCTCCTGCGCAATTCCTAATAACTAAGCTGTGCAAAATTTGAGTGAGGTCGGAGACCTTCCAACACTTCCTCAGTGTTACCATAGCTCTCTTTCGGAGAGTTCCATTCAAATATCAGCTTGCATAATTTTGTCTTGTGCAATAAATTTGCTCTCATAGCCTCTTCTTTGTCTCCAACACGTTCAAGCTTGCATATCTTTAATTCTCCACAAAGTTCATCTAAGCATTTTAGCTCTTCAATCAGACGTCCCTTTTCTAGACCCACAATGAACATTGTCAATGTTTGAAGAGAGGTAAGGTGTCCAATCTCTACTGGTTGAAGTGTTTCATGATAAAAATGAATATGCCTCAACTTTCCAAATTGTAAAGTTTGGTGATGGATCTAGGCAATGTGTTGATACGAGATTTTGAGATGTCAAAATATCTCAAGTGCTTCAACTTTCCAAGGGAAGCTGGCAACTCATAGATATGATTGGCACCATAAAAATTTAGAACTCGTAAGCTTTTGAAGGTACTTGACCATTTTTGGAAGACATTGATCTTTGAAAACAGAGAGTGCAACTTTGGAGTAGCACTTGTTAAAACAGTTGGCAATGATTCCCTATAGTCAATCACATAAGATGCCGAACATTGCAAATATCTGTGCTGCCAGAGGAACCGGCCTCCAAAATCAAGATGTCAAATTTTGAAACAGACATTGCAAAATCATGCACCATGTCTTGCATCTTGCATGTTATAATATTTTCACACGCATCCTTCTCCACATCTTGGAATAAGGAATTGGACAACAAGTCATTGAAGTGTTTATTACCAATATCCATCATCGTCATAGAACTACCATGAGGTGGTTGAAGAAAACCTTCAGCCATCCAAAGTTGAATTAACTGTTCTTTCTCAATGCGGAAGTCTTTAGGGAAAATGGCACAATATGCAAAACTTTTAAGAGGTGAAGACAACCGGTCAAAACTTAATCTCAATGCATCATCCACTGAGCCCCAAAAATCACTTCTATGAACGTTCAACCATGCCTCTTTGCCCATTTGATTGCGCACCGTCCCTCCTATCACATTCGCTACTAATGGAAAACCTTTACAATTTTTTAGCAATTTCCTTTCCTATTGACTCTAATTCCTGAGATGTTGTAGAGCTTTTAAACGCTTTTTCTTTGATTATTATGGACCAACATTCACTGTGGGTTAGTCGTTCTGGGTGGTGCCATTGATCAACAAGTGTCTGCACGTTTAGTCCCACGAGTTCATTCCGGGTTGTTACAATAACTTTACTCCCCTTGTTTCCATTGATTCCAAACAAACAAAGCCTTAGGTCTTCCCATTTCTTAGCACTCCACACGTCATCAAGAACAAGAAGATACTTTTTCCCTTCTAACGTCTTCTTAAATTTCTCAAGAATCGAATTCTTCTTCTCAAACGATGTAGTGTTTCGGTCGGTAAGATGTTCTAACATATGTCTTAAAATCCTTCTGACATCAGAGTGCCTTTGCACTTCAACATCATTGTACACTAGTTTTGCCAAAGTAGTTTTCCCAAGACCTGCCATACCTACTATCGGTATAACAGAGATAATCTGCCCATCACTTGGGTTGATTAGCAAGTCAACTACTTTTGAGACGTCATCTTTCCTCCCAACAATTTTGGAGTCGTCCAGGAAGGAGACTGTCTCTTCGTTTGATGCTTCAAGTACAGGAGTTACGTCTATAGCTCTCTGCTGGAGACCAAGCTGATTGGCCAATTTGGTAAGGCCATCCAAGCATTTATGGATGTCCTTAATTCTTTTTTATCCATTTTGAGACGAAACAGGATGGGATTGGAGGGAGAAAAGAAGTATAGTGAGCTTTCCTTCGAAGAATTTCGTTCTTTCGTAAGTGAACTCATCTAGAACATCATCAGCCTCATAAGCAACGTCTCTGAGTTTCTCCAGCCAAAGCTCACTGACTTGTCCTTTCTCTGCCTTTCATCTGCATCTTGCAAGAGAGCTCGAATTATGGGTAGTGAATAACCCAGCTTTTCCAACTCCTCTTCGAAACCCCATCCAAGGTTGATATGCTGTATGGCTACAGAAGTCGCTTTTGACAGCACTCCTTCCACAACAGCACTGAGAACAGCTTCACCCATCTTTGCTTAAAAACCCTGGGAAAGTGAGGGAGTTTGTGTCAGAAACCCTTTCAAAAGCCAAAGATAACGGTGGTAATCATGGGCAACAAACATTGAATGATTGCACTCAAAAAACAAACGTATCAAAGGTTAAAAGACTCTACCAGGACCGAAGGCACAGATAGCAAATATTTTAGGTTGATTGAAACAAACTTTATTAAGTTCTTTTATTTTATTATATTTTATATCATTTTTTATGTTTTTAATTCTCTAAGAGTAGTTTATGTTGATTTATTAACTTATTTATTAATTTCTTTTATTAGATGTACATTAAAATTTATTTGATTATAATTATAATATATGTCTCAAATTGTACACTTATGTTGAGTCACCTGTATTAAACTAAAATAACAATAGCTAGTGTTGGAGTCACCTATATTGAATCATCCTCTCATTTTTTTTAATATTTTTCCTTCTATTTGTATTATCTCTTTTTCAATATTTAAAGACATGAATTATTTCAAGTTATAAAATGAATTTTTTTTATTCTTTTTCTTTCTTTGACTGTTTGTTTCTTATGATTTAATTTTGTATTTTAGCTAGAAATTTAAATGCATTATATGAAATATAATCATCAAAATATTTCATATAATGAAATATTTACAATAGTTGCATTACCCTTTATGTCATCAACTCCAGACAAACAAAGCTTTAGGTCGTCGTCCTATTGGTCAACCATTCCACACACCATCAAGTACAAGAAGATAGTGTTTCCCTTCAAAAGTTTCTCAACTAAAGCAATCTTGTTTTCAAGTATTGAGATTTGCTCACCAATAAAATGATCAAAGGATCTGTTTTTAAATCCTTTTGGCATCAAACTTAGCAGACACACACACCCAATAATGTTACATCAAACTGCCTTGTTACTTCCACATCATTGTATACTTGTTTTTCCAAGGTCTGCCATACCTACTACAGGTACAGCGGCATAGCAGAGAGAAGTAGTTTTGAAACGCCATTTTCCCTTCCACGTTTGAGTCATCTAGAAAGGAGACTTGTCTCTTCATTTGATCCTCCAAAGTCAGGAGTTATGCCTATAGCTAGCTCATGCAAGGATTGGCCAATTTGTTGGGTTAGGGTAATCCAAGGATTTATGGATGTCCTTTTAAGTTTTTTTAGCCATCTTGAAATGGAACTCATCAAGCACATCATCGGCCTCATAAGCAAACACCTTTGAGCTTTTCCAGCCAAAGCTCCACTGAGTTATCCTTTGTTTGCCTTTCCTCTGCATCTTGCAAGAAAGCTATATATAATTGTAGCTAGTAAGCCACCAAGCTTTTCTAGCTCCTCCTTGAAACCCCATGCGAGGTTGATCTGTTCTTTGGTAATTGAAATCACTCGATACAACTCTACTTAACAGCACTGAGAACATCTTCAGCCATTTTCGCTACAATACCCCGAGAAAGCAAACAAGTGTCAGAATAACAAAAACCAAAGAAAGAAGCAAATTTTGCAGTAGTGGAAATCAAGGCAAGGTGGCAACAGACTCTAAACGGTTAAGAGGTTATTCCAACATTTTATCTATAAAATGGTGCATACGCAAATCCACAAAGATTTCGGATGATGACTAGTTGACAAGTAAGCATCAGCATCTACCCGCTAAAAGAAATTGGAACAAAGCAAACGACAAAAGGTTTTTATATCATGCAATGATAAGCCTTATTGTTTCCACAATAAAATATAGTCTTCTCCTTCCTAATGATCAAGATTAGAACACTAATGCATGCAAAACATGGGATGTATGCATAGGCTTCTATTGCTATAACTGCAGTCCTAGGACATATTCGAGGTCTTGGAAACATATTGTAAGGGAGAAAAGGAATTCCAACAAAATTTGATTCATATACGGAGGGGCAAAGAGCCCTATCAACCATGAGTAACAATAAGGATATGGAATTCATACATATACAGAAAGGAGGAATGATACAAAGGTTGAATATTTGTTTCTGTGAAAACAAAAAATTGGAAGATATGTGGTAAATCGAACACTTTGTAAGCAGCTTGGCTATCGGTTTGATTTCTGATGAAAGGATTCAAGAGTAGATTTTTATCCCAACTGCATGTTATATGTACATCTCAGATTTGTGAACTTTGAGCTGTAAGAAGTTCAATGCTTCAGTGATTTCAAATGAAATCTTACGTGTCAAGGATGTCCTCTTGAAGCATAAAAAGGAACAAACTCATTCCTTCTCTGTGATCACCACAAACACATCCTTCACTGACCACGTTCTTCTGTCACCTTTGGCTGGTGGATTGATAACAGCTCTCTCTGCATTTGCTAAACGATAACCTATAACAATCTCTCGCCTCTGCCGAGCTCGTAAAATTATTTCATAGAAACTCAATTCTTCACCTTCATGAAGGTAAAGATCTGCATACCTAATATGCAGCTCATTTCCCTGATAAAACCCAAAATTTCATAAACGATTAACTAGGTTATTGTAATGAGAAGATACATGAAAAGTTCTACGAGCACAAATAGAAGCAAGAACCTGAATAAACAATATGGCTGGCAAGGAGTCAACAGTATAAGTTAATGCTTTAGGTGCAATAGAATTGTGCAAATGACTTCTAATCAAGTGTTGTTATACTGCTTTAAATGGTTTTACATCCTTCATAAAACAATACATAACATATAGTCTGAGTGACCTATATAGCATTTTCATTATCTTTCAATCCTTCGGATGAACATGCCAATAGTATAAAGCTTAGTCAATAGGGTGAGAAACAAATTCTTGTCTCTGTAAGTTAATGAAAAGAAATGCAGAAGTTTTTTCTTTCCAATCTTTCATGACCTAAACCACATTAAAAAATACATGCAAATACACCAGTAATTCGTGTAACAATGAAACTCCATAAATTATATAAGAAAAGTAAAAGCAAAGCTAATAATTAATCTAAGCTATTGGAGCATCAAAAATAACAATTATCAGTTACATATCAACACTAGAGATAAAAAGCTTTCTGGGTATAGCATTTCTGCATCTGAAAATCTGTAACATAGCAAAAGCAAAGTTCAGCCAGCTTTTTTGGGCAGAAACAGTCCTTCAGTCAAAAGGATAACCAGCCAATGAATATTAGTGAGTTATTAACTTCTGCCTGGACCAAATTAACTCATATCTTCTTCCCAACCCAGTAAAAAATGGGCAAACATCACTCTTACACCTCATCTGTAGTGTCAAGCTGTCAATTATTACACATTGGTCCTTCCAACTATCTTTGAACCTTGACCTGTATTTTGCAGAAATTACACTCAAAGGTAGTATTTGCTAGTCAAGGCCCACATCACTAGGATTAGGGAAGATGTGGATTTATATAAAGGAATAGTCATATCTCGTATACAGATTACTTTGCATGACAGAAGAAATACTACTTACACAGACAAATCTCATTCACATGATGTAGAAGCTCGGGGATAACTTTTTCACAAGTTATTAGTTTTTGCAGGGCAACAGCATTAGTGCAGAAACATTTAGCCAAGCTCTTTTCTTGTTTTGTTACCACTTATAAACAAGTCAACATAAAGATTTCACGAAAGAAAGAGTACCTCTTCTGCAAAGAGCTCTTCTAGTACATCATTTATTTGCCGATCCTCTGCGACCATAGCTAATGCCATACTGACTAGCTCATTTGATAAAACATAATCACTAATCTTTGACGCAGATAATAAATTTTTAGTCCGTGGATCCAGAATTTCACTGATTATTACTGATCTATCTGAAGCTTGCTGCATCTCCCCGATCCAGGAACCTTGTGAGAAACTTCCTCTGTGACCGCGTGTTACCATAGCTTCTCTATACGGAAGACGCTTGGCCTGGCAAAAACAAAATGTGTAAATTACAAAATTTATGGTTGTGAAAGATAGAAAGACTGAAAGTCAATATCTGAAGTAAAAGAGTGTGATATGCTGTCAAGAATATGCCCATCATGAATAATAAGCAAATTTAAAATATATTTTTATAACTTGCTGATAAGGACCAAGGGGTTCACAAAGAAATTTTCTACTTGTGCTTTATAAACTTCTAAAATGATTGTTCACAAAGAATAATACTAACTTCTTAAGATAAACTCAATATCCAATCCATTAAATTAAATTTGACTTAAAGAGCAAAACTCAAAGCACCTGAATATCACGAATCAATAGTAATGTGGCAAGAGATCTGGAATCAGCTTGAATGGCTGAATCTTCCACAGATTCATCAGCCAGAATTAGGATCTGTCCAGACCACAAAAATATGTTCAGAAATTAAAGATGGAAAAATATCGTAGAAGCCCTGAAACTTGTCTCTTCATCTATCCTAGTTCCAAAAAAAATAAAAACAAGGATATAAATGACCTGTTGTGTTTTAAATGACATTTTTAAGGAAACTCATTTAGTAGGATAATAGCCTTCATCTTAAAGTTTTCATTATCCAACCTTCATCTAAAATATACATTATCAAGGAAATCTGCTAGGTGGCTGTCGTGCCTTCTAACATTTACTATGATTATTAACTGACATTTCCTTACTGTATGTCATTGTCATAAATACACCAGTGATAAAGATACTTACTGAATCAAAAGATTCCAAGGGAAGACTTTCTAGGTGACGTCGTATAACTGCATTCCCTTCACGATTAACCAGTGTTATATTTACCAATCTTGTGAGGTCCAGACCACCATCACTAAGCTTCTTTTCCCTCTCATTTTCAAGAACTTCATTGAACATCCAGAGTTCTGACCCAGGAGCTAGGAAGGCATCCAAAACCTAAACAAACATGAATGAATATATGTTGCTAATGTAGAAAAGAATGAAACGCATTCTCCATTGTGCATCAAAAGCAAAATTATGGAAAGAAAGTCTAGAATTGTATGAAGAAATACTGCAATTAACATTAGATATTGAGTGACAATATCATAGAGAAATTCTGAAACATCAATCATCACAGTTTACACAGTGGGAACTGCAGTCAAGAAGCACTTGGCAGCATCATTGCAGATCCCTTGTAATATTACCATAATCATGTCTTCTATATCCCGTCGCCA
The DNA here is from genome assembly GCF_002168275.2 of Theobroma umbraticum. NCBI lineage: Eukaryota > Viridiplantae > Streptophyta > Magnoliopsida > Malvales > Malvaceae > Theobroma > Theobroma umbraticum. Next base: position 1,230,282 of record NW_018397264.1, read on the forward strand.
ACCACAAAGAAGTATTTTTTCTGTCGACTTTGGGACAATAAAGTCTCCGGGTAAATTTCCTCTCCATACCTGCAGCATTCAGCCGAAGAGAAAAAGGAATTAGGAGTTTCAATTAGAAAGAACGTACCACAATCATATCATCAATGTCTCTCCTCCATCCACAAAGTAGAATCTTCTGGGGCTTTCTTGCTGGTCGAGCAATGTGCAAGAATGATGCTTCTTTGACCTGAATGACCAAATTGATTATATTTTTGTAAGTTGTTTTAACTATGGTATCCCCTACTGTCTCATCATGGGCATCATCCTATTGTGCCAAACCAGAACAGCTTCTCTTTGATGAATCAAAACCTAAACATGGTCCACTCCCTTTACATTCCTACTTTATTTCACCCAATTTTTTAGAGTATTCCATAATTATAGCAACAAATTCTTTATCACATTACACTGAGAGCGAACATAGTGAAAGAGAAACAACCAATTGGCATTCTCTCCAATTTCTTATCCAAGTTCTTCACTAGTTTCTTGTGTCATCATTGATGATGTTGACTGCAGAACATAGCGATGGCAAGAATTTTATGGAAAAAAAGAAAGGTCATTGTTGCAGTATTCTATCACTTCAGCAAGTAAATGGTAAGTGAGAAGAGGATCTAACTCTGAGTCTTACTATAGACAAAAGGCAGACAACAAATCTACCATAGACCTACAATTGCATTCGCTAAATTGTGCATACCAGCATAGGTCATCAGCTCAATGTACAAATGACCACTTCAGATTGAGACAAATTTACAGAACTAAATGAAAACTGGGTGGAGACCTGACAACGATAAAACCATACTATAATTGGGGCCAAATTCCATGACTGTTTTCTTTCTTCCACCTATCTGTTTCTGCATTTATTTATTTTATTGGTTTCTCCAACTAGTGAGCCTCAACGCAGCCTAACTTGAATAAGGCAAGTATCTGATGCCAGATTGGCCAAATAGAATGACAAACAATAGGAAAAGGCTAGCAAGAAAGACCAACAAATTTATTCTGCATTCATAAATGAAAAAAGAAAAATGAAATCACCATAGGTAATGTGGCCGGAGCATAGGTGTCATCATCTTCTGCTATAACAAGGACTTCGTCGCCTTCTTGTAGAACATATGAGTCATCAGGATTCAGGATAACTTTACCCCCATGGGAAGCAACCTTGACTCCACAAGGAATAGCATCAGGAAAACTGATCAATACATCCTCAAATTGCATACCATCCAACTGAGGCCATCTTTTTATGTAGAACTCACAATTTTCAAAGCCAAGGATATCTTCCCATATCTGTCATAACCAATCCACAATTATTACAGATATAAATGATAAGGAAGCACTGATAGGGCTGAATACCAAAATAATAAAAAGAAAGAAAATTAAGTCCAAAAAGGAACATCAACGTTCAGACTGCCGTAAGTGCAATATCACTGAACAAAGTTCTCACGGTAAAAATTGCATAACCCAACCTGTGCAAGTCCTGGCTGCCGTGCACATTGAATCATTAAGCGCCCAATAACATCATGAGCTACAACAGTCTCAACAAGTTCTCCACCAACAAGTTTAACAAGAACCTCGTTGTCAAGATCACTTAGTTCCACCACAATATGCCCTCTTAGCCCTTCCTTTACTCCTGTCAAACTTAAGACTGTTCTCAAAGCACGAGCATCACTCTGCAATAGACCATGAATAAGAGTAAACATCCGTCATCCGATATCAAAGATACATCACATTACCACATCTGCTTAAGACCTGGTCCGCATTTCCATCTTCAGCAAGGACAATAATTGAACGGGCCTTGGATACAGATACCTAAAAGAATTCGCATGTCAGCATAACAATTAGTGGCGCCAACATGTACAAACACTTTCAGCATTAGATATCTTCAACCAGAGGAGAAAATATTTCCCTGATCATGTAGCACAATGTATAGGTGAAACTAAAGCAAAGTGAAGGTGCAGCAATCACTCTGAAGCACCAGAATTGACACAGAAACCTAGGCAAGTTGAGCACAAATCTAGAACAAGGTTGACAAAGAACTGGATCTACTTCTGCTACCAACATTTACCCATTTCCTTTAATTTCTGTGGTTTATAAAAGCTAGAGACTAGAAAAATACCGTTAAAAGGGAAAAATGTGCAAGTCTGTCCATATAAATCTCAATGATATGAAGGATGCAATTATGATAGCTAAGCTTAGTTACAAAGCTTACAACATCCTTAGGCTTCAAGAAATTGCTTCAAATTAATGAGATATTCTGTAACTTAAATGAGGGATAGATATTCACTGGCTCAATAACAGAAACCATTTTGATATCAATTAAAATTGCCCTCCCTGTTTCCTCAACTGCATTACCTGATTCAGTTTTTTACTTTTAATTACTTTAAGAGATTTGAATCAGTTAAGTCTGATAGCCCAGCTTTTCAGTGGAGGGTAACTTATATTGACATATGAATGAAGAAGAAAAGAACCAAACTTTTTTAAGGTCAGCCAGAATCAGAGGGCTCCCGCTTCTGCATATCACAGATGTCCCTCTGAAATCAAACTCCATTTTAGCAATATCAAGCTCCATCTCCTCCTTGTCCCGCTCAGCCATCACTACGACAATCCCTCCACCCAAACTCGCATTAGCTATGGCAAGTTGGTTGAGCAATGAACCCTGCATCACAACAAAATAATCACATATAGGGCACAACAGCATAAAAAGCTTCCATACCTGCCAATACTGTATCTGAAAAAACTTATAGAGATATCCCAAGTTACCAAAGTGGAATAGGACAAGTTTTGGCAATAGCTGCAAAAAGGCCAAACCCTCTTATTGTGAAGTCAGAAGGATAATTATAAGCCAAACACTTAATCAAGCAGTAAGCCTTGGGTCTTGTATAGAGTACATGCATATGCAAATTCATATGTACGTATAATGTAGAACAAGAACGTGGAAACAGATAGATAGAGATCATAGTACTGAAATTTCAGAGAGACAGAAAAGGCTAGGGAGAAATTAAAAAACTAGGGAGGGAAAACCAGAGAATTAGATATAAATAATAATAATAATAATAAAAGGAAACAAAGGGAATCAATAGAGTGGAAATCTAAAACTCAATATCATCATTCAAAACTAGTCAAACTAAAACAACATGGGTACTTATAAGCTAAACCCTAAACCCTAATAGCAAAATATCAAATATAACCCTAACTGCCTTAATAATTACCTAAATACTGAAAATTCAAATTGAACACATAAAACACAGGAAAATAATTAAATGAAATCCTAAATAATTTTTAATTGTTCAATCAACTTCACTTTATCCTGTATCACCGTATGTGTGTATATATCATCAAAAATGTACAATAGGTAAGCACATGGTATAAGTACATGTAAAGGTTCTAATGCTAGAATGTTCAGCCTCTATTATGGGGGAAATAGGTCATTTATAGTAGCCCATTCCCATCAGCCAATAAGCACAAAATTAAATATATAAAACCCAAATGAAGAGTCATAACCATAGATAAATTATGGAATCAAAAGTTTACCAATTTATCACTCCATCCAAGAATCAGAGTGTGGTTTTGCTCAACAACCTCACTTCTTCCTTTCCTCAATGAATCAAACTTCTCAGAAATTGCATCAGAAACAAGCCCGAGCATCATTGCAAAAATAAGCATGCCACCAAAGCTGATAGAAACAGAAACTAATCTGGGACCGATACCTTCAGAGTTGGCATGGTTACCTGAATCGGCAACAAAAGTCCAAGATAACCAAAGGCAATCTGCTAGGCTATCATGAGTGACACCAAATAGTGCCAAACCTCCGAGACAAATAAGCATTAGAGTAGCAACCAACAAAGCAACTGGCTTAGCATATGGATGAACTGATAAAAAGACATCTACCCAATATTCAAGTTGCTTATTAAGAGAAACCTTTTCAGAAGAGTTTTCTGAGGATCTCAACTTAGATACATAGTCAATATACTTGAAAATAAAAATAGGTAAGGATAACAGCACGAGTGAGACAATCAGAGCTAGAATCTTTAAGCCTTTACTTGAAAGATGATCACTCTCTTGCAACATGGTATCGGTATCTACAAAGTCCAACAAATTGCAAGCTTGTAATCTGATATTCAGATTCGAAATTTGGTCCTACACGCAAGAAATAATTTTCAGTTAGCAAGTTTTCTCACATAAACTTACTCAAATATTAGTTCATAAATAAATCAACCCAAGATTTGATAGATGTTCAAAAAGTATTCGTGAACAAGCATAATTATCACCATTATTTTCCTGTAACTTAGAGAAATGAATTAGGCTTCCACCCAATGGTAGAAAACTAAGGTATCATTTGATTGTTACCTTTGGAAGGAAAAAGCAAAAAATGCATTTCCATACAAAAGCAAATACTAGTAATACTTTTATATAATTAGAAATTAAATTTTTGTGGGTAGAAAATGGATTATTATCTTTTATATGACATAATTAAATTGAATGTGTATTATAGTTTATCTATTCACTTAATTTAATCAATTACACCATTGCATCATAGCAACTTTTCCTGGTAAAAAAGAAATGCGAAAAGCAACAACCAAATATAGCCCCAGTTAATCATTTACAAATGAATCAAGCATGCATGAACTTTTAAAAAGTTCAGTAAGCAGCTGTAAACTCTTTAATAAATAAAACTTTTGATCAAAATGAAAAATGAACTGAATCACCGGACCCAAAAAAAAAAAAACATGTGCATAGACCAATAGCTGTACAACTAAAAAACATGGTCACTAAACTAAGCATAAAATATGATCAGCTTTGTTGTAGGGAAATGCGGCATAATTATTGAATGTACCTGCAATTCGATGAGTCGGTTATGTAAAGAGAAATTCTTGTGCACCAAAGAACCAAAAGCTGTGATTAAAATCTGTAAAGCAAAGCTGACAAAGACTATAAGAAAATCAACAAGAAAAAAAAAAGAGTTTTTAATTTTTGAGAGAGAAAGTGGTGAAAAAGAGCATACAGCTATAGAAAACGCCATCTGCCACCGGACTTTGACCCGTTGACCGGCAATCCAGATACCCATTTCACCGGACGCCGTGTTGTCACTCAAAACGTTTTGTTTTCCACCCGAACCGGCATTAGAAACGTCCCTTTTCTGCTCCAAAACGGCGCCGTCTTCTTCTTGTTTCGGCGATTTCTCGCTCCTACGAGTGAAGTCGACTCTGTGGCGAAGCCGACTGTACTTTCGGTCTCCATAGGGGGCGGAATCGGACGACGAAACGCTTCGAAACGTCGACGTTTTAGAAGGCTTCCAATCAGGAGGACAAGGGCGGGAATGCCTGGGGATTGTGGTCCACCTTCGGGGGTAATTTGGGGATTGTGAAGGGTGGGAAGTGGAGTGGATGAAGGAAGGGGAAGGGAAGAACCAGTCCCTGCTGGAGGAAGGAGAGGATTCTGAATCAAGGGACATAGATGGAATAACTGGAAATGTTTTGGGGTGTTTTTCTGAAAATTATGGACCGGCTTTTTGGGGGGGTGTTTGCGATTAGTAGGAACTTGAAGATCATCATTAGTCAAGTACAACTTTGGATTAGTTGTGTAATATTAAAAAAACAAGATTTCCAATATGATTGTTTGCAGTGATAGTGAAATGCATTGACTCCTTAAATAGCAATTTAGATAAGGATTTTTTATAATAATAAGAATAATAATGCAAATACTTACCCCTTTTTGTAGTTTATTTCAAAAAAAAAAAGTGCATATTAGTTTTACTCTTATTTTTAAATTGCCTTTGTATTACATTGCGTCATATTTTTCTATAAAATTTTAAGAATAAAAATTCCTTATTTTGACGTCAAATAACCACTTATGACTTATATATGATTTACTCTCCTAATTTTCTGTTCATATGCTATAGAGTTACACAGTCTTTTTATTTTCAATTTCAAATGCAAAATATCTAAAATTGATTCTTAAACTCTAATTATTGGAATATTCCTCAAACTCTCCAACGACACACTTGCATACTAAATTTTCCAACTCATTTACAATGGACTAATAAATAAAATCATTTTTATTATGAAAATAGATTCAAAGATGGAAACCATTGTATTTGATAGATATTTAGTTTGTCACCTTACCACGAATTCTAATATTAGAAAATAATTTTTTAATAATAATATTAGTTGTTATTATTTTTAGTTTTAGAATGAGATTCGAATTTATGTATGTTTAACATTTACTCATATATTTTGATGCATGACCAATACGTGCATTAAAATTAAAAAAAAAACATATTTAAAAAAATAACCTCTTCTTTTAATCATACACACTCCTTAACATATGAAAAGCAATGTTACGTTAAAGTGTGAGATATATTAATCACATATTTTATTTTATTTGTTATATATAATTTTAAGTAACATAAAAGAGATAATTCATTCTCATCCTATAAACCTTACGTAACTCATCTTAAGATTTAAAATCGTGAATCTAATTTGCGAGGTAACAATATCTAATCTTAATTTGTCATATGTGGATAATTGTATCATTTTCAACAAATAATTTGCATTCTTATACAAAAGAGAGGAAAAATGGGATTAAGTGTCTTAAATAAAATCTTAATTGATATATCTCCCTCATTAAATAAATACTTAAATATACAATTAGGGATGTTAATGGATTGGCTTTATATGTATATCCATGGGAACTCGAACTTTATGAGATTTGAGATGAATTTAGATAAGATTTTTAATACTTGTCTCTAAAGTTGTCAATATGGGTTAGCTCGGCTTAACCCCGGCCTCAGCCCTTATGGGTTAAGAAAACATAAGTTGGGTCGGGCCAGTCTATTTTTTATTTGGGCTATTAAAACTTCAACTTAGCTCACCCCTTGTTAGCTCATGGGTTGGATTAGATCAGTCCATTTTTATTTTTTTTTTAAAAAATTAATTTTTATAATTCTACTTGATAAATTTTTTATTAATAAAATTATTTTATAATTTAATTCATAAATTGAATAATAAAACATGTTACAAATAAATAAATTACACTAAATATAAAAAAAATAAATAAATTATATAATAAAGTTTAAATCTTTAACACAAACTACTATCTCATAAACATAAATATATAATCAAATAATAAAAATTTAAAGACTTATTTATATTCTCCTCATTTCTCATTCTCAAGTAAAACATTCAAATATTGTTTAGACAGCAATGATGTCTCAAGGTCTGAATCATTATCAATTTATCATCTAATATTCATTACCATAAAAGAAAAAGAGATAATAAGTTTTAATCTAAATTAAAACTTTTAATTTGACAAGTGAAGATTAAAGACATTGAAATATATAAAATAAACAATACTATTGATAACTAAATTATTAATTTTACTTAATTAAATATATAAAATTATTAAATTAATTAAAATTATTTTTTTGACCCATAAAGTTAGCCTTGCCCCAGCCCACATCAACCCATTGATTTGGTGGATTGGTCCATTTAAGTCCGATTCCAATATGGGTTAAAATTTTCTAACTCAACCTATCTCATATTTAATAAAAATGACCAACCTATTTTGACAGTTCTACTTATCTTGGATTTAAGTATCACCTTTATATATAATAATAAAAATTTTGAATAATCCCTTTAATTGGATAATTCAGTTTTTATTACATGATTTAATTAATTTTAAATAATAATACTCCATAAAATAATTCTTGTTGTAATAAATTATTAAGGTAAATTTATTGTCTTAAAAATATTACAACTTTAATTAAATGGGCCGATAAAGTTAAATTTTGTTCCACCACGGTGTCTCAGCCCAAGTTACTGGGCCAGTTAGTATTTCGGCTTTTTCACAAGCGGACTAGTATTCCTCTAAACCCTTGCTCCTTCTTCCTAATTCAGCATTTCTTTCACTCTCAGCAACCGACGGTCACCTCGCGACATCAAAGGTTAGCCCTGTCGTTTCTTCTATTCCTCTTTGCTAATTCTTATATCTATAGTCAAGGCGCCCGCGCTTCGATGGCTTCAGTTTTATCCCCTTTTCTTCTGTTTATTATTATCATTATTCTTCACTTTTGGTTTCGAATATCTCGTATCTTATCTACTTGGGTTGAGTAATTTGAATCGTTGAGTTTTGATTTGGGGTTTTCTTTTTAAAATTTTTATCTTGTTGTAGTCAAATTTCAGATCCACGCAGTGAGCAAAGCTTGCTTTATAAGTTGCACGCTTAACCATCGTTTAGGTAGTTATGGATATAGGGTTTAGTTGCATGTCAGTAGTTTTATTTTTTTTCGTTTTCTTTTTTTAAATAAAGTGGGTTACTGTTTTTTAAGTGAACTTACTATTTTTTGTTATTTAAATTAAATTTTTTTTACTTAGCATATTTGTTTTCGGTTAAGAATTCGGTAGAGTAACTTGCCTAGATGTCCATTAAGATAACGTCACGAGTTAAAGTGGATGTCTGACCATTGTGAATTTAAATCAAGGTGAATTGAATCAGTACTTTTACAATATGACATAATTTTCTTAGGATACCTAATAAACTCCGCATATAGAATGTCACCTAAATTGTACCCTTTGATTTATCAGCTTGTATTTGGTTTAAATTCTTTACTGCCGCTTTTGCGTTTATGCTCCCTGTTTGGCCTAGTTCATTGGTTTGTTCAGAACCTAAGTTAAATTTATTTTAGTTTTTAATGTGATTGACACATCAGTATGTCATGTTCTTCCAATTGGTTGAATTGAACTGTGTTGATGACATGCATATGTTATCTTCTTTTTTGTTTACACTCTTATCCACTTCTTGGAAGTGCAGTTGTGATGTTAGTTTGGGCATGCTGGGAAGAGGGATAGGATCTCCTGTCATTAGATTTTCTTGTTAAGTTTGCATTTTGAATCGCAATGCCTAGGCCTGCCTTGGATGTGCCTATGCTATCTAGATATACTCATTTGTTTTTACCTAATTTTTTATTTTCTATAATGTTATATTTCAGGTTGTTTCTCAGAGAAGTATATTTTTCTACCTGCCGAGTACTAAGCTGAGGTTAGAAGATGGAAATTGTTCCAAGGGAGAGTGAAAATGCTTTGTCAGGTCCAAGGCCAATGGAGTGGTCTACTGTTCCATACGCTCCTCAAGGACCAGATCGAAATGGAAACAAACGCACATCAAGTCTGGAATCACCAATAATGTTACTGACGGGGCATCAGAGTGCTATATATACAATGAAGTTCAATCCAGCTGGGACTGTTGTTGCATCTGGATCGCATGACAAAGAAATTTTTCTGTGGAATGTCCATGGAGACTGCAAAAACTTCATGGTTCTAAAAGGGCACAAGAATGCAGTCTTGGATCTTCATTGGACCACTGATGGATCCCAGATAATATCAGCTGGCCCTGACAAAACTTTGAGAGCATGGGATGTTGAAACAGGAAAACAAGTAAAAAAGATGGCAGAGCACTCTTCTTTTGTGAATTCATGCTGCCCATCACGGAGAGGGCCACCTCTTGTTGTTAGTGGATCTGATGATGGAACTGCTAAACTTTGGGATATGCGTCAGAGAGGTGCCATCCAAACATTTCCTGATAAATACCAAATTACAGCTGTTAGTTTCTCTGATGCCTCAGATAAGATCTTTACTGGTGGTATTGACAATGATGTTAAGGTTTGGGACCTGCGCAAAGGTGAAGTGACCATGACACTTCAAGGTCATCAAGACATGATAACAGGGATGAGTTTGAGTCCTGATGGTTCCTATCTTCTCACCAACGGTATGGATTGTAAACTCTGCGTATGGGATATGCGCCCTTATGCACCACAGAATCGTTGTGTAAAAATTTTGGAAGGGCACCAACACAATTTTGAAAAGAACTTGTTGAAATGTGGCTGGTCACCTGATGGAAGCAAGGTCACAGCTGGTAGTTCAGATAGGATGGTGTACATATGGGATACAACAACTCGACGCATCTTGTATAAGCTTCCTGGCCATACAGGATCTGTGAATGAAAGTGTCTTCCATCCTAATGAGCCTATCATTGGCTCATGCAGTAGCGATAAACAGATTTATCTAGGGGAGATCTGAACTGTGCTGGCACTTGTCACTTGCTTCCAATTTGATAGTTAACGATTGGAAGACTAATCTTGGGAGATTCTTAATGTCCTACGTAGGCCTTGGGAAAGTTGTATTCATTCTCTGTAGTTTTTCAGCTGAACTTGACATCTTGATTGACTGTGTAATACATTTTGTTCAAAATCCTTACATTTACGAATATTGGTCGGGTACAGTCATACAATTAGGGAACTGCAATCATCTATTCAAACAGGGTTTGCAATCTTCCTGCTCCATTGAGAATTGACTTTGGATTAGGAATACCAAAGCCCAGTTCTGAGTCTTTGATAAACAAAGTTTTGGTCCTAGGTTCTTTCATGGCCTAAATCTTATTAGGGAAATCAGCCCTTTAAACTCTGCCTTAGCAACTTAAAGACTCCAAGATTAACTTAAAAGAGTGTATATTTCATCTTTATGGATTTTGTTTTTCAAAGCCTGTCGAGTAGGTTTACCATTTATCCCCAAAATTTTGAAATTATTTCAACCGAGTCCTCAATGTTATTGAACATGGTAGCAATGTGACATCCCGCTAGTTTGATTTGCTAACTAAAAAGAATTTTTACATGTAGGCGTTGATTGAACTTAGTGTGTGTTTGATAAACACTTCAAAATTTATAAATGATTTAATTTTTTTTTCAATTTTAAAAACCACTTAATGGAAGATTAACCATTTATTCTTTTCTCTTTAGCTATCATCAATGCAAAATACTTACAAAATCATATTTTTCTTTTACAAACGATTCAATAAGAAAAAATTTACTTATCATTTACTTTCAGTAACATATCAAACAATTTTTATATCATAAATTCAGTATTTTAATTTTTCAAAATTAAAAATGTTGATCAAACAAACCATTATTTTAATAGAATAATTAATTGGAATTTTGGCACATCATAGATATTGAATAGTTTATTCTCTATTGACCTTAGGTAACCTATCTAACCTTTGTACTTCTTTTGTTTCTAATCGTTGTTGAAGCAGTTTCTGATTAGCCAAAGAGCAAAAAACTAGCCGTTACAAGCTTTAAATTTTATCTTTTAAAAACAAAGCGGCCTCCCTCAACGGTCACATTTCCAGCTTGGCCACTCGAAAATTCGAACGTTGACCCCAACCTGTCCACCTTATATACTCTCCTCCCCCCGCTTTCTTTCTACAACAAACCATCAATCTCTTCCAGGAACAAAATTTCAAACCCGAAATTTTGGTTCAAAAGATCATTTCTTTCTTTTTGTTCTCATCTGATTCGATTCCAAGTTCTCTTCAAATGGGTCTCTCAGTTGAGAATTCTGTAACACAATCTCACAGCCGCACCCACAAGATCTTCCTCATCAGCAACTACATCCTCTTGGGAGCAGCCTCGAGTTGCATCTTCCTCACCCTCTCCCTCCGCCTCCTCCCCTCCCTCTGCGGCTTCTTCCTTATCCTCCTCCACATCATCACCATAGTCGGCGCCGTCTCCGGCTGCTCCGTGGCCACATCTGGATCAAACAAACGCTACGCAGCTCACATGGTGGCGATGGTGCTGACATCCATATTCCAGGGCTCTGTTTCAGTGCTTATCTTGACCAGAACAGCTGATTTCTTGGGCTACTTGAAGTCTTACGTAAGGGAAGAAGATGGGGTTGTGATATTGAAGTTGGCTGGTGGGTTGTGTGTGGCTGTTTTTTGCTTGGAATGGGTGGTGTTGGGGCTTGCTTTTGTGCTGAGGTACTATGCTTTTGTGGAAGGTCATGGGGTTGGTAGTGGCCAATCAAGTCAGAGGAATGGGAAGGTTCAAGATGAGGATTTGAAGAATTGGCCATGGCCTTTCCAAGTTTAGAGACCGTTAAACAACAAAAAAATTTGATTTTGTTGGGGAAATTCCACTTCAGTATTGCTTGTTTTATTAGTTTGTGATCAGATTGGTTATTTGTTTTTATTAAGTTCAATAAATTGTTGATTTGTTTGTAATTTTTTGCTTGAGATCAAGTTTGTTGATTTGTTTTCATTTTCTTGATGTAAGGGGAAAATGACCTTTTTAAAGAATATTCAATATGATAATGACTACTCAAATTGTCAAATAGAATCCCAAAGTAAGGATTTGAGAGGGAAAAAAAAATGGTTCAAGTGAAAAAGCTGGAAATCCAACTTCTCTATTTTTTTTTCTATTATAAAAATTTTTTATGTAGTTTAGATAAAGAGTGGCCAAGAATTGGAAAATGGTAATTGTTATAGTTAAGAGGGTTCTTGGTTCCATATTTTGCTTTGATATTTAAGAAATTAAAAGGTTTTAAAATTTAAATTCTTTATGCTATTGGGCAGTAACATAATTAATAAAAATAATATTGCAAGTCCACCTTACAAATGGCCACTAGTGTAAAAACATGAGGGAAGCTCACAGTCTTTGTCTCGTATGCTCCTTTTAAGATGTGTTAATAAATCTTATACATATTTTTTTTATCTTTATTGCTATGCATTTATAAATTTATATTTGTACATGATTAAATATTGTTTGCTCGAGAATATATATGTAAAAAACTATTATTCATTACAAGTATGTTTATTTTATTTAAATTGACTTATTACGGTAATTCTTATGCATCTACGTTAATATTGCAATAATACTATGATTTTTCATATTTATTTTCAAAAATTTACATCAAAACTTTTAAAAGATTATTTTTCACTATAACTATTTTTATTCCTATTATTATATATTTATAAATTATTTTTTTTAATTGTTATTTTAATTTTATTTTTTTATCTTAAAAATAAGTCAAATGTGTTAATCGATTATAATATTGACTTCTCATATACGGTTATAGTTTCATCATATCAATCGAATGGTCAGTATTCCTTGACCTTATAGTAACGTCAAATATCATGAAGAGTAAAACTCCTTTACCTTAGATTACCTTAGACTATCTTAGACAATCTTTTGAATTAGTTATAATTTAACCCATGGTTTTAGATTAAATGGTTATGTAAATATGAAATATGAAATATATTAAGATTAACTATCAAGACTACAAAAATTCAAATTTAAATATGAAATATATTAAGATTAACTATTTTAATTTTTATGTATATAAATAAGAGATAAATATTTATAGACAGATGTAGTAATTTCTAAATGTAATTTTAATGACTTTGATATATTTTTTAATGTTTTTATTATTTTACTAGGGATACCTATTAACAATTAAAGGCAAAACAATAATTATTGTTTTTTTACATGTATTTAAAATGACTTAATTGAACAAGAAAAAACAATTACTTCCATGTTTGAACCTTGTTTTTCATATTTATTATTGAATTATGGCATTTCTTATAATGTTTATTTTATTTAACATTTTTTATTATTTAACAAATATACTACTAAATCTTTTGCAAAAAAAATCTAAAAGAAGTATTCATAGAAATCTAAATAAAATTAAACGTAAGTTATAACCAATTTTCATACCCAAATGTTAGTTAACGCATATTTAAGGCACCCAAATGTCACCTATATTAATTAATTTCTTAGTTTTTACCTTCTATCGAAACACATTGTTTTAAAGCACCCAAATATTAGTTAACCAAATTTTTTTTATTTTTGAAAGATATATTTTAGATTCTTATTTTATTATTATTTTATTCTGTTTTAATAGAAAAAGGTAAAATATAAAAATCATGCAAGATTCTCAAATAAGAAACGTAAGAACTGAAAAAAGTTGAGATACATGTCAGTTTTTACCTTATATCGAAGTGTGTCGTTCCAAGGTACCAAAATGTTAGTTAATCAATTTTTTTTTTTTTTTTGAAATCTATATTCTATATTCCTATTTTATTAATTTTTTATTCTTATTTTAATAAAAAAAATAAAATATAAAAATCCTGCAAGATTCTCAAACAAGAAACGTAAGAACTAAAAAAGAGTTTGAGATATGCGCTAATCGAAAATTTTTATGAAATATAAACAAGTTTTCAAAAGTTAACCAATTCTTTTTTGCATTTAATCAAGTTGTTCTTTAACGTGCTCTTCCATGATTAGCACGTTTTTCAATATTGAATTTCATACCTAATAAATTATTCTTTAAGATGCTTTTCCAAGACAATATATTCTCATAATTGAAACATATTCTCTAATGTACTATGAAAGTGCTCCTGGATTTTTATTTTTTTCTGTCAATATAAATATAAGAACTTTGAAAGTTAGGGACGAGGAAAAAGAGTCATAATACTCATCATAAACTATCTTCAAATTCTCTCAGTTTTTTCAATTATTTCTCTTACTTAGTCCTTTCCATCTGACCATGCTTCGTTACTTTCTCCACTTTTCTTATTTCTCACCACCTATCACCAAAGCACTTTACACTTAGCTTTTAGTCTTCCCCTTTGTCGCCTCTAGTGTATTCTGTGCTTCATTCATTGTAACATATTCTCTCTCCTAACGTTTTACAATTAAAATTTAAAAAACTTAGATTAAGAAAAAGAAGTTAGCTATTTTAATATCAAAATATAGATAGATATAAGTAAAACTACGAACAAATTGATTGATCAATTTTTGCACACAATTAAAAAAATGAATAGAAAGGAGAAAATATCTTCATATCCAGGTACATTCAAATCAATCATTACTAGCCAATCTTACACATCCATATCAAGTATGGTGGTATTCAAATCAAAATCAACAAAACAAGTATCTTGTCAAACGGTACAATCATGGAGGCTTTGCTCTTCTTTAAGTCATATTTGTAATATGCTCGTGTAAAAAACGTGGAAGAGTTTGGTTTTTGGTCCTTGAACGATTTCAAAACACATTGAAAACAATACTTTACACTTAATTCATCAATCTTTACCTTCTTCAATCCTTCCATGGTTGGTTTTACTGGCGTTCACCTTTGGGATGATTTGGAGGAAAGTATGATCATGCCAAGACTACTACAGCAGCACCCTTGATAACCTCTTCAAAATCAATTTCAAGTATGACAAAGCATCATCATGATCAATAAAGACCTCGTTCCCTTCTTGTCCAAAAATATACTACCTAATGACATGCATAAAATAGTATGACTTTGATCTCAAACCCAAACAAGAGACTAAAACTCATTTTAGTTCATGAGACATGTTGAAATTTGAAATAGAAAAACCAATGAAATAAAAAAAGAGAAAAAATATTTGAAAGAAAAGAGGCGTTAATTTAAAATTATTATAAATAAATAATAAAAAAAGATATTTAAGTATATGTAAAAAGGAATTATTCAGAACCATTGCTTAATGTTTAAGTAATTTGATAATCATAATGGTAATTTATTGTTTTGGTCTCCAAATTAGTTTTTATATTCATTTTAATTTAAATATAAAAGATGTAATTATCTTAACTTTTTAAATGTTTTTTTAATTAAAAACCTATATTCAATATGCTCTAACGTATAAGATACTGTACACATTGACAAATTTTCGAACTACATAAAGGAAAACATGCATATGCACCGCAAGTAGTTGCAAAAAAAATTATTACAAAAAATAAGATATCAAAACTCAAAACCAATCATATTGAAAGAAATTATTGCTACCACTATTTTAAAGTTTAGTAGGTGCACATGTTTAATTCATGTTTCTCTTGTTCCAAATTCAAAGTTCTTCCATTTTAATAAAAGATAATTTAATGAAAAAAAAAAAAGAAATATACCTTCTCCTTCTTCTTCTTTTATTTTTATTTTTATAAAATTTTCCTCATTTTGGCCTGTCTCGAAACTGCCCGCTTCGAGCCTCGAAAGGCTACGAAATTTCCACCTTGACTGAGCTAGAGGATGCTGACTACATTCATTGAATGTGGACATAATTTTCTTACAATTTTCTTTGGATTTGCAGTTCTAAAATATAAAAAAGTATAATCATTGTTTATCATGAGTAATGTAATTAATTATTAAACATTAAAATTATTAACTACAACAAAATTAGTCTTAAATTAAATTATACTAGTGTGTAATGATGCTTAGAATTCACCAATTTTTCAATAAATGATAAATTGGCTTAATTAGTGAAGTCAATATCTACACTTTAATCCTTAATCCTTTGACAGAAAAGAGCTCAAATATTAGCGTGACAACAATTTTAATCATAAATCATTATCGTTTCCGAACAAACCACAGTAATTACCTTTTTCGTTCATTGACTGCTGTTGTTGCGTAATTTTGAGGTGTAAATATATAGGGCAGAGGCAGAATTAGGACGCAACGAAACGAAGTAGAAATATCTGCACAGTCCAACAAACTACCAAGATACAGAGAAAATGGCTGCAGCTGCTTCTTCTTCTCTTTTCTTCAATCGGTTGGCTTCTCCTTTCCTCAACTCCAAGAAGAAGCCATCCTCTGACCTCTCTCCCGACACTCTTGAGCTTGGGTTTTTTGGACCCGCCACCAACTCTGCCACTGCTTCTCTGAGATTGAAGGAGCCGAATTATGGGAAGGGATCATCTTCTGGTTTCTCTGTTGTCTGTAAAGCTGTGTCGGTCAAGCCTGACACTGACATCGAAGGACTTAACATTGCTGACGATGTTACTCAGGTCTCATTCTCATTCTTTATTTATTATTTACTTCTTGAAAATGATTGGATTTAGGAAATGGGTTACTTTTGTTTTAACCAAATTTGAAGTTGAATGTTTTGTTTCCATGGAATTTTAACATGGGTTGGATTTGTTTCTTGGAAAGTTTTTGCTTTGTTGGTTCTTAATTTAAGTACTATATATTAATTGCTCGGATGCAATTTTAGTACTATATATTTATGTGAATTACAGTTTGAGAATTTGGTAGGACTTATTGGGATTGTTATTTTTTGAGGGTGTAATTTGTATGGTAAATGGGTTTTATATATTTCAAATTGTGTTTAATATGAATTTTGTGTAATGTTTTTTTTGCTAATGTTATTGTAACAGTCTGGTGGTATTTTTGGAGGCAATGTTACTTAAAGTGAGAAGAGTTTCATGTTCTCCATAGTGGAACTATGGGAATTGTGGGATTGCTTACCCTAGTCTTTAACTTTTAGAGGAGCTCAGTGGTAAAATAGTTTTAACTGGCACCAAGTAACAAATTAATTTTATTAATTTTAATTTTCATATGATTCCAACTTTTTCAATTAAGCAGGTAAACATACGAAGATAAGAACCTCAGAAGTTGAAAGGCTTATGTGCATTCATGTTGGTAATAGTGTTAGATTAGTATTAAGAGTAGTTCATTTGAAGTTCTTTGTTCCTTTTACCAGGATGTCATATGTCTGAATGAGTTAAGAGTAGTAGTTCTGCATCTAGAAAGATTATTTCTTCAATTGATGTTTAGAAGTAATTCAAATTATTAAGACACATTGGCAAGGATTATGATCTGAATATATTCTTTGGGTTGTGATTGCTGACATAAACATAAGGGAATTGATGATTTCATATGATTACTAGTCAGGGGGAAGAAAGGGTGTTTTCGATACCATATGTAATATGCTAGAGGATGAGTAGTTTGATTTGGTTATCTGAAAATATTATGCTGCTTTTTGTCTACTGATGTTTTGTTAATGGTCTTAATTTACTACTTGTCCCCCTTTCACTTTCTCATGTGTAGTGCTAAATGCAGTTGTCTTGTCCTAGTGGTCTCCACATATGTTGTGACTGGTCAGTCCATCTGATAAAAGTACAGGGCTTGATTCTTGTTTTTAAATACGAAACCTCTTTTGATTGTGGTATATGCTATCTTAAGGGAGAAAGAAGTGAACTCCTCTGAATCTATTAATCAATGCACCTTCTATATGGAGAAAGAAGTGAACTCCTCTGAATCCATTAATCAGTGCACCTTCTATCTTCTTGTGTTCGGTATTGTTTTTTATTCTGTTATATTGTTTGTTTTGTAACACAGCTTATTGGGAAAACACCTATGGTGTACTTGAACAATATTGTGAAGGGCTCTGTTGCAAATATTGCTGCCAAGCTTGAGATAATGGAACCATGTTGCAGTGTGAAGGACAGGTAGTCAAACTTTTGTAAGCATCTAGTAGCTTGTATGCATTGTTGTTAGCTTTTGTTTCCACTTGGCAAACAACACTTTTGATTAAGGGGACACCCGTCTCAGTTAAGTACTTGAAATCTCAAGATTGCCATTCGTTCTTTTGTTGAACACTCTGCTAAAATTTTGATAATTATCACATTGTGCTACATGCTAGTAAAAGGGTATCTTTTAAGGTGGGTTCAACCTGGCAGCCAGTTCAAAATAACTTTACGTGCATGTAGATAATTAAATTCTTCTTAGCTAAATTTATTCATAAATGAAGTTAATATACTAATTAAACTCCCAGAATCTCTTGGGTGACGCTTAAATGCTGCTACTCTGTTCTGTCATTAAAATTTTTTATTCCCCCCCAAAAAAGAAAAGAACAAATTAATATTATTTTCAATTGGTTTCAGGATAGGTTACAGTATGATAGCTGATGCTGAGCAAAGAGGAGTTATAACACCTGGAAAGGTAATGGAAGGTAGATGGAACTGCTGTCCACATGCAGGGGATTTATAAGATCTAAATTTATAATCATATCGCCCTTCCTGTACTGTTTTCACTACTTTGGCTTAATCTTGGTATTCGTGGATAATGGTCATCTTAAATCGGCAAGTTAGGGTTCTCTTTTAGGCATAGGCTCCCATTTTTATACCAATCTGATACTGTTTCAGCAATCTTTAGCTGAGCATGATGTGTAGAACTGTCACTATAATTATATTCATCAAGCCTTCAGATGTTCATGTCTAATGTCAGGGTCAATCGATTTAGGCAGTCCTGTTACATATAGAGGGGCCTATATACATACATAACTTAGGGTCATAAATTACATGCTGCATTTTAGTATCACACCAGTTATTAGGCATCTTTTAGGTTTGATCTTTTTGCTCCTGCATGGACTAATTCCCCAGCTTTGCATCTTATTTCTGGTTATTTATCAACTGATTTCCAGTGTCAAAACCTGTTATATTTTATCACTAATGGCTTTCCTAGCTCCCTATAGCTGTCCACTAATAAAATAGGGCTTGTACTCCAATTTGACTGGAAAAATGTGATACAGTTCATTTGTTTCTTTTCTTTTTATAATGTATATGCTTACATTTAGGAGAGTATGATTTAACTTACAAAGTCTCTTTTGAGATCATTTTTTTAACCTTCATTAGTGTGATACTCATTGTGAGTGTTAACTCTTAGATGTTTTTGAATAAAATTTTGGTACTAATGACATGTTGCTTACTAATTCTTCTTCCATATTTTCAGAGTATTCTTGTGGAACCTACTAGTGGAAATACAGGCATTGGCCTTGCATTCATAGCCGCCTCAAAAGGATATCGGCTCATCTTGACAATGCCAGCATCAATGAGTTTGGAAAGAAGAGTTCTTCTGAAAGCATTTGGCGCTGAGCTTGTTTTAACTGATTCAGCAAAAGGCATGAAGGGAGCAGTTCAAAAAGCGGAAGAGATTTTGAAGAGCACACCCAATGCCTACATGCTTCAACAATTTGACAATCCAGCAAATCCTAAAGTTTGTAGTTACATTTCCCTATTAATACCTTGTTGAATTTTATGGGTTTAGATTAAAATTCATGTTTCCTTTTGCAGATACACTATGAGACAACTGGTCCGGAGATCTGGGAAGACACCAGAGGCAAGGTGGACATTTTTATTGCAGGGATTGGAACTGGTGGAACCATATCTGGAGTTGGTAGGTTCCTCAAAGAAAAAAATCCTAAAATCAAGGTAGTCATTCCCCTTTTATCAAATCCAGCATGGCATTTACATCTCATATACCCTTGTGAACATTATTGCATTCAATTTTAGAGAGACATTTTAGAAAATTTATCACCAAAGAAAAGTGAATTTGTAGCGTCTCCTACTAGTTGATTGTCTTGGCAGGAAAAAATCTTTTCAAGAATGGCCTTGCCTTCTTTTGCAACTGAATCATTGACTGTTTGTATTTTACTTTGGATATATCAGGTTATTGGGATAGAGCCTACAGAGAGCAACATACTTTCCGGTGGAAAGCCTGGTAAGAGGAGATAATTCTGATATAATCATCTTCATCTGTTATTTTTCAGGAATGTGCATCTTATATTAAATGCCCCCCTTCCCCCCATAAAATACAGGTCCTCACAAGATTCAAGGAATCGGAGCAGGTTTTGTACCTAGGAATTTGGACCAAGATGTGGTTGATGAAGTTATAGAGGTCTGAGTTTCATTTTCCTTCTTCCTGAGTCATTGTTTGTGATTGCTGTAACTCATTTTTAGCTGGCCTTATTATGAACAAAGCAGTAATTCTGAGGTTTCTTCTATTATTTTTCTCTGCTAGCTTTGGTTCATGAAGTGTGCTTTTGTTTTAGTTGATACCGTTTAAATGAAATTTGCCAACAAAGTTTTCTATGCAGTCATTAAAGTCCATTAACCAGTAAGATGGTTAAGTTAATTATTTTTGGGAATTGTTCTACATGTTGGAGCATTTTTCTTAAAGCTGCATAACTTCTTCATCCATTTAAGTAAGTGGACATGTTAATTCATGCAGCTTCTGGCGAGGTGATGTAGGTGGAGGTATACCATTTTCACTTTTAGTAACTGATCACAATGTATGAAGTTAAATGCTGTGCAATGCGCATGGTGTTGTATAAAGAAAATTGTTTAGACCAAAGGCTATGATTTGTATTTTGCTTGATATTTTACTGGTAGATTCTTTTCATGGTCCAGTTCAAGATTTATTGATCTAAACCACCTGCTTTATTATCAAAGTATTTTCCAACATATAATTCAATTTCGTTTGGTTTGGTTTTTTCAGTTCCTATGTTAATAATTGAAATGGAATGGAGAATATTGGTTTTTAAGATCCATCAAACCCAACTAGATAAAACCGAAAAGAAAAGAAAAGGATAAAAAAGTGGAAAGCAACTGGTTCTAGTTGCAGGTTTTGTGTATGACTTTTGTGTCAAGCATATTTCTCATAAGTCCATGTCTTTCAAGTCAAATTAGAAGCCTAAACTGCATGTTCAATTGCAAGCTCTTAATTGATCATGTACACTTTCTTGTGGCTTTGAATTGCAGATATCCAGTGATGAAGCTGTTGAAATAGCAAAGCAATTAGCACTTCAGGAAGGCTTGTTGGTAAGTTCTTTTTATATAACTTTACAGCAACTTCAAAGTTTTCAGTGAAAGCAAGAAGTGAATGAAGGTCCTTTACAAATTACTTGATAATCATCCCATTGTTCATGCAAGCACTAGGTAGTTAATACAAATTAAAATAAGTCATTTTTTTCGGTACATATGCAGTCTAAGGGGGAGGGTAGACTCGGACGTTGGACCTTAGCCCTCCTAAAGAGTGGTAACAACGGTGAGGCTGACTCTGGGTTGTTGGAAAGAAATCATGTTAAACTACAGAAGGAGAGGTAGAAGCAAAAATAAAGATTACTAATTTAATTATACTAACTTTTTTTCCTTAAACTTGTTGGTTGGATAAACCATTGGACGGATATTTACGGACAAGTCTGCTTAGTGAGCTTGTTTTTGCTCAAGGAAATGATAAAATCATTTATATCTGTTTTTTGTCCAACTTAAGATTAGTGATAGCTGGATGTATGGCGTAAATGGAGTTGGGTCTAACTTGGTTTTTTGCTGCTGTGGCTCAGCTTGATGTCAAAAAGGCCATTTTCCTTCTTTGCTTGAGTTTGAGCTGAGGCTTAGCTAAGTCTGTACAACCTGGTTTGTAACAATTTAGCCTAGCTCAAGCCAGCTTAGTTTGGCTTGCCATTCTAGTAAATTCTTCTGTTTTGGTTCTTTTGTCGTGGTATTCTTCATCATTCTTAGCTCAAGCAGAACAACTTAGCATGAGAAATCTTAACCCCAAAACCAAAAGAATTTCATGTAACATAGCTATCAATGAGAGAATAGATCTGAAAAGAATCATCCTAAATCAAGGAAACAACCTGAAAAACCAATCACGTATTAATTGACGAGGAGAATGACAGTTCAGTCTGTTCTTGAAGGAATCTTGACTGTTACCTTCATTTTCTGGGTTTATCACTTTCTATCTCTATGTCTCACTCCTTTATTCTCGTGTCTATGTTGAATCTCCATCTCACTTGTTTCTCTGTTAACTGGAAGATGATAAAGTGACAGCTTGGAGAGGTCCTGGAATTCTTAATAAAGTCAGTATTTGCTAGATGTGGTTCTGGAGTTATTATTAAAAACATTTTATTTGCATTACATTACTTTAGCATAGTAAATAAATCAAGCTTAGTATTCACAATCTTCAACTAAGCCTAAAAACAAGCGTAAGGTTGCTTGGACTTGGCTCATTAAGAAAACATGCCTATATTAGGCTTGAGTTTGCATAAGACTTTTGAAACCCTAAGAAAATATAAGAAAGAGAGAGAAATAGACAAAAAGAGAGCAAAATAAACAGACGGCTGAGTGCACTTTCTCTCATCTCTTGTTCTACATGTGCTATACTCCTCCGTCATTGCTAATTTGATTCATTTTACTATGTAATATCAGGTTGGCATATCCTCTGGAGCTGCAGCTGCTGCTGCAATGAAGGTTGGGAAAAGATCTGAGAATGCTGGGAAGCTGATTGCGGTGAGTGGTTTTGCACGCATTAAGAACTTGAGCTACTGTTTTAAAGGGAGAATACTTCTATTTGGAAATTATAAACATCAAGTATAACTTGGAAGCTAGCTTTGATGTTTGAAGTACTAGTATAATTAACAAATTTGTGGAATTACAATTAAAAATTATAATTAACATATTTTATTCTTGCCAAGAAATTGAATGAAGGTTCCAGATCAATTTAGATGGCTGTCTAAGGTGAAATTAATACTGAACTATACTCTTAAACTTTATGTTTTTCATGTCTGTGGGCTTTTGGAGAGGGCGGTGGGATGTGGGATGGAAAAAACAAGTTACGGAGGTGTCATAGTCTTTTGAAACTAGGAATGACATACATTAAACAAGTATGTCACACTGAATAACCGGGTGATATTAAAGAATGGCTGAAATTAAGATTTGCTGGCAAATTGCCTGGACCTGTTCTATTTTTCAGGCACATTAGCAATTATAAAGCTCCAATGATGTATTGCAATTTATCTGGTTGAACTCATGTGAACATCACACCAAGAAAAAACTCATGTGGACATTTCCAACCTGAATCCAAACTGTTGTGTTCTCGTGCCATATCGCCAACCTGCCTAATTTTGCTTTTTTATTCCCAAACATTTCCCCCCACCCACCCAAATCCCTCTTCTTCTTTTTTGTTCATTTCTTGGATGCCTACATCAAACATGCATGTCTATCTGTGTGTGAGGAACTAATCAAAGCAAAAATGACTTGACTGGCGGCTAGTAGTTTTGGCTGTATTCTTAATTGGCTGGCTGATGGTGTATGCCATAGTGGATTCTAAAAGCATGGTTCTCATTTTTTACACTTTCTTTTACTTTTTGACATTAGCAATCAGGAAAACTCTAATAGCACAGTTCCCACTATTAGCACCTTGTCTTACTTTTTGGCATTAGCGATTAGAAAACCAGTTGCTTAGGTCATCTCTCGCCAAAAACAAATATATATGAATTATCAAGTAATTGTTTGAGCAAATATTGAATGCAGTTCTTCTTTTTGGTAGCTACACATCCATTTTAAAACATGTCTCTTTCTATTGCCGGTCATTCACTTTAGGCAGCATGAAACAAATATACAAATATATTTTGTTCCTATTTGGTATATGATATTAACTCTTGAGAATTTAAAATACTTTCAGGTTGTCTTTCCAAGCTTTGGCGAGCGATACCTCTCCTCTGTACTTTTCCAGTCTATTCGAGATGAATGTGAGAAAATGCAGCCGGAACCTTAAAGTCTTCTGTATTTTTTGACGAAAGAAAAAATAGTTTTTCCTTCACATAGATTTTGAACCTTTCAGTAATTGTATGTTTACCATTGAGAAGGCCTTTGCCTAAAATTCTTAACCTTTGAGTTATGACACCGGTAAAATTCTTGACTGGAATGCTCTTGCGATGTCATAAACAGAGTTGGTCTTTGATATTTGACTGTTATAGAAGTCCTCAAAAATGATGCAGAACACTATAAACAGGAAAGAAAAGGTTGAAAGTTGCTCTTCTTCCTGCTAGTGACATTCCCATCCTGGGTCTTTTCATTGCTTTTTCCTTTATTTTTTTAACTGTACTTGGTGGTGTTTGGGAACCAGAAGAACCATTCAATATGGGAGCCTTAAATATGCTAAGGCTCCTTTTGGTCATCGGTGCACCATCACGATGTGATAGGCACGTTTTGGGGCCAATGGTGCCGCACCATGCCGGTTCCGCAAAGCGTGCCCGCTAAGCTTGGTGCGGCACGATTTGCGCTCTCCAGCCGCACCATGGGTGTTGTGTAAGATGTGAGACAAGGGGTTCCAGTGGTTCCAGTCGCATTAGATCTATTCCTTTTCTAATTTATCTCCAATTTTGGTTATCATTTTCACAACTCATGTTGTAGTTGACTGATATCCTTGCACACGATGGTCACACGAGATTGACATTATTAGATATAATTAAACGTGTATATAAACATATGTATTATGAGGTTATAATTCTAATTACAAGTTTTGAAATAATTGTTTTCTGAAGTTAGGGTTCCGTCTTTGAATTAGTAATCCAAATTCCAACGTCACTGTTATAAGCTTCGATGGTGAAAATAATTTAGGCAGCGGCACATGTTGGTGGTCACATGATTAAATAAAAGTCTAAACTTTAGAAAAAGAAAAAAGGTTAGTACAGCGAAGTCAGAGGTCCCCCTATCCTAGACATTTAGGTTATAATTGAACAAGAGTGGAGACGGACGAAACTTGAAGTGTATCGTCCTATTTAAACTAATTATTTTAATATTAAATTCCAAAAAGTTTGAATATGTTTATGTTGTTTAATGTCTTTTGCAGTCAGTCCTTAGACTTTTCAAGCGTGACCCAAACCTAACTACTTTGCTCTGTGGATTCCAAGCATGCAAAGTTGATCGGTACATCAACCAATATATATATATAT
>NW_018397264.1:1255461-1256222 GCF_002168275.2 Theobroma umbraticum
ATATATATATATATAAATCTTATGGTATTAATTCCTGAATTAGAAGCAAAAAGGTGAAAGGAAAGGACCACCTTTTTTCCTTCTTTACAAACATGGTAGATAGATTTATAAAATCATCTAGCCTGGGGCGGAGCATCGTTCTGTAGTGGGGCCATGTCTCCCCTAAATTTTTGAAATTTTTTATATATTATATTTTTAAATAAATTTTTAAAATAATTTTTGTTAAATAATTAATATAATTAAAAATAATAATAAAATGATTTTAGAAACTCAATTCAATTTTATTCAAATTTTTAATTTTTTTAATTTTTTAAGTTTCTTCATTTATCTTTTTTTATTCTTATATTGTGAAATTATAAAAAGATAATTTATTTATTTATTTTTAATTTTATTCTATTTACTCATATGTTTTCAGTTTTTATAGATTTTTTTTTCTAAATTTCTATAAATCATCAACCATATTTTTTTTTTGTTATGTATGTTCTATCTTCTACTTATCATGTTCTTTTTATTATGTAGATTTAATTTTTAAAAATTAAAAAATTATTATATGTGTAACTCTCAAATATAAATTCTAACATTGTATTATCGGTTATTGTTTAAAATTTCATAAATATATTATTTTTTATCAATCTTAATTATATAAAAAAATTTATCTTAAAAATATGTTTTTAATGTGCTTTATGTCAATTGAAAAGAAATTATCTTTAGTATAAGAAGAAATTATGATTCTGTATATCATATTTAACTATTTATATTTT
>NW_018397264.1:1256251-1278125 GCF_002168275.2 Theobroma umbraticum
AAATATAATAAAATAAGAATATTAGATGTTGACTACATTAATTTTTTAATCATTAATATTGAGAAAGACATACTCCTAAACAAAATGAATGATAAGTTTCTTACAAAGAATTTAGTTATTTATACTAAGAAAGATATTACCATTGTGAAATAAATTTTTTTTAGAACACTATTATAAATTTTTTTCTTTTTTTTTCTTTTGATTTATATTTTATATAAAAGTATTATCTGTTATAAATCTTTTAATTATTAATGATTACGTTCAATATATTAGTTTGAAAAATTTTTAATTTTTATTCTTTTCAAATTTTGACCCCCTAAATAAAAATTAACTAATCCCACCCCTACATCTACCATGTGTTGAGAAAGGCATTTCTTTAAAAGAAGTAGCTGATTGTTAAGATTATTTTATATATAAGGTGTATTTTGATAAATTAATATTAAAAATTTAAGTTTTAAATAATTTAATTGTTAGGATTCTTTGGAAATAATTAAGCATCTCTTCAGTGGTTTTTCGTTGTGATAACTAAAGAAAATTGGGACTTGTTGTTGATGGACGAATTTTCCTGCATGCAGACTTATACCAAGATATGAACGAGTTGAATATATGATGACAAATTATATTAAAAAATTGGGTTCACGTTTTATATCATTATTTATTTATTTATTTTTATTTGAGCTTCATTGCTTCTTAGTTCTCACACATTCAACCTAATCTGATTTAAGCTGGTCATTAAGTATTAGTGAGTAATCTCCTAATAACTTTCGTCCACTACATTAAATTAAAAAGTATTTGATGAGTCCCATATAATTTTACTACGTTTATTAATAAATTTAAAAGGTTTAGAGTTACTTTAATACAAATTACATATCCATTAAATTGGTAATTAAGTTTGTATGAATGTTTAATTTTACGGATTCTGTACTTTTTCAAATCACTCATCAATGCAAACACAAAAAATTACTCATTATTTAAGTATTAATTTATGACTCATTGATGGAATACAAATTCTTTATGTAATAATAATAAATTAATTATAATTCTTTTTTATTCATATCACTCACAATTATAATTCATTAAAATTATAATTATCCAAAAATCAAACACTTCTTTTCATTATTGGATAAATATAAAGTAAAAAAATTTGAAACGATCCAACGTGGTGACATCATAAATTACGGGCTGAGGTGAACACATGCCGCCACGTGTCTGAAGGAGAGAGGAGGCTTGGATTCTGCTCTACTGTCCTTGTACTTGTATGGATAGGCCATGTTATCTCGTTCACGCTTTTCTCTGTCATATACTTTTTCATGTCATTATTATATATATAATTTTATTTACTGAATTGAACTTTGTAATATATATATATATGGCATCAGAGTCAGGGGGTTAAAATTGGTGAATATTTCTGGGATTTTTTATGGTGCAATAAACGTAAATTGAAATGTAGACATGCCGTGTAATTGGGGAGTACGTTTCAACCTTTCGTTTTTTTCCATTAATAGGTCCGCACGCCCTTGACCCAAAACTATAGTTTAAGACTTCATCAACTGATCAGAGCCATTCCCTTAATCTTATTAATTTATTGTAACGCCACCCTTAATCCACACTTTGGCTTGCTTTATCACCCTCTATGTTTATACGCATGAACCCATTTCTTTATACAATCCTGTCATCTTAATATTCACACTTGTACTAGCCACTGCTTTTGCCTTTATGACCCTGCCTCCTAATTCATCTCCCTCTCTCTCTATATATAGTGCATCAAGCTGCAACAGTTTCTCCTTGAGCAACAAATAATGGAATCGAAAGAAGTTGAGTTCTCTTTCTCTTCTCCTCCCCTCTCCTCAACTAGGTAGTGAAAACAAATCCCTCAGATACTTGGAAAACTTTTCATCAAAACGAATGTTTTTTGGGTGATACCCTTTTGATTTAATTTTATGTTTAATTTAACATGGGGTTTTTCAATCGTTCATGCAGATGGTGGTGCAGGGACACGGTTGCTGTAGTCACCGGAGCCAACAAAGGCATAGGATTTGCGCTGGTGAAACGATTTGCAGAGCTGGGGTTAACAGTGGTTTTGACCGCTAGAGATGTAGAAAGAGGAAACAAAGCAGCCGAGTCACTCAGGGAGCAAGGGCTTCCTAACGTACACTTCTCTCCCCTTGATGTTTCAAAGCCTGCTTCCATCCAAACCTTTGTGTCTTGGCTGGATACAACGTTTGGAGGGTTGGATATTCTTGTAAGTCTCTTAATCATCGGTTGCATTGTAATTTTCAGATATAAACATCACAGTTTTAATTTCTCCTTCTTTTTTTTTTTAAAAAAAGGTAAAGATAAAGATCAATAATAGATAGTACAATTATTTGTGATAAATGCCTCACTGTCGTTCTAGGGGTTTCTTTTTTTGTGTATATAGATGTATAGGAATGAACACTTATTAATCTCATATAGGTTAAGGTGCATGTCTTCCATGTGCTATCAAGGCCTGAGATGCTGGACCAGATGCGATCTGATAGGACCAGGGCTTGATTCTTTTTCCCTTTTTTTTTTCTTTAATTCGTCACACACATTTTCCATAGTTCATATACTGTTGAGTATTTTCCACGATGATTATACGCAGAGAGAGGAGATCACATGGAGAAATTAGTCTCAGATATGATTCTAATTTCCAAGATTGTTCTCTCAATCAAAATATTCCTTCCTCCAATTATGGTGGGTCAAATTGAATTCCATTTTGTTCATTCTTAGCAATATTATAAAGTTATAAATTTGTATAAAAAATAAAATTTATAAATTTTGAAATTTAAATTCTTCAAAATATATTTTGTATTATATTTTAAAAATAATAAATAAAATTGAGTTCATTTAATCAAAAAATCAAACAAAAATAAATAAAGTAGGACAAGAGAAGTATTGTCATCAAGGGTTTTGATTATAATTAATGAATTTTTTTATGATTATTTTTATTATTATAAGAATTTTACTAAAAATGTCTAATTAAGAACACTTGATAAAATTATTAGAAGATACTTGTTATGATTACTATATTAAATAATATATTTACTAAATGATTGAAAATCATCTCTTCAACTATCAGCTATTGTTTTCAATACTATAAAAATTAAGAAAAGTATTTTCAATAAAAATCATCAATATATATATATATATACATATTGAATAAATTTTGTTAATATTTAATGAAAATCATTCGATGCATTAGAGATTCTGATATATTTGTAAATTAAATAAATTTTATTAACATTAATAATAAAAAATACTCAAATGATAATTTTAAAATATAATGAACAAATATTTTCCTCTATTGAAAAGTTTTCCAATATCCATAATTATACATATACTAGTATAATAAAAAGTTAACCGATGATTCTTCATTATTTCAATATTAGAGATAAACAAGTAATCTTTTAAACCCTTACCATATAGTCCAGTCTCCCTTGATAATGACTGGAGAAAGAGTTTTTAAGCACTAATATATAGAGTTGACACTATCCCTAATCCCATATGCAAAAATCAATGTGATCGGTGCGCATCTGGTTCTTCATCAAGTTCAAGATTTCATAACCTTGTTTAGCAATTTAATTAGGTTTTTTTTAATTTATTTTATGTTTGGGTGTGGAAAACTTATATCTTTCTACCAATTGTTTATCACTATATAAATTTGACCAGCACGAATTTATTTAGTTTCACATTAAAATAATATTTAAAAAAAGGGAAATATTGGTCATCAGTGCCTCCTTTAAGTAGTCAAACTTTGAGCTGTATTGTGTATGAAATTCAACATTAACTTGGGCATAAAGTTGAACTAAATTAATGATAGTTATGACACTTCTACTAGCTGTAAAAGAACCAACATTTGTCTTGCACATGCTAGCTAATTATTCTAATTATATGCTACTATATAATAAAAATTTAATTAATTGAAAGCCAGCTCTACTTGACATTAATTATATTAAGCACCGTTTCCACATTTAGATTTTGCACTCTTTTTTTTAAACATCAACTTGGCATATATATGAGGGTATGACCAAATTAATTTCAATTAAATAATCTACCCCTAGGCATCGAATTCTTAACAATTCCATATATGTTATTGACGGTGGTTGGCATTTCATGAAAACTATATTAATACTCTAATTCTAATTATTGTTATTATTAATTTTTAATTTTCAGGTTAACAATGCTGCTGTTTCGTTCAACGAGATCGATGAGAACTCGGCGGAGTACGCGGAGACTGTCATCAAAACCAATTTCTATGGAGCCAAGTTACTCACTGAGTCACTCTTGCCCTTGTTTCGCTTTTCAACTTCCGTAAGCCGGATACTTAACATTAGCTCCAGGCTTGGCTCCATAAACGTACGTAGCAAATAATCTTAATATTGCTTTGAATTTAAGCTTCCTTTACTTACTGTCAAAAAACAAAAACAAAATCATAATTGATATCAACACTAATAAATTTTTTATTCCATATCATCATTATATAAATATTTCGTGTCACATGTAACAGAAACTTATTTATATTTAATGGTTGATTAATTAAGGATGTATTATTTATATAATATTAATAATTAAAATATTATTTTTCTAAATCAATGAATCAATGATCCAAAATAAATTTTAATTGAATTTCTTAAGTTACATATATTTAACTTAAATTAATTACAATCATATACTTCCTTGATGCATACAGAAAGTGAGAGACCTTAAAATAAAAGCAACTCTGCAAAATGAGAGGCTATCGGAGGAACAAATAGAAGAGGTGGTGAATTTGTTTCTTCAAAGTGTGAAGAATGGAACATGGCAAAGTGAAGGGTGGCCGAAGATATGGACGGACTACTCAGTTTCAAAGCTGGCACTGAATGCTTATTCTAGGGTTCTGGCCAAGCGGTTCCAAGGGAGTAGACTAAGCATTAATTGTTTTTGCCCTGGCTTCACTCAAACATCCATGACTCGGGGGCAGGGCACTCACACCCCAGACGAGGCCGCAGAGGTTGGCGCTAGGCTGGCCTTGCTTCCCCCTCACCACTTACCAACTGGACGATTTTTTCTAGGATTTGGACCTTATAACAAATCTAAACTATAAAACATATATCCGATTTATATTTGATTTACTGTTAATGTATAAATTTTATATGTTATATCCGTGAATCATATGATATCGTCTCATTTAATAAATAAATTTAAAAAATTAAAATTTTAAAAAATAAATACTCATGATTTTAAAAAGTATTTATTTGGAAATATTTTTGAACTTTTACCTTTACACTTCTATAAAATGATGTTTCGTTAATTATGAAGAGTGTAGTTGAAGAAAACCCGAATCTTATGACGTCTATATTTTTGGTTCTTAAGATTAAAGATAGACTACTCAAATAAGGAATTAGAAATTGTTTTTGAAGGAAAAAAAATTAATATATTTAAAAGTTAACTAAAATAAAGAAGATATTTTAATTATAAAAGTTTCACTCTTTATATCATTTTCCATTTAGATAATATCCTATTGCATAGATATAAATATAAATTATAAAATATAATAGATATTTATGTGCGTGTGTGTGTGATTATGATGTAAACAAATTAAGCTACTCTTGAATTTTGTTCTATAAATACTTGAATTTGACTCCTTCACTTTTTAGTTAAAATCTGATTTGAGCAACTTGAATAATGGATCAAGTCAAGTTTAAATTTTTTGATACTCAATTTGAGTATATTATAGGTCTTATAAAATTTTTTAATTTTTTTTATAAATCTTAATGTTTTTTTATTCATAAATAGAGCATTATAATTATTTACATATTTTTTAAGTTTTATTTAATTGTTAAAATTCGAGTTTAAACCTATTAAATTGAGTTGAGTTTCAAGCTTTTTATTGAACTCAATCGGGTCTGACTCGAGTCAAACGGTGCTAAACCAAAGGTGACTTACTAGGCTTTAAGACCAAGATCCAGGCCCAATTTATTTTGCCTGCCCATCAACGTTTCTACCAAACCAATCCGCGGACTGTTGCCAAGTTCTCGCTCTCTTCCAACCCCGCACTATTTCCCCTCTATCTCTTTTTCTCTGAACTCTAGCTAAGCTCAAAACCACCGTTGCCTTGAGATTTCCAGGTCAGCTTTGGCTTCCAAATATTCTATTTTCTTTTAACGAAATTATTTGGGTTTGTAGAAAAGTGTTAGGAAGATTATTACTCCATTATCTGGTAAAAGTTCGAACGAAATACTTATTTGTTTTAACATTAAAATGGTAGCTGTTGCCTTTGGTGTATTTTTATATGTGAATTCAATTTTTTTGAGAGATAAAAGAAATGGGTTTTATTGTTATGGAGTGAAATCGTCGAAATACATGTACTGCAATCAATGGAAATGGAAAAGATCACGACTTTGTTAGAAATATTCATTGTTTTGATGATTGTTTGAAGGATAACCCAAAGCCTGATTTTGTTGTTAAAACCCTTTTGTTTGAAATCATCATTCTTAGTTTTTGTTTTTCAATTTGATTCCTTAGTTTTTGGTTGTGCTTATCATTAGATTTGTATATGTATTGCTATCAATTTGTCTGTAAAAAACACTAAGATATATTTGGTTATTATTTTTACTACTTGACTTTGCTCATGGAAGCAAGGGCAAAAATTGTGTGTAGATACAAAAGCAAATAATATCTTTTAAATAATTAAAAAATTGATTTTTTTTTTTAGAGTATCAAGTGCATGATTTTACTTTTATACAGAACAATTGTACTAGAGTCAGTGTGGCTTCCTTTTCTAGCTTTTGGTTTTACTTCTGGCCATTTCTTAGGAAGCAAAATAAAATAGGGAAAAGCTAGCTACAAAGAAATGGAGCCTAAATATTTCTTCCCTTCAAATTTCTTCTTCTTTATTTCTTTTTCATTACATTTTTTCCATCTCCTTTTCCAAGAAATGAATCAAGCATTAACTTTTCTGTGCTGAAAAGATAGGTTTTAGGGCCAGCGTGTTCCTTAACTCTCTCTTTTGCCACCCATTGCCAAGGGAAGTTTTGGAAAGTAGGCTGATTTCTTGTGGTTTTCAGCTTTGAAGGCATAAACGTATTACCCAGACTTTCTGCTTCTAAGATGGCTGGGCTTTTGGGATATAACAGCCTTGCACCAAAGACTAAGAATCTGGTTGTTGCCGGGGGCTTGACGGCTTTTGTATTCGGGGTATATTTCTATACCATGAGAGCTGTTGGTGGTACGGATGAGCTTCAGGTGGCTATAGATAAGTTTGAGGAGCACAAAAAGCAAGAGGCTCAAGCAAGCATGGCATCGAAGGCTTGATCTCTTGACTCTTTCTGTAATAATGTAGTCAAGAACAAGGTAAAGGTCTTTATGTAAGAGTCACTTATCATGTACCATCAATGTTTGAAACTAATTGTCTTTGTTGGTTATACATTATAGTGTAGCTGGTAATAATGAAATTGACATTTTGCTTCTTGCCTTGGATATATTCTTCAAAGTAATGTTTCTTGGTTATATGCTATAACGTACATAATAATATTTAAAATAAGCGAAGAAAAAAATTCTCCTAATTTTTTATTTGCTTGAAGTTTTTCATAAAGTTATTGGTCGCTTTTAGCTATTCTTGCTTAGTTTTGCTTCTTTTGTGAGTTTCAGAAGATGAGGATTGTGATGCAATTTATGTGAGAAGGTGACGAAGAACTTAACAGGATAGTATATCGACAAGGATAAAATATTATGTTCAATTTCATTCTGTTGTTAAGTCTTATGTTGCTCTGAGTCTAACTGTACATTTCCTTGAAGTATCCTGCCCAGCACATATTAGATGGAAAAGAGGATAGAGGTTTGACGCTCCAAATATATGGAAAAAAACTAAAAAGGATGGAACACGCTCCTATTGGACAGATACCTGTATCTGACACTCCCAAATCTGAGTAACATAGTTGTTAACTAATACCAAAATATTGGCCTCTTCTGTCCTTGGCTATGATCCTTAAAGACCTTTGAGACTTGAAAGAAAGGCCTTATTGTATTGGAGGTTGGCACCGTCAACAAGGTACGGCTTTGGAGGAATTAGATTTGTAATCTGGTGACTTTGCAAGAAAAGAAAATGCTTACTCCTATCCATCCGCAGCATGGGTTAATAAGCCAAACTTGTGCCAGCTTCGGGTTGGTCCTGGGCTTAAACTTTTGGCTTGGAAAACGTACATTTCTATGTAAACGACTTACTTACACTCCAAAAGGGGTATGACCCTTCGCTGCAAATCAGACGATGATCTTGGGAAGCACAGACTCAGCTATAGACAAAGTTTCCATTAGAGCTTCAAGCGTTAATTGCAAGTTTGATTGGGAGAAAAAGCCAAGACAGTGGATAAATTGTCATGTAAAACACAGTGCAAGTACAAGATCAATGAAGAAGGCGTGTATATCTAAAGGGTTGATGCTTGAATCTGGGAGAGGATGTCTCTGATTTGGTGTAAGAGGAACTCTGGCCTTAGTGCTAGTTATAAGAATAAAATCAACATCAATATATTTAAAAAAGAGAGAGTTTTTGTTAAGAGGATACTTGTATGGGAGGTGGTTTCTCTAATATTTAATTCGAAGTAAAATCAAATACTTGGTTCATCTGTAACAAATAAGTGAATATAATTTGCCTAATCCCAGATGGCCATAAAGGCATTGCTGGGCAGATCTTAATGCCTTCAATTAAATCTCAAGATTTGAGTTAAGAATCTGAGTAAACAGAAAACGGGTCACAACCACTATCCTAATACTCATTTGGCTCAAGCACCAATGTTGAAAGAAGCCTTCAATTTTCCAACAAGATGTGGCATCGTCTTCATGTTATCCTCTATTGACTGGTTGACACATGACTCCAACTCATTCATAGCCTCAGTTTTAATCTGTTGAAGCTTAGCTGATTCAAACTTGTCTTGGCAGACCATCAAGGATCTATTTAACCTTTCCTACATCCATTGGAACAAGTATTCATTAGTGTACTATTATGGTGCCATATCTGACATGAAAGGTCAACACAATTGCACAAAACATGAAGAATCCTCAGATTGTGCAAAAGAATTAACTTCAATTTGCACCATAAATAACATAAAAAAATGAAGAATCCTTTATTTAAAGTAGAAAAACAGTTTTTATTCAAAGAACAATAACAAGATTTCTAGCTCCAATCACCAAGTCTTCCTCCACCAGACAGACATTATTCATATGGTGAAAATAAACTCCCTGAGAGATGAAAGAAACATACTGATTGAATCATTCAATATACCAACAAAGTAACTAGAAAAGCCACATTAAATAGAATTTTTCCTGCACAACTCTTTTTCTTCTTCTTTGTCCCATCCTCATGTCTCTTTATCATATTATCCAGTTTTCTATTTCAATCTCCAAATCTACAATACTAATCTGGTATTGAGTTTAATTGCCCAGCTACTTCGGAATCAGTAATCACATTCAATCAGGTCTAAGCTTTACAAACTACATTGCAATAATAACTCCTTGCCGAATGCTTTCTACTGTGCTTAAAATCAACTTTAATGTGTCCTATACTGCTTTTGAATGCATTTTCCGATAAATAATCATTGATTCAGGTTAAAGAAGCAAATAAACTTCTCCAGAGACTAGCGCAAGTTAACTACCATTGGCTGTACAGAAGCAAAAAGGGGGAGGGAGGAATAGCATATGAGCCAATAGCCTCTCATAGAGTATAGTCCTCCATTATTATCCAGAACTTATGGAAGCTACCTGGATTGCTTGCAGGAAAGGTGCTCGATAAAGAATTTTGTGACACATGGGGATAGTGACCTTTCTATATGACAGAAAACCAAATGGAGAAGGAT
Organism: Theobroma umbraticum; assembly: GCF_002168275.2. Classification (NCBI taxonomy): domain Eukaryota; kingdom Viridiplantae; phylum Streptophyta; class Magnoliopsida; order Malvales; family Malvaceae; genus Theobroma; species Theobroma umbraticum. The sequence continues at coordinate 1,266,100 of NW_018397264.1, forward strand.
CTTCACCTTTGACATTTCCTAACAAAGGAAAGGGGTAGTGTTTGTCCATCACATCATGTCAAATCCAAGGATCCTCTCTGTTTTAAATACTTAGAAAATGCATACCAGTTGAAAGAAGAAACACGAGAGCAAATGCATTTGGAACCCTTCTAAAATAAAGCTCCAGGAAAGCATTCAAAACAGACAATAACAGCAGCTCATATTTAAAATGGAAAGAAACAGTATAAGGTCCCTAAATTTGTAAAGACAGAAAGAACGGTGGTGGAGTAGAAGCAAGAAATGAAGTGAACTTTGAAGAAAATTTTAGCCTTAGAAAGGGAAAGCTGTTCAATGAAGAGAAAACCGAAGCATAGTAAAGTATTTTTCTGGAACCAAAAATTAGAAAAACAAATGAACTTACTTGAAACTTGGCCATCTCATTCTCAAAATGATGTTGAGCATTTACAACAGGAACACTGCAATATTCTACACAATTGCTTATCTCCTCTTGTTTCCTTCTTCTGTCAAAGCACTCGTACGCACACTTGAAATACGCTTGCTGCAACCAATCATCATGAGAATTTTAAACGAAATAAAAATCAACACAACCAAGGAGTTAAATTCTTTATGAAAACTGATTAGCCAAAACAATTAAAACAAATAAACAGACTTGATATCTTACAAAATTTCAAAAAAACTAAGAAAAACGTAAAGGCTTTGAATACCCAAAGCAATCGGCAAGTTCACAACTTTACCTTCTAAATCTCTATATGGTTCTAACAATTCCTAAGCATGAACTAAACGGAACCCATTGACCAAAACGAATCAAATACAGGGGTTATAAACATGAGAAATAGACAAGCAGAGAAAAGAAGCCCACGTCAAAAAAGACAAGTCAAGATTCCAACTTTGGGGTGGAAAGAGAGGAGTAGACCTGAAGAGTGAAATTGATGTGGTCTTGGACAGGAGCAAGTTGAGCTTGGGCAGCCAAATTCACTTCGTTCAGTTTCTTCCTCATTCTTTCTGAAACCAATTGCTGTTCCATCGCTGCTATGTGATCCATTTTCGTTTCTGTTTTATCTCCCTGCTTCCCTTTTTGATTCTTTCCAACTTACCTGTTATAGGGTTTATAGGGTTTTTGGCTGCTGACAAGCTGCTCAAAATCAGAAGTAAAAAGCAGTTTAGTTTATTCTGTTGAAGAGCGGTCAGGTCCGAGTCCAACCATCCAACCCAATAGTTACTATCCTTTGGGCTCCAACAGCCCATGTTGAAAAGAAATTTATCAATTTTTTTTTATTTGAGAGTAAACTTGGTTTAATATTTAAAAGAATTTCTAAATTATTTAAAAAATTTTAAGAAATATTTATTTTTTATTAAATTTAATTAAATTTTTATATTTTTAATTTGTCTAAATAAATTTTATTGATTTACAATTGACAGCATAATTTATCTTCAAATTTTAACTTTTTAAAGATCCTACAAAGTTGTAAATTTATTTATTTTTTGGTTTGGTCAAATAAATTGAAAATTTCAATCCTTAAGGTGTAGCATTATTTTGTAATTTTAAGAATCGGAATATTTGACAATTTAATTTATTAGTAATTTTATGAATTGAAAATATTTTGTTTTAAAAAAATGGAAATCCGAATTATGATTGATAGAAGAAAAAACAAAATTGCATGGGGTTGGATACGAGTACTGGGATTTGCTGCTTGCAAGGCAGGCTTTCACTTTTCTCAGTCAATAACTTTACCTTTATCCTTCTGTATCCTGGATTACAGCAGACGCAACCATCCAAAGCGAAAGCAAATGGAAAACAACACCATACCAATACAACAACAAAACCAATCGTCTCCAACATGCGAAAACCTTCCGTCACTCCTCTCGTCATTCGTCGACACCTTCGTAGACTTCTCAGTTAGCGGTCTCTTCTTACCCCAACAGCAACAAACTCCTCAGAAAGCCCTTCAAACTCATTTCCCTTCCCCCGATCGTCTAGTTGCCATCGGCGACCTCCATGGCGATCTCGAGAAATCCAAGCAAGCCTTCCGTCTCGCCGGCCTCATTGATGGGTCCGATCGTTGGTCGGGTGGGTCCGCCACCGTTGTTCAGATTGGCGACGTGCTTGACCGTGGTGGGGAGGAGCTCAAGATCCTTTATTTCTTGGAGAAGTTGAAGCGTGAAGCTGTTAAAAGCGGAGGGCAGTTGATAACTTTGAATGGTAATCATGAGATAATGAATGTGGAAGGTGATTTCAGGTATGTAACTGAAAAGGGTTTAGAGGAATTCAATGTTTGGGCTTATTGGTATGGTGTAGGGAACAAAATGAAGAGTTTGTGTCATGGGTTGGAGCAGCCTAACGACCCTTTTCATGGGATCCCTTTCTCTTTTCGTGGCGTGCCTGAAAAGTTCTATCATAGTATCAGAGCAAGAATTGCTGCATTGAGACCTGATGGTCCAATTGCTCGTAGATTCTTAGCTGATAATTTGACTGTTTTAGTTGTTGGGGAGTCTGTTTTCGTGCACGGAGGGCTTTTGGAGAAACATGTGGATTACGGGTTGGAGAGGATAAATGAGGAGGTGAGGGATTGGATTAATGGGTTGATGGGGAGCCGTGCACCGAGATACTGTAAAGGGAGGAATGCTGTGGTTTGGTTGAGGAAGTTTTCTGATGAGTTGGCAAAGAATTGTGATTGTTCACTTCTAGAACATGTCCTGGCTACAATTCCTGGTGCAAAGAGGATGATTATGGGTCATACGATTCAAGAGATTGGGATTAATGGTGCTTGTGATAATAGAGCAATAAGGATTGATGTGGGAATGTCGAAAGGATGCATCAATGGGTTGCCTGAAGTTTTGGAGATTAATAGGAATTCAGAGTTGAGGGTGTTGACTTCGAATCCAATGTATCAGAACAAGAATAAATCTTATGCAAATGCTGAAAGGAAAGAAGGGCTTGGATTGTTAATACCAGAAAATGGGCCAAAACAAGTGGAAGTGAAAGCTTAGAAGTTTTGACTATCTAAACTGCTGAAAGCTGTTGCCTCAACTATACTGCACATATATTCATTTGCTGGTAACTAGGTAGCATGAAGAACTCATCATTGGGATGTGCATTTTTTTATGTGCACTTGAATTGCAGTCTTTTGTTATACACTCATTGATTTAGGAATTTGATCTATATGAAGATTCCTTTAGCAATTTTTGGCTGTTGACCCCTTTGCTTGGCTTGATGTTGTTGCTAGTGTTTAAATATAGCCTCAGAAAAGTTTCTCTACTAGCTGTTTGCGTTGATGTGAACTGTACCTTGTACTGGAATCCACGTAATAAAAACTTATCCAAGAAATTAAGTTGATTCTTGTTCTGTTATTCTGCATAAGTGAATTTTCTTTCTACAGCCTTGCAAGAATTAATCTACGCTTTGTTGATGCAGTCTCTGATTAAGTGGGGAACCTATTTGATAAGAGGTTTTGCCTGTCCCCAGTATAATGATACATTTTTTATTTTTTGTCCTTGGGTACTGTGACCAATATGATGATACCTTTTTTATTGTTTGTCCTTGGGTATGTAGAAATGGAAGTTTTAGCATGAAAGTCCATTCAACCTCATCCAACCATATTCGCACCAGAATTCAGAAGTTTGAAGAACAATTTTATCTTGGCATCTTTAAAGAGCTATATTATCATATTGTTGTAAGGTTTTTATGGTTTTTGTTGTGAAGATACCATCTGTGGTAGGAATGGGGGGTGAAGGTTCAACATATAGAAGGAAAAAGTCTATCTCTTTGGGTGGCCAGGGAGGGGTGAAGGTTCAACATATAGAAGGAAAAAGTCTATCTCTTTGGGTGGCCGGGGAGGGGTGAAGGTGTAAATAGCCTGTGTTACTATGAATATAATAATATTTCTGATAGCAGAAGACGTAAACATCTTGAATTGGAACTGCAAGAGCTTGTGTTTCCAGCTTAGAAGATGGGCCCAAAACAACTGAATTGTTTTGAGCTAGTTCATTGATTTTCTGTTGCGTCTAACTGTCTCTTCCCTTAAACGTATCTCCTCAGGAGATGAAAATGATATGGAATTTTCCATTAAAAGTTCATAATTTAGAAGTTCATCTTCATGACATTTATTTTTGTGGCCTTGGTACCAATATCTCTGGTTAGTTTAGGAGGTCTTTATTTTCCCTTTTCTTCATATGTTCTCCCTAAGTGGTGGATTTAGAGCACTAGCAAACAGTTTTTTTTCTATTTGATGAATTGCTTGTCTGTTTATGTAAAAGATCAAGCAGGTGGAGAAAGAAACAGAATTTGCCTATGCTTCTAGGGGGAGAGAATGAGTCTCATGGCAATTACAAAGTTAGGGGAAAAAAAAAACCTGTAGAATTATATGAGAAGATACCCTGGCATTACCTTTTGCATGATCTAAGCTTTGTATGAAGATGGTGAATTGGTTTGATTGAGGATGGAACAAAAAATATTGACTTGATTGAAGCTGCCATTATGCACAACATGAAAGCTAATTACCAGGTACTTGGAATAGCTTGCAAAGTAAGGGGGTTATTCTTTCTCATGAAATTCTTTTGACTTCTGCTGCATAATTATATCATATGCACTTAAATAATTTGATTATTCTTTGTTTTCTATATCTATATCTTCACATTTTGTGTCATTAGTTTTATTAGGTGGGGTAGAATTGGGGCTGATTTAGGTATATGTATGATGCATTCTTTTATAAATTTCTCATGGCTGCTTTCACTCACATTCTGGGGCGGAGACATTGTTATTAAATATGAGCATTTAAGGGGAAGCAATGGTCAATTTTCATGAAACTCTCACATTTCCAGAGTTGAGATTCGTTTTTCGCTCCTGTAATTAGAGGGACAGGAAATAACCTGCTGCTTCTATATGGGGACTTTGCTTCAGTTAGGTTTCCTAAGGTTTCTGCTTATCCATCTTTTGGCTGGGTAAACTAGGCTTTGACAAAGAAGTATGCCCTACAGAATTATGTTTGACTGTCTTTACAAATATTTTCTTACTATTAATGTCTTCCCTCAGTGTTAGTGGTTGATGTTAGTATTACCATGGTAGTTATTGTGCAGAATAATAATATCTCAGATGTTTAATCAACACACCTTTGTACAAGGTGGAAAATACTTTGCCTCTGATTTTGATCTTAAAAGGATCAATGGGCAGTAAAAACTATTGTTTAAGAGCCATTTGAAAGTTTGAATTCTACCAGTTGTGTGTGTGAAGAGACAGGATATGGCTGCTGTCTTGCAGAGGCTTTGGCAAGCATGAGTTGAAAAGTTGAGGATTATGCGAGGCATTTTTTGGTCCAATCCCTCCTTTATGTTTGGTACTTATAGTGGAGTCCATCCTTTAAAACTATCTTTCAGTGGAACAGAATTCATTAATCTTTACTGCTTTCTTATGTTGAGAGAAAGAAGATAGTTGGTGATGATGCCTTGGCAAGTTGAGGATCATGTGAGGCCCTTTTTTGTCCGACTCCCCTCTTTTGAAACCATCTTTCAATAACTCCTTAGCATTTGAAAGAAATAAAGATAGAAGCAAATTTGAGGGTTATTGTTGTTGATATAAGCATGCATACTCAAAACAATATGGCTTCAGGAAATGGAGCTTCAAACCATACATGACAAGGGAATGCAAATACCCAAAGCAAATTTATGTCTGCCAAGATTTTTAGGGTCAGTTCCATGTATCAGATTCAAATCTCTCAAGCCTTAAGCTTTTTCTCTTTTTCTTGCCTTCTTCCTTGATAAATTTATTTTTTTGAATTTGATTGATAGGTCTTATCTTTATGATGACTGCATTAGAAAAGTAACAAAGAAAAGCCAAACCAGTGAAAAGGTTTGCTGTCTGAAACAGCCCAAGCCCAGCCTAAGATTACACGTTAAACTGAACCCAGGTACAAGTCCAACAACGCCACCAACCAACCAACCAACCAACCGTCCAAGGGCAGTCCCGTCATTTTACGTTAATAATTCAGTCTCAGATAATTAGGGTTAGGGTTTTTATTTTAGGTCGTCACCTCCCACCCCTATATAAAGGACCCTTTACCTTCATCAGTCTGTATATTTTCGCGGGGCTTCTCCGTCTCACTTCCTCTCTTTCAAGAGTTGTATATTTTGTAAAGGATCTTATTTTATTTATCTATCTATTTTGCAAAAGCTTTTTCTGTTAAAAGGTTGTAGATTGGCAAGGAAAGAAGCCAATTTGCAGAGCAGGGGCGTCAAAGCATATGAAAATGGCGTCATTTGCATTGAAGGTTGGCGATAGCATTAAGCGATTCTCCGTGCCCATCAAATTTTATTTTCGTTTTGATCGTGGCCTCGAACAAGTCGCTACATTTTTAATTTTTTTTGAGCTTTTTATTTTTCCTAAATCGACTTTAATTTTCTTTTCATTGCCTTTTTAATATCAACAAAGTAGAAAATTTTGAGTGTTGGTGATGGAATAAATGATAGTGAATGATATTCTGAAATGGTCAAAGCATCATTATAACGAAATCTGTCAGTTGATGATGGGTTCTAATTTTTTCAAAAGAGATTTGGTACTGCGTTTTGATTCAGTCTTAAAAGAAACACGTTTTCGGAGTAAAACACTAAGAATAAAAAATGTTATTAATAATACTAAAATATTAATATTTAAATTATTTTAAAATTAGAAAATATTTTTAAGAAAATTATTCAATATAATTTAGTATATTCTTTACAAATCGAAAAATAATTACAATAAAAAATATTTTAATGATGTCATGATCCAAGTAATAGAAGAAATAATATTTTGGATTGCTAGAGTTTATGTAAATAACATAACATATTAAATTTTTTATAATATATTTTAAATTGAAAAAATTTTCCATTACCAATCGGATGCTACTTGTTGCCACTGAGATTGCTGTGATGTTTTAATTGGAAATTTATACATATTTTTATTAAATTGTTAAATTACTTTCTATCGGTTAAATATTTAATTGAATAAAATTTAAAATTAATTTTTCTATATATTATTAATAAAAATTAAAATTTAAATCATACTTATAATAATTAATTAATTTTAATAAACATGCATTGATTATAAAAAATTTATAAATGATCAATAATACATAAAATTTAAATTTAATATTAAAAGTCTTTATCTAAAAACAAATTCAGTTAATGAAACCTTACAATAATTTACTGTTTAAACTCAATTATACAGCGTTTTAATCTAACTTTCAAATTATAGAGTGTCTTAATCTTACTTAAAATGGGATCAAATAATATAAAAAAATATTCAATTATAAAATACCCATTAATACCCCTATATAAGGGAAAGCGAAAATGTTATTATAGCCGAAGAGTCCCCATTAAATTAGCTTACAATATGTACAAAAATATTGAGTCACTGAAGTGTATGGAAAAGAAATTTCTTATTGCAAGCTATTGGGTATTGCCATCATTATCACCAAAATTGCCATAAGAAGATTATTTGCTTAGACTCTGGAAACTATAGAAAGAACCAAAAGGACCAACAGAGACTCGAACGAGGACGAGACTATCTTAAACAACACAACATCAAAAGCTACAGCTGCCCCTATCTCAATTATCGAATGACACCACACACCTCCCAAACAATCCCTCCCCTTACATATGTCACATTAAAAAAGGCATTTAAAGAGAAGTTGCAGCTTGATCATGTTTCTCTATAGCTCTGTTTTTCCTTGAATGAGAAGACACTTGCCACACAGGAAAATTGGTACTTCTTTTCTAAGACCTAGAGCTTCACTTCTCTATCAAAAATCCAACTGAACGGAATACTGGGTGCTTGCTTGGCCCTACCCTGGGCCCTCTCCTCCAGCCTTCTAATTCTAGGAGGAAGTCCACACACATAATCTTGAGCTTTACGCCCATCCCCTGAAAGTCCGGTTAGCTCCTTCACCTTCCATCTCTCCACCAGGAACTCCAGAATATCAGCATAGTCCTTGGCAGTGTAAACCCCAAGTCTTTGTGCAACAGCTGAGAAGTGGTCGAAAAGGTTGTCATCTCGGCCATCATACATCAAGTGGGCTGGCATGGAGATTTTCTTTCTCATCATGTCAGCAAAGGCCAGGACAGTACCATCAGGATCAATCTCAAAGAGCTTTTCCACGATTTTAGTATAAGCTGTCTCATGGCGCCTTTCATCCGAGGCAATCGTCCCACATATTTGAGCCAACTTAAAGTCCCCATGCTCCTTGGCAAGTCTGGCTGTATTCCCATGGGAGATAAAAGTTGCCCTTTCTTGGAATGATGTGTAGATGAATCCAAGATAAGGGCTGTTTTCTGTGCGGGGATCCTATGAATACAGAAGAAGAGAATTTAAAAAGATTGATCAATAGAGGGGAAAAGAGCTCACCGGATGGATTGTACCACTACAAAAATGGCATCTAGCCTGTGTGTTTATTTTGAGGTGAAAAGTAGTTAAATGTCATAATATACACAATTTAGTGAAATTCCAGCATTGATACAGTGCAATGTTACGATGAATGCCTTTTCACAAGGTGTAATTCCAAAATAGAAGATGAATAGAAACAAAAAGGAAGGCACCTATACTGTGTGCATGGATTTTCTCAGCCCCTCCACACTCAAAGAAAACACCACCAAAAGACTACAGAAATAATAACTTAATAAATTGTCACCAAGAGACCCCAATATGCAGTCCTTCAAAGAATTGCAAAGGATTTAATAAAGTTGCAAATGTCAAGTGCATTTGAACGTTCATAATCAAACTATAATGAATGAGTAAATTGAGTAGCAAGCATCTTACCATTCCTGATCCAATCAAATACTGGATTGTCTTCTCAATTTGTCTCATGTCTACTCTTCCAGACAAGTAGAGATACTTATTAAGTAGATCACCATGCCTATTTTCTTCAGCTGTCCACGCCCTTGTCCAAATTGCCCAAGAAGTGAGGCTAGCACCTGTTTCATCACGAACTCCATCTAAGGTATTAAGCATTGTTTGGTAAGTTGGAAGGGCTTCCTCTGTGATCATATCACCAACCAAAACAACAAAGTAATCATCTGGAATCTCCTTAGCCCTTTCCCTTAGTTCTTTTACTTGCTCATCAAATCCATCTGAGGCAGGATCTGGAAGAAAATCCTGGGGTTGCCAACATTTCTCCACTGGTTTGAGGTGAATTAAAATGTTCTGCTCAGCCCAGTTCTCCAAAGATTTAAAGATCTCAATCTTCTGCGGTGGCATGGAGTGGGTGACCTGAACATGCACCTCCCGAGGAGGCATGAAAGGCTTTTTGACATTTTCAACCTCTCTGCATTAAGTAAATAAATCCTATGTAAGCAAGGATTACATTCTCACAGTTCAGATCTGTAAGCAAGGATTAAAGGGCAACAATAAATTGCATAAGCACAAATCTTATCTGTTTACTGCATGTTCCAGAATATCCAGCACATGAAAACTACAAAGCAGGGACCAATACGATATGCAATAACAATTTATGAAACATCTTTAAATGTTGGCCCAAAAAATAGCAGCTTTATATACTTTGTGTGAGATACCCCAGGCTGCTGATTACAAAACCAGACTAAGTTTCAACAAAACCAGTAATACATTATCAAATAGAGTCATTAATTACTGGGCCATAAATTAGAGCTCAAGTTCTTAAATCCCAGAAGCCACAATTAGTGCGAAAATATTTAGTGTCCAAAGCAAAGCCCTTTAAGGCTAGAGGTGCACCAAAACGTGAGGAAAAGAACATGTAGGAGATCAAATGAGAGTTCAGGAAATGGGGTCAAATCATTATTTGTACAAGGTCTGCCACTGTGAATATCACCTTATGAAGTGCGAAAAGGATTAGCTTGTCATTTTAACTTGCTCAAACTTGTCCCAGCTGTAACTCAACTCAGCCAATACATGACAGATAAAGATTTAAGAAATATTTTGCTTTGATATGTTCAAAGAAGTACAAGCATGTTACTGCAGAAAACTCACTGTTTGCAGTGCACAAACTACTTGTAAGGCCTTGTCCCTATCTGCAAAGTACATGTAATTGACTCCCACGTTTCCTTTTACATTTCTTTTTAAAACAAAGTGCAAATGCACTTTGAATAATTGCAACTATATACATATATATATATATATATATATATTCTCCAAGATGTTAGAATAACGGGCCTTAAAGTGCTATAAGTAGCAAAAACATAGAGCAGACCCAGTAAGGGAATCGGCATTCTATAGCAGCATAAATAAGTGACAGCATCCAAGACATCAAATGAAAAAAGAAATGTTCAGTATCAACCTTAAAAATTACCAATTGTTTATCTGATTTTTTAAAAATTGTAAATAATCATGTTTTTAAGTGCTGTTGTATAAGTACAAACTTAAACAATGCTTATTCTGTCCTTTCAAAAGAAAAAAAAAATGCTTTATCTGCACAACTCATAGCTTATGACCATATGACCAACAATTAAATGATAAGAATTTACATTGCAGGAACCATTTGGAAAGTAATGTAGGTTTACTACATTTCCATTTATCAGAAAGAACACAAATAGCTATCAACCTACTCTCAACAACCACAAGAAAAACCAAATTGCTGAGACCATATAAAGGAACCCAAAAAGACACTCAGACCAAACATGAGGAAAATAGTATGCAAATAAGGGAAAATGGATAGAAGACCATAAACATCAGTACCTCACAAACCATACAAAAACTACAGCAAGAGTGGACCACAAAGAGGCAGTTTATGGATAACCTCCAGAAATGCACAAAACAAATACCAGGAAAAAGCTTCACGGAAAATTGTTTTAAATATTCTTTTCCAGTACATGCATATAGCCATGACTTAAAGTTTGCAAGTAAGGTAATAATCAAATATCCTTGACCTGATAAAGGAAGAATGTTCAAAGTATCAAAACTAGGTTAACCAATTTGAGTGTTTATACTCTTTTAGAAAGATAAAAAGAATATAAGCAGATTTAAAGATCAAATATGAAGAAAAAGTACTTCAAAATCAGTTGATTAAAATGTTAACGAACAACCACATTTAAAAAAAGTACTTAAAAATCAGTTGATTAAAATGTTAATGAAAGACAACATTTAAAAGTAAAAAAAGTCCACTCCTAAGAGAAATCATGAGGTACATATGTTTTCTGTTTAAAAGAAACAAGAATAATAGAGTACTGAGGAGTGAGGACAACAGATTCCAAACTACTCTACCAACTTGAATATTCTTTCAAGATATAGATTCAACCATAGTGCAAAAAACAGTAACGTGAAATTACTTAAAAGAAAGAGGAAAACTACCCATCAGCCAGTATGTCTAGAGAACCTCAACTACTTCCACCAACTTGATTATTCTTTTCAAGACAGATTCAACCATGTTGAAACAAAGTAAAATGAAATAAATGGAAAGAAAATAGGGCAAAATTACAGTAATACATCAGCTAATAAAATGTTCTTAGATCAGAAACATGACCAAAAACAGTAAGATCCTTTTGTGTACAGTATTCATAAGATTTGAGATTAAATTAAACAAAAGAGGTAACATAAATACAGAAACAAAAGACATAGTGACATAACGGAAACATTCTCATATGATATGGGAACCCCAAAAATCACCCTGAGTATCAGCAAGAGCATATTACATCATGAATCAGGAACAGGTATGCATAACACAAAAACCTTGACCAATTTGTTTTTTGTATGTATGAAAAGGGATGAGGCCCAGATACATATGCACATATGAGAGGCTTCTAACCCATCAGAAGCAACATCAAGGATAAAAACTTTCAACATACTGGCTAAACTACTTAAGACTCCATCATAAGAACAGGTAAAAAACATGCAACAGGTGGGAGAAAATGATTGAAAGACCATGATCCAAAAAAGACAAATTAGGAAATCATAAATGACAAATTTACCCCAAAATTAATAAAGAAGATAAGGTTTCCCTAGACAAAGAATAAAATTGCTTTAAAAAAAGAAACGAAGAAGAATGTATAACACAACAGAAATAGCATCCCATTAATGCAAACCCAAAGAATAA